>NC_054690.1:3118750-3475625 GCF_011074885.1 Brettanomyces bruxellensis | reverse complement strand
ACCCTCACAGCAGCAGAATGCTTTGCGCTTACAGATCGAAGACCTTGCCTAAGAGAAGCGAGGTGTTAAATTACCTGCGTACTCGGGTTCTTCCTCAGTTGCCAAAGTGTGTGAAGCCAAGTTTTGAGGAGGCTCTCAACCAGAAGGGTCAGGATATTTATAGGGCTATGCCTAACCAATACTTGCCTGCTCGTTTGAACGATGTTCCAGGCTTTGTCTGTATTGGTGACTCTCTTAACATGAGACATCCATTGACCGGTGGTGGTATGACCGTTGGTCTTAATGATGCTGTCATGTTCTGTAAGATGTTGTCCGACCTGAGTAACGAGCAATTAGGCCACGAGGAGATCGTTTTGGAGAGATTGATTGACTTCCATACCGAAAGGAAGCATTTGGATGCCGTTATCAATGCCCTTTCGCTTGCGTTGTACACCTTGTTTGCTGCTGATAACAAGTACTTGCAGATTTTGCAAAGAGGTGTTTTTGCTTATTTCTTGAGAGGTGGCGTTTACGTCGGTCAGCCAATCGGATTGTTAAGTGGTTTGATTCCAAGCATCTGGGTCTTGTTCAGCAACTTCTTTGCCGTTGCTTTCTATGCTTGCCGTCTAAACTTTGCTGCTAGAGGTATTGTGGGTTTCCCATTGGCACTTTACGAAAACATTGTTGTTTTGTTCACAGCAGCTCACGTTTTCCTACCTATTCTCTTCGGCGAGATCTTTACTTAATCTGCTATGATGGTTATTTTTGCAACAGATATAGTCCATATATCTCACTTCGGTGTTTCATGAATTTGAAAGCTTGCCTATAAAGAAGTATTTAGATACTTGTTTGAGGTATTTGTTGGTGATATATATATATGTGTGTGTGTGTGTGCTCTGTCTTGATTTTGTTGTCTTTCATTTGTCCTACTTTTTGCAATCGCATTAATTTATGTTCACCCTTTTCTTCTTCTACACCTTCAAATGCTGATTGGTGTTCAACTTTTCTTTGCACATGCACTTTCCCTCTATTTCTGTTCTATTGTATTTAATTATCGATGATTAGACTATTCTTATATTGTCTGTAATGTAGAGATATGGTTTTGCAAATAAGCTCGGTAGTTCTTCACTTTACTTCAGCGAAAGTTCGTTCATAAAGTATTTTCTTTTGTCTCTGTATTGTATATTTCTTCCTGATGATGTTTTTTAAAGCAGTGTTAACCACGTTACTTTCTCTTGATGACTTACAACTTATTAAATAACCTTATTTCTTTGATGCAATTTAATTGTTGAATGAAATGGTAAAGGAATCTACAACATATCACAAAATACACTAACAAAGAAAGCATCTTATACATTATCACAGCATTCAATTAAGTTGATTTTGCTTCGAGCTCTACTTGACCACCAATGGACATTGTTTCCGACAACTACATGAAACATTATAAATTTTAATTACATGGTACTTTCAAAGCTTCCGAATACCTATTAAATAACAGTTTCAATCATCATGATTAAAAGAAATATTGTAGGAGATTGATTGAAATGGGGCCTGGACGATACACTTTAATTATCTACTTGTCTTATCCAATATGTAGTACACCCGTACATCCGCAAAACGTTATATTTTTCTCCCTAATTTTTTTCCCGGCTGCTGCCCTCGCTTTCAATTCACTTCCTCGGTTTACCGTTAGGATGATTATTTACCCTTCATCCCGGGAGGTATTTTTACAGCCGAAGTGCATTATCACCATATTCATTCACACCCCAGAAGAGAAGCACATTAAATAAAAGTGCGTCTGAGAACCTGGAAACCGCCAGCTTTGAATTATATCGTTCAATTGGGGAATATAGCTGTTGCCAAGCAACATTTTTTATCGTGTTCGAACGCTTGAAATATGACTGACTTGTCGGATGAGCCAAAGGTTACATTCGCATCCACAATTTTAGTGGAGAAGTCTCCAGTAGAAGCAATGGAGGCCTTGAATATTAGAGGAGAACAATTGAAGGAGATTAATCACCAATTGGCTGAATGGCTTACGGCATATGGAAGACTTCGTCTCAAATATTCTGATGAGCTCAAAAAACTCGTTACTAAAGGTAATGGCCTGCTCACCGAAGATACAGACAGACTTCTTCATAACGATAAAGTAGACAGTATGGGTCTTTGTACGCCTATGTGGAATTCTGTTTTGCAAATTGCCAGAGATGAAGTCAAATATTTTGATTCTACTACCAGAACGATGGGCAGAGATATGATTGCACCTCTTAAATTGTACACAAGGAGAAACGATCCAAAACTTGTGGAAATGGATGAGATCAAAGGCATTGCTAGTTCAATTTCGAGCTCTAACGCCGATAATGGCTCAAGTTCATTGACAAAGAAAAAGACGCAGTGGTCGGAGAGAGCACCTGCTTTCTTTGAAACTTTTGAGAATTATGATTACAATAGATTACTTCTTCTTAAGGATGTGTTTCTAAAATTTCAAACAGAGCTATCTGATGTTTTGGCAGATTTGAAAAAGGACAACGAGGCTGGAATTGAGCATGTTCTCAGTTTCAATCCTAACGATGAAATTAAACGGTATGCCTCGGCTGTTCAGAAGAAAACCTTATTGTTGGATGTGGCGGATGGCACTCACAAAGGTAAGAAGTCGGATAAATCATTGCAAAAGAATGGGGAAAGTCTTGAAGGTTCTGGAAATCACAGTGAAGCTCATGAGCGTTTGAGATCTCATTCCACCACCTCCAGTGCACGAGCACCTTCGTTATCTTCAGAAGTGTCATCCAATACTGTGATAAGAAGAAGAATGGCAGCTTCAAAGCCTTCGAGTAGAAGACTTTCCATTTTTAAGAGCTATAAAAAGCATACTGATGAGTTGAATAATGTACCTCCAGCAACACCTGCCAAAAATGGTAATGGCTTCACTAATGAACCTTCTCGTAGGATGTCGTCTGCTTCGTCTAATAGATTTAGCATGCATTCTGGAAAGAAGGAGAAGAAGAAAAGGGGAATGCGCTCAAGACTTGGGAACTTCCTGCATCACAAAAAGAAGAATAATGGTGAAGACACTAACGGTCATGCTGAGTCCTCAGAGTCTACTAGTCGTGTAAGCCGTGCTTCAACTAGCAATACAGCTGAAGCTGAACATACTGTTGCACCTATAGCTGAAGAACATGCTGTAGAAGCGCAAAACTCTGATGCGGTTATAAATAAAGATGGACAGAAGACAGAATCAAAATCCGAAGGCACCAATGAGACTAAAAGCAGTCACTTGCCGGAAATTCCTATTACACCGCAATTCCCAGCGATGAAACCAACAAAACGGTCTGACTCTTTTGTGAGTAGCAAGAAATCTTCGGTTGATAACGGTTTGAATTTGAGCTCTGGGAAAAAGATCAATACTGCAGACACAACAGCGTTATCCGACAAGGAGACTCTCAAATCAGAAAAGCCATCTGCTGAGGCACAATCTGAACGTTCTGCTGCTGATATATCTAAGTCTACTGCTCCTGCAGATCAAAAATCGGCCTCCTCCGAGAAACCAATTTCATCTGAGTCTACTACTACTTTGCCACCCCTACCATCCGAGTCATTGGCTCGTCCTCCACCACCAACAGCTCGTAAGCATGCTGTACAGACATCAGATGGTGCAAATACAAACAGATCGAATACTGAAAGAACACCACCTGTGCCTCCAGCTCAGCGTAGAATTAGCACGATTGGATTACAGCCAGCAAGAACAGGTACCTTGTCTAATCAGGGAACAGGTCTCTCTGGTAACATTACTGGAGGAGGTGGTCTTATAAGTGGGCAAATAGTTCATCCTTCGTTGACACATCCAGGCTTGAATGCCTCTATTGTGGAGCTTTTTAATGCTACATATAAATCGGGGCATTGCGTTCGCTCTAATGCTATAGGAGAAGTGGCATTCAGTTACATTTTGGATGAACCAGTGAAAAAGATACCTTCAAAAATTAACATGTCTTTGAAGTCCAAGTCAGGAAAAGCATTGCCTAACTTTGTTGTCAACACTCTTTTCCTAGAACAAAGTGAAAAAGATCCAACAAGCTTTACTGTCAGTCAGCCAGCACAGATAAACCTCCGCACTGTGGGGGGTTTGAAGTACATGCTGAATGGCCCAGAGCCACCTTTAGTAGTGCAACCAGTTTGGAAGCATGATCCTACCAAATCTACTGTTATAATATCGCTAAGACCGTCGGCAAAGCTTGATGACTACCTACAGAGTAATGAGCTAGTCTTATCAAATGTTCTAATATCTGTCTCAATCCAGAATGCACATGCTAAGTCTGCTGCAACTAAGCCATCTGGATCTTTCAATAGAGAGAAAGCTAGGGTTACATGGAGTCTTCCTGCCGGTATTCTTTTCGACTCTATGAAGAAGGAAGAGAGGTTTATAGCCAGATTTATAACCGATGGAGTAGCAAAGGAATCAGAGTCTGGTGTTCAAGTGCGGTTTACAATTAACAATGATGATGGTGCCGGTGCCGTTGGCGGTTTGAATAATGATTTGGAAATTACAGTCATGGATGATGATCCTGTTGAAAATCCATTCAAGAGTTCGACAAGTTTGGGTCAAAAAGATGGCTCTTCTTCACCTTCCCCTGAATGGTCTATAGTCCCAACACTTAAAACTATCGTTGCTGGTGGATACTCTGGACATGCTTAATTTCCTTTCTCCTAGTTATTATCGGTGGTGCCTTTTATTGTCTATATCTTTCTTTTACTGTGCTTTTGTATAATGAAAACATATATATTGTGTTTCTGATTGTATGTTAACTATTAAGCGAGTAATTGACTAATTTCTTTTCCAAGAAAAAAAAGTATTTTGTTTTAGTAGCGATATTTCCTTCGACCGGATTGTGCAAACCCTGGCATCAGACCTACACGATAGATTGTCATTCAAAACTCCTCCCGATCTACCATAATTATAATTCGTCTGGATTCACAGTGGTCTTGTAGTTGATTGCAACCGTCTTATTTGTGCTTGAAAGCATCAATTGATAGTTGAGCACTCCCCTTACTATTAACTCGAATGGATTCCTAGATATGTTCAACCATTTCATGTTTGGCTTTTTTATTTCAGGTGGAGGCTCTTCTTCGTCAAGCAAAATATCCGGTAAGCTTGGAGTTGAATGTTCAACCGATAACGATGCGTCATATCCTTTATCTTTTCTATGTATATCTTTTGCACTATCAATTCGCCCACTTTCATCGACATTGTGTCCACTACTATCATCTCCATCGTCGTCATCGTTTCCATCCCTACCATTATTATCATAGGTGCAGGGATTTATAATTTTAATCTCGGTGGAACTTTCATCTTTCTGGCGTGTAAAGCAGCCACCCTGAAAACTTAATGGCATATCAAGTTGATCCACGCTACCAAGTAGCACTGTAGTATATTCCGGTTTCTCATTCTTCTTATCTTTCTCCTTTTCAATGGTGTAGCCATCGACAATATATTGAGTTTTCGCGAATATATCGAGCTGGGCGCTATTAATAGTCACAGACATAACGCCCGGATTAAAGGCTTGTACATTCATATCAAACATAAATTCCTCATCCGAGATTAAAATACTATCAACTCCGGTAATAGTTGTATTCTGAAGCTCTTTTGAAGTTGCCAGAATAAATCCCCCCATAAATCCAACCGAGAGCAACAAGCAGATGAGACCCATTGTATAGCAGAAACTTTTAAGTTGACGAATCCTCCTTGTGCGTGCACTGGTGAAATCATGAGGATTAAAATAAACGCTGCTTTTTTTATTACGAATAGATCTTTCAGCCATTTTTTTCTGCAACAATCGATACTTATCTTCATTCGGGCTGTAAAGCGATCCCTGACGTTTTCCCGGCTCTCCATTTTGCAGCCCATACGTTTGTGAAACGCTGCCATATCCATGTCCTGTTGAGTTAATAGTGCCGTAATTAGAATATTGGCCATGTCTATATCCGTACTTCCCTTGATCCACAACAGAAAGATCATCGTCAATATCAGAGTCATAATCCATGGTAGAAGGAACTCCCGTAAACGGTATTTCATCAAATTGGTTCCGCCCAGTGTGAACACTGTTGAACTTACTGGAGCGAATGTTGTTATAAGCATCTTCATAGTCTTCTTCATCATTATTAAAATCAGCCATGTCGGTACCCGAATATTTCCTAGGTGTGACTCCTTTAGAATCAAAAATCCTAGATGTAATTTCACGAAGATGATTGTGTGGTTTCGGGGACTCCATTGATACGTTATCTTTCTTTTGAGTTAAACGCGGATTTATACTCAGTTCGTCGAGATCATCCTTCTCCGTAGGTAGTGTTGATTTCAATGGAGTTTCTCCCAGATGTTTCACTGATCCAGTCATGCTGGAATCGCTATCCGATATATTGGTATTATTTAAATTGGCGTGGGTACTAATTCTATTACCAGCAGTTGAACTTAATGAGGCAATATTCAAATTCAAAGATGCACCCAGACTGGATTTCCGATGCAGCGAGTTCTGGGCAGAGGATTTTCCGGTTATTAATGACCGTTTATCCTCAGAATTACTTGGTTGACGATTTTTTCTTAACTCCTTAATGTTATTCTTTGTTGTTTCCTCGGACTCCTGTGTATTGTCTTGTTTCTGAACTCCGGTGACAACTCTTTTCGGGGCCATGTCATAAACAAATGTTTCTTCAGAGTCAGATTTATTTGTTTCATCGTCCTTGATAGCGTCATGTAGCTTGGCAGCAAAAAATTCTGCCCTAGATGGTCTTTTCCCCTGAACAATTGAAGTTGAAGATGTAGAATTTCCAGCCGTCGCTTGTCCTATGGCTGCACGCAGATTTAAGATACTGGAAGATGGCATTCCCCCGGCTCTTTTCTTTGGAAGTGCCGAGCCTGTCAATTTGTCAAGCGAATTTACGCTTAGTGTTGTGGGCCCATTATCAATACTTGATTTCTTATTTCGTAGATGTTGAAGGAAAGAATCGGGATTATCTGTGGAATTCCCTGGGACTTGGTTCGACCCAACAATGATTCCAGAGGAATTATCAGCGTTATTGCTGGTCGATATACTTTTCTTGGTATTTAATACATTTCCGCCAGTTGAAGACGGTCCAGACTTTGATTTCTCCTTGCTGTGAGTTTGATTAAACGATGAATTTGAACTCGTACGGGATTGTTTGGGGGCACCAGTGGAAGCCCTGCTGTTTTTTGCTGGTGCCTTATCTGACGGACCAAGAGATGTGCTATCTTTTGACTGGTCCTTTAAAGTTTTGGAAGGGGCTCTCCTTTCAATAGATTCAGTCACATTCTGACTCTCTTTTACAGTGCGTTGTAATTGGTTTAACGAGTTGATCGACAGCGTTGAAGGTGGTCGTGGCATTATATGAATTGCCTTGATATTATCTGCCTGCTCTTGTACAACATTGACTAATCCAGATGCAGCCGTCTGGTTTTTCGCCTCAGGTAATTTTAGAAAGGAAGCCTTGGTCTTTGGACCCGTTGGTTTTGGATGATTGATTATGGGATGCTGTTGGTTGGATTTTTCAGAAGCAACGGTATCAAGACTATCTTTTGATTGTTTTGAGGAAAAAAGGGCGCTTTCTCCGGATTCGTCTTTTTCATCTTCGGCAGTCATACTGCTGTATATCTCTGACAGTTAACGTTAAAATGAAAGCAGGCCCTAACTGTTTGATTAACGCCAACCTACTTCCGTTATGGTTGTTGCTTCCGGCGGAAATGTCTAATGCTCTTTTGGAGTTTCCGCGACGTTGTTTAATTCCGAATTTCGCTAATATGTATCCCAAGTAAACTATTTATGTTGTGTGATGTTATTCAAGAATAAAAATATATTTCTTCCCGTTCCAAGACAACACTCTAGCAAATTACAGTTATCGAGATATTACACTGTAGGAATTTTACTTGATAATTGCAATGTTTCCTTTTTTATTTTTGTTAATATTTTTTTTTTTCTAGCGTCAGTCGTGTACCCCGGGTCCGCCTTAGTGCAGTTTCGCTTACTAGTTCATAAATCGTACTTTGTCTTCTGCTAGAACTTTTTCTTCTACCATACTAAATTATTCACAACATACTTCGAAAACTGCAGAGCGAACCTAGATGCTTGATAGTGTGTTGACTTTTATTTGCAACAGACATATTTAAATAGTGTGCATACCATTTTTCAACTTGCTTTTAGTCCTCTATTATTGCGGGGTAGTAAAACAGTCTGGACCTAAGAAAGTTCTGGCGGCACGGAAAGTCCGAACACTCCCCTCCCACGTATAAAGTCGTTGAGCGAAACTTGAAAGAAAAATAAAATTAAACGGCAACAAATTTCCTCTCTATCCTTCCCAACATGATTTTTGCATCCGTACACCGATATACGTGAAATGTCCTGGCGGTTAAGGCTCCGCATGATATTTCCTATTTTTGTGGACATCGATTGTATTCGTTTATGCACTCCGGACTTTACAAGCAAGACAAGCATCACGGTTTTTCATGAGCGAGAGATCTCCGTACACTAACAATTTAAATAAATAATAACGTGGTCACGTTCTCCGTTAAATCCAGTGTATCTGAACTATCAACAAGCCATAAATTAACTGATTTCGGCTTTAACTACGTATTAAAGAAGCTTTTATTATGACTGTTCTTCATGTATCTCACATAGTTGATCAACCGCTAAGAATGTCCGGTCCCGAGTGATGTGAAGCCTCTGTCTGGTCATAAATCGTGTTGTATTTCCGTTTAGTCAGCGAAAACTTTAAGTGTGTGCGGGCTAGTTAATTATTAAGTCTTTCGAAGTAGTCCTACGTCGCTATTAGCTGCTGTTAAAGAAAGCAAATCTTAAAGGTAAGGCACAATAATAATAAAATTAAAAAAAAGAAGATGGCCATATTCCGGCGGAAAAGAATGCCGCTTAAAAAGAAAAAAATATCACAATGCCAGGATTGAACGAATGTTAACATTTAAGTATACTCTGGCAAAACTTTAGAGCATCTGTTGATGATTTGCTCCTCACGATAGACTCTATTTCAACATTGAGCCCATAAAGATGTCCGGTATGGTACTCTTTAAGTTTTCACATTAGCTTTCCCCAGCTTCACGCATAGGTCAGTGCGAAATATATGAACTTGCGTGTATTCAAATAATGCCTCTAATACTTCGATGCCGAAGCTTTTTTTTCCCCTTTCGAACTTAAAAAATAACCTGACCGTTGGCAAAAACTGTTTCCCTGTTTTAAAAATTTTTTCAGATGCCCAAAGCATTTGACACATTGAGAAAAAAATAAGGGCGCAATTTCATTAGTATATAAGTACTTGGAGCAACTTCGCGGCATTTCTGGTTAAAACAATGTAATGGTCTATTTCTAACCGAATTTATTAATTAGGTTCCACTAACGTCAACCGACACCTTCCTCTTGACGTTAGTGGCCGAAACACTTGAAGTAGCCCAGAGTCGTCCACTAACGTCAACTGACAGCTATCAAAACACATATGTGAGGTTATGTGAGGCTATACCAAGATAAGATAACATCATATCGGTGTTGTGTATACATGGATCTTATAAAAAGACATCTATGGTCGTTGAAGTGAAGCTCCAACAGTAAAAGAAAGCTTATAAACGTTACGTAGAGTTCTGAATGAGAAATTTTCACCTCAGGGAGAGGGCATTATAGTCATTGGTATGTGTTTTTTTTCCCCCCCCTAGTCCTAAACAGGGAGCTGTCGTTAATTTTTTTCGCTTTTCATTCTTTTCAATGCATTGTTGATTTCGCATCCCATTATCATTCGAAGCCAGAAACCTGAACCTCGTTATCAGAGAAAAAAGAAGTCATCCTACACATCAGCTTTCCTCCCTTTTTTCTCCCTCATGTATATATAGGTGTGAATCCATCGATCGTTTTAACTAAACCTATCTCTTATTGAACATATCGCCTTTTTTTACAATATTTCCTTCCGTTTGCTCTGTTTGTCGTTTATAAGTACAATATAGATACGTTGCTCTCTGGGCTTTACCGGGCTAACTAACACCATAGTTCAATAATGAATGACAAGTTACCGGAAGGTATAGAAAGTACTGATACTTTCCAAAAGGCTGAAACGCCTTCAGAGACGACTGCTAATGAATCTCCAAGAGGTTCATGTGAGAAAGGATCCCCTACTTTGCAAACAACTGAGGTTAAGAGGCAAGTTAAAAGAGGTCTTGAATCCCGTCATGTCAGTATGTTGGCTTTGGGAGGAACCATTGGTAGTGGTTTGTTCATTGGTACCTCTACCCCTCTACATGAGGCAGGTCCAGTGAATGCTTTGATTGCATATCTCTTCTTCGGTTTGCTTACATTCTCAGTTACGCAATCCCTTGGTGAGTTGGCAACACACACTCCAGTTACAGGATCTTTCTGTATTTTCAATACAAAATATATATCCAAGTCTATTGGTATGGCTACAAACTGGCTTTATTGGTTCCAATGGCCAATCACCTTTGCTGTTGAGTTGTTTGCCATTGCTCAAATCATTGAGTATTGGACAGACGCAGTTCCTAACTGGGCTTGGATGCTTATATTTTATGTTTTCTTGACCGCAATAAATTTCTTCCCAGTTAGATACTACGGAGAAATCGAATATTGGGTTGCACTGGTTAAAATTATTGCAATCGTTGGTTTCATCATCTACGCTTTCTGTATGGTTTGTGGTGCAGGAAAGACAGGTCCTGTCGGTTTCCGTTATTGGAGACATCCTGGTCCATGGGGTGCCGGTGCAGGACTTGTTAAGAATACAGACACTGATAGGTTCCTTGGTTGGCTTTCTTCTTTGATTAATGCAGCTTTCACATATCAAGGTGTTGAGTTCACGGGTATTGCTGCAGGTGAGTCTTCCAACCCTAGAAAGACGGTTCCAAAGGCTATTAATAAGGTTATTTTCAGAATTCTTATATTCTATATACTTACCTTGTTCTTCATTGGTATGCTTGTTCCATACAACGACCCTGATCTTACCAATGACACCACCTTCATATCGTCTTCTCCATTCTTGATCTCGATTAAGAATAGTGGTACCCCTGTTTTACCTCATATCTTCAACGCTGTTATGCTTTTCACTGTGACTTCTGCAGGTAACTCCGATATTTATATTGGATCAAGAGTTCTATATGCTATGGCAGGTACCACTGCTCCAAAGTTCTTTCATATGACGACCAAACAAGGTGTTCCTTTCCTTGGTGTTGCCGTTACCTCGTCATTGGGACTTTTGTGCTTCCTCAACATAACCAATAGTGGCCAGACTGTTTTCAATTGGTTACTTGATATTTCGGCAACTGCCGGTATTATTGACTGGATCTTTATCAGTGGTGCCCACTTAAGATTCATGAATATTCTAAAGAGAAGAGGTATATCTAGAGACACATTGCCTTACAAAGCATGGGGAATGCCTTTCTTTGCATGGTTCTCGTTCATTTCTTTGATTATCATTGTTTTCATTCAAGGTTACGCAGTGTTCTTCGATTTCAATGCCTCAGATTTCTTTGCAAACTACATATCCTTGGTGTTGTTCTTCGCAATATGGATTGGTTCGCAACTTACGACGTATAGAAAAGATCCTTGGTTAATTCCCCTGGACGATGTCGATATTGATACTGATGCTAGAGCTATAAATGATGAGATATGGGAGGATGAAGTTTGTACAGAAAAGTTCAAGATGACTAAGCCTAAGGGCTGGAGAGGGCGTGCACGCTATTACTTTGACAGGCTCATAGATTTCGCAAATTAATATATTGGTATTGGTATAGTTTTCGCCTATCTTTTATAAAAAAATAACGTTATGCATACGATAGATAAATTTTGGATTCTCGATCATATGTAGTGTATTTTCCCCTTGCAATAGTCACATCATGGTTCCTCAAGCAATGTGGTATTTTTTCCTCGTATTACGTTAGTTGTGCGTGTGACCTATTTATTATACGCTATTATCGCTGGCCGTTGCCGAAAACAGCTTTTCTTCCTGTGAAAAGTTTTTCCGATGCCCTAAATTTTTGACACATTGAGAATAAACTCAGGACATGGTTTTACTTGTTTGGCAATACGTGGGAACAAGCTACGCGGCATTTACTAAAGGAACAAGACAGAATTGTTTACACCTCTAGACTTATTTAAGTTAAAGCGATATCAACGATTGGGATTTTCTTTCGATGAACCATAATTTCTGGTTATGTCAATCATGCTAACTTCCAGTTCAAAGTCAACAGGCCATATGTGAATGCATCAGGAAAGATTATGCAAGTAAAGCTGCACGACCTTATGCCCCTATCCTGAGTTAATAATTACATTTAGAGCAAAGAAATCATAAATTAAAAAAACCGAAGTTTACTTAATCCTGTATGCCCTGTATGGAATCAATTTGGAGGAGAATTTTTCATCGCAGGGCATTACGGAGAGGGTCACTTTCGTCCATAATCGGCAACTGCTTCCAAATTATTTTTCTTTTCCATTATTCTCAGTCCATTGTAAACTAGATTCCTCATTATCTGTCATATAAATCGAATGGTTGATTTCTGTTATCGTGACAAATAGAAGTCACTTTGCGATCCAAAATACTCCCATAATACGTTATATATATACATTATCAAATATGTGTGGAGAACTTTACAAACAACAGAATTGATACTTCAGAAGAAGTAAGAGAAGGTTTCCCGTTATCTGGTTTTCATATACTACTGTTCGTTCTTTGACCCTAAGCATTCACTTCTGTCTCTTTTTTTTTTGGAAAACATATACTAGTATAAAACTTCTGAATGAACGAAAAGTTGCAGAAAGATTTGGAGGTTTCAAGCACTATCCAAAAGGTTGAAACTCCCTCGGAGTCAACCATCCTTGATTCTCCGAGAGATTCATGTGAGAAAGGATCCCCTACTTTGCAAACAACTGAGGTTAAGAGGCAAGTTAAAAGAGGTCTTGCCTCTCGTCATGTGACAATGTTGGCTTTAGGAGGAACTATTGGTAGTGGTTTGTTCATTGGTACCTCTACCCCTCTACATGAAGCTGGTCCGGTGAATGCTTTGATTGCCTACTTCTTTTTTGGTATTCTCATGTTCTCCGTCACTCAGTCTCTAGGTGAAATGGCAACGCATACTCCAGTTACAGGATCTTTTTGTGTTTTCAATACAAGATATATCTCCAAGTCTATTGGAATGGCCACAAACTGGCTTTATTGGTTTCAGTGGCCAATTACATGTGCTGTTGAATTGTTTGCTATATCGGAAATTATGAAATACTGGACTGATGCGGTTCCTAATTGGGCCTGGATGATTATGTTTTACGTTTTTCTATCATGTATTAATTTGTTTCCAGTCAGATACTATGGAGAAATTGAATATTGGGTTGCATTAGTTAAAATTATTGCAATCATAGGTTTCATCATCTACGCTTTCTGCATGGTTTGTGGTGCAGGAAAGACAGGTCCTGTCGGTTTCCGTTATTGGAGACATCCTGGTCCATGGGGTGCTGGTGCAGGACTTGTTAAGAATACAGACACTGATAGGTTCCTTGGTTGGCTTTCTTCTTTGATTAATGCTGCTTTCACATATCAAGGTGTTGAGTTCACGGGTATTGCTGCAGGTGAGTCTTCCAACCCTAGAAAGACAGTCCCAAGAGCTATTAATCAAGTCATTTTTAGAATTCTTATATTCTACATTCTCACATTGTTTTTTGTTGGTTTGCTAGTTCCTTACAATGATCCTGATCTTACGGATGACACTACATTCATTTCATCATCACCGTTTTTGATTTCGATCAAAAATAGTGGTACGCCCGTCTTACCTCACGTTCTTAATGCTGTGATGCTATTTACGGTCACATCTGCCGGCAACTCAGATGTCTATATTGGTTCTAGAGTGCTTTACGCCATGGCCGGTACTACAGCACCAAGATTTTTCCGCATAACAACCAAGCAGGGTGTTCCATTTATTGGTGTCCTGGTTACCTCATCTTTAGGTTTATTATGTTTCCTTAAAATGACTAACAGTGGACAGTCTGTCTTCACTTGGTTGCTTGATATTTCGGCCACAGCCAGTGTCATAGACTGGATTTTTGTTAGTGGTGCTCACTTGAGATTCATGAGCATATTAAAAAGTCGAGGCATCTCCAGGGATACATTACCTTATAAGGCTTTTGGAATGCCTTTCCTTGCTTGGTTTGCATTTATCGCATTGATCATCATCATATTCATTCAAGGTTATGCTGTGTTCTTTAATTTTAAAGCATCGGACTTTTTTGCAAATTACATATCCCTAATGCTATTCTGTGTAATATGGATTGGTTCACAACTTACGATCTACCGAAAAGATCCCTGGTTAATTCCCCTGACAGATGTTGATATTGATAGTGGTGCCAGAATTGTGGATGAGGAGATTATGGAGGATGATGTTGATGATGAGTCAAAAATTACAAATCCTAAGGGTTGGAAAGAGCACAGTCGTTACTATTTGAAAAAAACCATGGATTTCATAAACTAAGTCTGTCCTTGTGGAATTCCATCAACTTTTTATCAACTCTCTTTTTTTGCATATAAGAAATATACCTTGGATGTTATTAATATATAAAGTGAGGTGTGTCTGGTATTGTTTTTTTATCTGGTTTATACTTTCATTACTTTTCAGCCAGATATGTTTGCGCAAAGAGCGATATCCGCCTACAGTTGAGGCTTTCGCATAATTCCACAGAGGTCTTCTGCGTGTTGTTTTAAGATTACATTAATTATAATTGTTGGTTTCCTAAAAAAATTGATTTACTAAGAAAAAATGGTGGTGCTACACAGTATTTTAAAAGAATGCTGATCATTACTTTTCAAACCAGAGAAGTACTCGTTTGTTGCAAACATATTTAACTATTGTTTGATTGGTATATATATTAACACCCGCAACACACAGTAATGTGTAATAATAGACAGTATTGTAGTAAATTATTAAAAATCAACAATTTATGGGCTTTCATAAGATGAAAAAAACAAGGCCTTGGTATTCATGCAGAGGAAGAAAAAGAAATTAACGAGTAATTTATTTTACTTTGTTCTTTTCGGGATTCTTTCTTTTTTTGCTTGGTTATAACCGGCCCCCTAATTTTCTGCAAGGGGAAAAAAAGTGGAAAAAAAAGTTCATATATTTAGGAAGCATATTAATACCAGCAGCCCTCGGAAGAGATTTCTCAGGAAGTCCAAGCCCCTTATTTTTACCAAATTTCTTGCTTAAGATTATATATTGTCGGTCAAAGAAATTTTCTTAGTGGCATTGTTGCCGATTGAAACATTTGAAGTGACAATTGTGCGAAGATACAAGCAAAAATGGCAGCGATAACACCTAAGACTACAGACACAGCACCTCCAAGTGCAACAAAGACTACCGCTGCCAAATCATTGGCCAGTAAAAAGCCGGTCACCAATAGTAGTGAGTTTGTTCATAAGAGGTTGGTGAAGAAGAAAGTGGAAGGTACGCCTTTGACCCAAACGCTCTGGATTGCCGGACATGCAACAACTATCGCTATGGGTCTAATATATACAGTCTATTACCTTCTCTTCCGCTCACATGTTTCAAAGATTTCTTTCATTGCCTACAGGTTAGCACTTATTGGTGTTTTTCTCTCATATTCATGCACTATTCTATCACAATTTGCTCAGAAGGCACTTCCATCATACATTACATTACTCGGAACGGTCAATTTCCAGTACTTGTTACTTGCTGTTGTTTGGTTCTTCAACAGAAGCTCTCTTTTCAAGCTTGTTCCTTATCTCATTGTTTCTGTGATGCAGCTAGCAACACAATTCAAAATTGATGCAGTCTTGAAACTATCTCCACAGTTAAAGATTGCCGTCGCATACGATGAGTTACTTGTATTTGTTGTCCTTACTGTTGATACTTTGCTAATGAGAGGTACATCTGGTTACGCGCTTTTCCTATACGCAGCTTTCTTCTGGTTGAGAATCATTGAGAGTGAAAATACAAGATATTTGTTGTATACCATGGCTATCAAGCTTGATTCGACAATGGCCAAACAGAAGAATCCAAAGGTGGTCAGCTCATGGAAATCTCTAAAAAGATTCCTTACCATGAAGAATGAAAGGTTCCAGAAAGAGTTCCTTAACTGAGTTGCTAGCTTTTGTATACCAGCTGGAGGGTTGTGGTGTTTAGTTTCATGCCTATGTACTACTTTTTGATTTTTTGTTAGTTTTGAATTATCACCATCATGTGGCTCAATTCTTTCCTCGTCATTCTTTCTTTTGCTAATGACAATTGTGTCCTTTTTCTCTTTTTTTTTGTACTTGTTTGTCCTTCTTACATTCCATTACAGTATGTTGTCAGATATATACTTATTTAACCAAACGTTTGTACTCTTTGTCAGAAAATTTTGGTAAGCTTTTGTTATCTTCCTGTGTTATTCAGAAGCAGAACTGGAAAAGTAGTTTTTCATCATCAAAGAGATTGTAACGTTAGGCACTTCCACTGAAATTTTCTAAACTCGACTAAGTAAAGACAGATTTCAATGTAAGTTCAGTGACAAGACAATTAAATTAATAGCTAGTGGCTATAATGAGATAGCCCTTGTAAACGTGTATGTTAGTATCACTGAACTGTTTTCAGTTCTAAAAAAAGCAACCGCTCGATTTTCCATAGTGAGCGCATATCTGTTATATGCTAATTTAAATTGTCAGATGGTGATGCATGTAAATGATTAAGGATCATAATCCATTTGGATTTCACCGATCGATTAAACGTGGTAAACACAATTCATCATTCAAATTATACTCAAAAGAAACCGGACAAGTAACAAAAAACAGGAAAATACATACAACTCAGATATGAACCCCATTTCGGTATGTTCCATTTCCATGATATGTCTTATATTACTATTACATTTTTACGCATATGAGGTATGTAAGAGGATAGAAAATAGAGGGAAATTGACATCTTTTATAGCACAAAAAAAACTTTTCAGTAAAGCGCCGAACAAAAAAAAAGCTAAAAGCTGAATTTTCATTAATCATGCCAAATACTAGGGAAATTAAAAAGCACAAACCCTCAAACACCAAAATTTTGAACATGCGTTTAAAAACGATACGGCACCTACTTATGTTAACTTATTGTGGTCATATTAATAGAATCAAGAAAAGAGATACAAAAGTGACTATACAGAAACTAAAGTAATTACAATCAACGCAAACAGATTCAATGTATAAAAGAGAGCCGTATTCACGTTAATGACTATAATCCAAAAATCTCCTTCTTTCTTTAAGCAGTAGCACGAGTGTAGATCAACTGCTTGGAGTGTTTATCAACGCATTTGATAAGACCATCCTTCTCCATCTGTCTCAAGGCAACTCTGGCAACAGATCCACCGATTTTTAATCTGTCAACAAGAACAGAAACGGAGATGAACTTGTAAGTTGGGACATCCTTCAAAATTCTGTCATATTTGTCCTGGTCCAAAATCACCATGTGGTCAGCTCTGTCCTTGACCTTACCCTTGTTCCACTTCTTCTTACTCTTCTTAGAACCGGCTGCAGCGGCTGCGGCTTTGGCGGCTTTAGTGGTTTGAACTTTTAAAGGCATTTCTAAATATAAAATTTTTGTTAGTATTCTGATCGTTCTCTAAGCCATGAAAAGCAAAACTCGCATGAAAGAAAGCAATATAGAGCCCGTGATACCTATAATATTCATTTGAATGAGGATTGTCAAGAAATAATACTACATTATGACCTCGTTCATTCTCCGTGCATACACAAGCACGCATATGTGCGATTTAATAAGCACTGCAAAAAGAACGACTCTCCTGCACACAACATTGCCAATGGATAAGTTTGTTCACCAGTCTTTGTGCGGGTTATGATATCTCTCCACGGACGTATAACATATATTTTCATATGTTATTTCCACCTAAAGCGATTATGCTAATATTGCCCCTCTCCCATGTTTATGCTTTCAATACTGTTCGTTTCAACTATCATACATACTTTATGTGCTTCTGCTGTTCAGTTTATAGGGAAAGGAAAGGAAATCTTTAAAGAGAATCGAGCTTGAAGTTAAAGTGAGGTTGAAGTATATCAATCGATATAGGGTTCTCACCAAAAAATTTTCCCGTACAAAGTCTCGCCTGAGCTTTTTTTTTTCAGTGTACAATCTTGTGGCGACCTAAAATAAAATACGGTGCACCTTGTTGCTCCAATAGCGCGAGTCAGCATCCAATATTTTACCCTTATTTCTTGTCAAGCCCTTTGTGCGATCACGTGATTACTTTGAGTGAGTGTGTTTCCTTTGAATTGATGATGAGGAACATACAAAGGTATTTTACCACACATAATATTTTCAGAAAGCACTTTAAAAAAATTGATACCAATGTACAGAAGTAGAATTTGCTAATCTTACTCCTAGTATCTAGTGTGATTGTTGTTTCCCAATGGGTGGCTAGAATCTGTAACATATGCTGACCTTACCTGGTAGTGCACTTTGAAACAATATCGCCAAATGATTTTTTTGTATTGAAACAAATCAAAATTACATCCTTGCATTGTTTCCTCCCTCCTACTGTGCTGGTTTTTTACGTTCTATTGTGGTGCATCCCACCATCTAGAAGGAAAAATGTGTGTCTTCTAAGTCATAAATCAAATGTTCCTTTTTTCGTTACCCTTTCCATTCTATTAATTTGTTTCACTTCCTAATAAGAATTAGATTGACGATATTAAACTATAACTTGTGTGTTAGCACTTTTGCGAGGAGGGCTTGTTGATTTGTTTCGAGTACTAATCAATTATTTAAAGTTTAAGTGACATAACCAGTAAACATATACTCACGTACACAAATGGGAAAAAGAACAAAAACACAACTAACTAGGGAACAAGTGTACTCTGGAGAGGCAGAAGCTTCAAGTGGTGATGACATACCATTAAAACCAAAAATGGCATCTAGAGAGAAAATGGCTCAAAGAAAGATTGCCCACTTTAAATCTAGACTTCATACGGATTTTGGAGTACCAAAATTCCATGCAGCATCTTCGAACGAAGTCAGTGAAACTTCAAATTCCTCGTCAACGAATGATTTAGCAGAGGCTACACAATTGAAGTCGTTGAATGCTAATTTCTTGAAGGCTATAAACGATTCTATAAATGTGAACCCTGTTGCTAATCTTACTTCTATCCTACAAAAATACATGGATTACTACAAGAAGGTCGAAAGTGGCGAACTAGAAGTCAAAAATGCGTCTATTCCGGAGGTTCATATAAAGCCAATAGCAGTTGACCAGACTAATACCTTCAACTTTGGTGATTTCGACAAGAAAGGCAATGAACTAAAGGAACCAGAAAGCGCGCAACCGAAGATCAACCATGCTATGGATCATAAGAACGAGAAAGTGTTATCAGATAAGGTCGAAGATGTTAAAAAAATTGATTTATCTGGACCAAAGTTCACCTTGAATAAACTTCCAACATCTGCAGACTATGGTTTCAAGTTCGGAAATGTTCCAAAGAATTCGGATGAAAGTGATGGCAAAGAATCGAAAACCAAGGGACCCACATTCAAAATCACTCCTGAACTTTCGAGGCCTGATCCAAATGCTGTGTTTAAATTTTCGCCAGATTCAAAAAAGGAAGATGATAACGACAAGAAGGAAGAGAAAGTTGGTTCTAGTTCTCCTTCGCTCCAATCAAAGCCAGCTTTCAGCTTCACGAGTGCGGAAATTAAGCAACCTGCAGGGGAAACCAAGCCATCGGCATCAACCACGACGCCTGGCTTTAGTTTCGCAAAGCCGGACAGCAACAAAAATAAAGAAGAACCCAAGAAGGACGAAAAGCCTGCTGCGAAGCCTGCATTTACCTTCGGAAGTAGTACTTCTAACAATGGTTCCGGATTTTCTGGTTTCAAATTTGGAGCTGGTACTTCATTATCATCTAATACTGATAATGATAAACCTTCAGCTTCTGCTTTCAAGTTTTCTGTGCCATCGGCTGACTCTTCAAAGCCATCGACTGGATTTTCTTTTGGTAGCAATTCGGCTAGCACTAATTCCAATCCATTTGGAGGTAGTAATAGCTCGTCTTTTGGATTTAGCTTCACTCCTCCCTCTGCGGACTCATCGCATCCTTCTCCAGACAATGATACTAAAAAGCAAGATGAGGATAATGTCAAGGGAAATTTTGCTGTAGTCAAGCTGACCGAAAAAGTTGATGTTAAAACGGGTGAGGAGGATGAAAAGGCTATTTTCACCAAGAGGACAAAATTGTCAAAGTTTAACCCGGAGAATAAAGAAAAGCCATACGAGACAGTGGGTGTTGGTGAACTTAAAGTGCTTGTGAATGATAAGACAAAGAAATCACGTATTTTAATCAGATCTGACGGTAATGGCAATGTGTTGCTGAATGTCCTGATATTGAAGGATCTTACATTCTCGTTAATAGGATCAAAGAAAAATATTTTAAGAATACCAACTGTGACTTCAGATGGAAAGATGGAAATGTACATCGCGCAGGTCAAGACTGGTGATGATGGTAGTGCTTTGTTGAAAAAGGTGCAGGATTGTCAGAACTGATCAATACTGTACTCTCTGGCACATTTGTTACTTGATGCTCTTTTCCAATTATTTTTGTTTTACAGCAACTTTTCACCGATTCTAACATTTCCTTGTTCCTGGCTATACAGCAAAATGCTAGATTATTGTACGCTGGCGTTTGGCGTTAGTTGTGGTATGGTATATGTACATTATTAATATAAAAAAGGTTAGAATCTATATGTTTTTCCTTAGAATTTTTCTCACATCTCTAATAAAATCTTCCGCTTCTCCAACATCCAAATATTCATAACCTGTCAAGATATTCTTTCCGTCAATGCTATTTAAATCGTCAAGGGATGAATCTCCTAAATAATGAAAAGTCTCTTCGGCAGATCCAAAAAGTTTATAAGATATCTTCTTTATCAATGCAAGCAAGCAACGTAACAAAAATGAATCGCCCTCAAAAATATAAATATCAAATATACGCTCAAGCACTTCCATGTTCAATAAATTAGTAAACATAGTGGCTATGGTGCTTTGCAAAATAATGAGTGTATTCATGTCATGCTGTACAAAATGATTGTAGATGTTTGGAGATGTAGTCAAAAGAAATCTATCAAACTGGTCCTTAATATCTTTCAAGTACGTCATCTCTTCAGATCTAATATTGCTCTCCTCTTCAAGTTCCATTTTCAAACTCTTTGGAATATCCGCCATTGTCAAAAGTGTATGTGGCAACTTCTTCAAAAGAATGTCAATCAAAGAATGAAATGCCAACTCTTCGGACTCCAAGTTTTTCAAGAGCAGGCATATGAGTCGCAGTATACGGTTCGTCTCAATTACCGAAAGCTGCAACCGATAAATTTCTTTGGTTTTGGCAATGTCGAACGCAATTGCAATAGATAGTACTGACTCAAACGTACTTCCAAGTTGAAACATTATCATATCAGGAAAGCATTTTTGAATTTGCTTTGAATAATCCTCAACATGCCGTATTTCATGCATTCTATCGGCATTTTCCTTTTCAAATTTCTTCTGTCCCAACTGGCTAGTAGTGGTTTTGTAGTCGCATGCCTTATCTATAATTATATGCGCTTCCTTCAAGAACTTGGTGAGATCAATTTTGATCTTTTTTCCTACAAGTTGACGTCTCCAAATGCTGGCACGCAAACCTTGCTTCCGAGGTATGCCCCTCCACCAGAGCTCCCTGGTCGATGGAAGGCATATAAGAAAATCGTACTTCTCGCATATCATCTTCCATATCTTATAATCATAGTCATTTCTGTGCTTCAATGTTTCCTGCTTCTCGTAATACTTTTTCATCTTCTCTTTTTCTTTGTTAATTTGTGTTTGCATGAGATTCTCATAATCCTGTTGATGTTTGGCCAATTCGGCATGGTCTTTAGGTGGCAGATTGAGCTGCCTCGTGACAGATAGGCAATCATACTTTTCTTTGCTTGGGTGCACTTTCTTGTTGTTTTTATCTGAAACGGATTCCAAAGATGAATCACTCAATGATAAACGTGACAAGCTTTTAAGCATTGATATTCTTTGTAAGGACTCATCAAGGTGAGGATCCTTGTTTCTATTTAATAGTTTACCCTCAAAAGACATCGAGCTCGATTCTTCGTCATCCATTAGGCTTAACTCCGACATGTCTGAGACGACCGAAAAGATTGATGATGCTCTAGTTGCAGGAGAGCTTCTTACCGATCCAGTCGAGTAATTACTCCCCGTACTGATATTAGAATACGGGCGTTGAAGTATACCTGCAGGTGGTAAGCGAGAAAAATGTGGCTCTTGTGGATTCACAGAATGGACAATTGCGGTCTTCGGAGTTTGAGGAGGAATTACTTTCTTGCGGCTCAAACCAAACTTAACATTTTGAGAGTGAGCAGTCTTTTGCAGCTGATTTGCAGGAAAAATTGGTCTCTTCTTCGGAACTACCCTAAATTGTGCCAGGCGGGATGTTTGGTAGGAAGCACGATGATCGCACAGTGATTGTAAAGGCTTCGAAAATGGGACGTCAAAAACGATTAAATCGTCCGGTAATTCATCATCCGATAGAGAGTCTAAGGTGCTTAACAATTCTGAAGGAGATCTTGCAACCTCCTTTTCTATATCATCAAGCTTTTTCTGTTTATGAAGTTTGCTCCGATATCTTTGTGAAGATGTTAATGGTCTTCTAACACAATTAGAAGAATTTATGGGACGACTTGGTCCAATGGGCAATGACAGCTTCTCACGGCAATAAGTATTCTCCATTGATGTCGATCGTAGTCGACCTGTCGATAAATCGCGCGATGACATGGCTACACATTCGTTTGTATGAGGAAGAG
Organism: Brettanomyces bruxellensis; assembly: GCF_011074885.1. Taxonomy (NCBI): domain Eukaryota; kingdom Fungi; phylum Ascomycota; class Pichiomycetes; order Pichiales; family Pichiaceae; genus Brettanomyces; species Brettanomyces bruxellensis. The sequence goes on along the minus strand of NC_054690.1, from coordinate 3,452,773 downwards.
AATGTGATCCAGTTGTAGTGTTAATTTTTAAAGATGAATTTCTACTGACTTGTGACCCTATGTCCTCAAAGGACTCTTGTATAACGTCCAAATTCGGTGGTTGGGCCGACCCAGGTGTAGAGGAATGTTTATTCACCATAGTTCAAATCTTTTGATACTCAAAAAAAAAAAATTGGCTGGCTTTGTTTCGCAATAAAATGGATTTCTCTCAGCTGTTATTTATTTTCCCTAGTCCGACAATAATAATTAGCACAATCGACTATTTTTTTTCTCGATAGTCCCGATCTGAAAGCACGTAACTTTAAAATGAACGTCCGCAATCGAAACCAGTTGGGTTTGATGATACTGTATTGTCAGAATTGATGTGATGATATGTGACTTCCTCAAAAGAACGCGAAGAAAGTTCACAAGAAAGTGAATGGATAAACAACCCTGAAAGTTTGGAACAACGAAAGAATGGGAAAAGCAGGCAGTGCCATCTATCTCCGAGCGTTCTGAAGTTAAGAGATTGACAATTCTTGTATAGGCACCTATTGAGCTCTGAATTGGTGGAAAGAATGTTTTCGTATCAAACTGACGGGTCGAAGAAGAAAATCCGAAGTAAAATAAAAAATATTGCAAGATTGATCTTCACTGTAGAAATAGAAGAAGTGCAATGTTTTATATTTTTAGATATAGTTGAAACAATCACGAAGCAAAGCAAAAAAAAAAAGTCTATATTTATTTTATTTTGGTGTGCCAAAATTTTTTTACCCCTTTTGGTTTTATTTAGTAATTTATTTTTTGCTAAATGGCATGGAATAATAAGAAATCTTGTTCCATTTCCTAGAGAACCGCGAATGTGTACACTTTATTCGCAACTTTGGCTTCCAAATTAATAATTTTCAATACACACTACCTGTAAATATTTTTCTTCGAGTAGACTATCCGCGTTTGTTGAACCAATCTGCCGTATTCATATTGTTCAAATCCACTTTCTGCTCGATCTGTATTGTACCAAAAACTTCTTTGGCAAGATGCGAGGCAAAAAATTGAAAGGTGAACTTCTCTATCTTTTTTTTTCCCCTCTACTTCTCTCTAGTATTTTTTTCTGCCCGTCTAAAAAACTCTTCTTAATCAAGGGTCCTTCCTGTCTAGTAAACAAACAGGTAATTACCGAATTTCATCCTAACTCTTTCATCCGGACTACTTTATTATGTAACTTGGGATGATTTATACAATTTGTTTTTCTCTTACACCTCCAGACTATAAACAATTTGTGATGAAATTTAAAGTTATTCATTAAGCCTAGTTATTTGCAAACAGAGAGACTCGAACTCGGCATAATATTGAAGCCGATTCTCAAACACACCCACCATTTTGGGGGAAAAAATTTTTATCATCGAGCATAATGATTTGATTATCGGGAGTCCTCGACCTGATTGCAATGTACGGATGTAAGGCGTAGTCGCATAAATTCATGTTATAAACTATATGTGCGTGTACATGGAGACTAATTTATTTACATGTAAGTACAGTAGAAAAAAGTGCGGTGCTTTCCAACCACCCTGTAACTAAGCAACGAGATGCCAACAGATCCAAAGGCAGCCTACCCACTTTATTTCTTTATTACTTTTTGTTGTCGTTGTTGTTCTTCTCAAATTCCTCCCGAATCCTCTTAAAGGCGTCCATGAGGAACTTCTGGATGCGCTCCAAAGCACTCAGGCGCCTTTCGGACACGGTTTCATTCTCCATCTTTGTGTCAGTCTTCTCTTGCTTCTTTCCCGCACCCATATCTTCCAGTGGTTTCCAAGATGGATCGGTTTTATTAGCCGTAGTGTCGCCGAATGCATCGGCAAGGGCTTCTAGTAAAGCCGTCTGTGTTGAGTTGAGAGGTTTCATTGCCTCCAAGTTGATAACAACCTTCTCTTCGCCTCTTCTACCACTTCCATATGGAACACCTTTGTTTGGAATGGAAATCACATTACCCTGTGCCACACCGGAAGGAACACGAAGCACAACTTGTTGGCCATCTAACGTCGGTATCTTGATTTTTCCTCCCAAAGCCGCGGTAGTCATTGGAATATGACACTGATAAACTAAGTTATTACCTGTCCTTGTGAAATCCCTGTCAGGTCTCACTCTCACACGGATGATCAAATCTCCACTAGTTAGAACATAACCATCTGATGATGCGATATCTGGATAGTCACCTGCCCCGGCAACACGTATTCTTGATCCATCCTTGATACCCTGCGGAAGGCGAACCTCCGTCTCTTTCTGATTGTTTGTGACACCACGGCCATGGCATTCCGTACATTTGTCGCCCTCTTTCACAACCACACCCGTACCACCGCATGTCTTACATGTTGATGCCATCTGGAAGCCGGCTTGTAGAATTCTGACCTGCGAACCTGTACCATGGCATGTTGGGCAAGTTGATTTTCTACGGCCTGCCTTCATTCCTGAACCTTTACATGATCCACACTTACTCATTGCATTGTATCTCACAGACACACTCGTGCCAAATATAGCCTCCTTAAATGTGATCGTCTTTAGCACTTCAATATCTTGGCCCTGCACATGTTGCGTTGCCCTACCGCCAAATGGGTTGCTAGATGCAAATGGATTACCACGTCTTCCACCCATTCCCCCGAATAAATCGTCCAAATTAATGCCGAAGCCTTCAAAAGGATTTCCGGTTCTCGCACCACCAAATCCTCCGAATGGATTTGAGCTATATGCAGATCCGGATGCCTGTCCGTTGGAACCAAACCCTGCAGCCCCAAATTGATCATACTGCTGCTTTTTTTTAGGATCGCTTAAAATGTCATAAGCCTCCTGGACAGCGTGAAACTTGTCCTCGGCATCGGATGCTTTGTTTATATCTGGATGATACTTCTTTGCCAATTTGAAGTAGGCCTTCTTGATTTGTGAGGGTGAAGCATTTTTGCTAATGTTGAGCACCTTGTACGGATCTTCAATATGTGCTACTTGAGATGTATGAAAGAAACGACAACTTAGTGTTGGATTGCTGTGATTTCTATACGTCTTCCGTGCATTTGGTCTACCGTTGAATAGTATCGTAGAAAATGTCTTACTTCCAACTTTAGAGACTGTAGCAAAAGCTCTAGGCTTACCTGCTAAAGAGTGGCGTGCTAAGAGTATAGCCTCTTTGCACGTCTTGCCCAGAGGAACCTTTAAAAACGACGTTCTTAAAGTCGACATTTAGTCTTGTTATCTTTCCAGATATTTCTCTTTTTTTTAGATGAATGAGTTGCTGTTGTTTGAGAATACCCGTTTATATTTAAAATCTTCTTCTTTTAACTTTGTGTATTTGTGTAGGGAAAGATTATTCTAAAAAGCGTACTGGAAAAAAAATTTCAAATGGAAATGGATTGACACCTAACTTGCATGTGGATGTTACCGGAAAAAGAAGTTTAAAAAAATATATATATATATTTGTCGATATGCATCAGTCGCACTGAACGGCAATTAGATCTGGCCTTGAAATGTTCTTTTTTGCTTCTGGGGATGAGGGATCGGCAGTTTAGTTCAATAAACCAATTTTAAAAGTAAAAGCAGTGGAATCTAAAAGTTCGATTTGGAAGCCTGATTCCCGTAGTTCATATTGATTACTTACTCCTGTGTGTTTCAATTGTTCCCTTCTCCATCGATAATTTGTAGCAAAAGTAGACAGACGGATGTTTCTAGAAATCATCGTAAACAGGAAAATCCGCGATTTCGCAAAATATTTCCACTTTACTCGATTATTTTTCAATATCGTAAACTAAGTTCTAACCCATAGTAATGCATATATATGTTTTATTATACAGATTCCAAAAGACAACAAAAAATTGAATTGTGTTGCCTCAAAGATAAATGATTTCAATAGAAAAATAGTAAATAATACATATTGGACAAAGAATTTCCGTCAACAGATGTTGGAGTTTAATCAAAAGCCTGTGCAACCAAGTTTTTAAACTCGTCAGTAATGTCATCTGAGGTATCAAGTTTATCGTTAGACTGAGAAGTGGATGAAACGTCATTTATCGTTGTTTTAGTTTTGAATTCTGACGATGAAGCTGTTTTCATGTTTCCCGTAGTTAATGAATGCATGGAAGCAGAATTAGATCCTTTTGATAATCCTTCATTCATAGCTTGCATGTTTGGCGTACGCTCACCGATCTTCGGCCTATGAATAGCACTAGCAGACAGCTCATTCAAAGATGATGAACCCTTAATGTGTTCTGTGCCACCACTGGCTTTTATAAGATAATCAGGCACCTCAATGTTGTTCTTAAGACAATAAAGCTTCCAATTACGGGCCTTGTCCTTTAATTGTAAGGAGGTTCTATTTTTCAATGCTTCGTTTATGGAGCCTCCAGGTCCAAACAGCTCCAATATTGCTGTCCAGTGGGTTCCCTTCAGCTTAAGCCCTTCCTTTAATGCTTCCTCCTCCTCATGAGTCCACGTTCGGCGGAAAGTGGTTGGTCTGTTCTGTCTCTGTCTGATTTTTCTCCTTTTATTTGCCACCGCGTTGATCCTAGCAGTCATTTCATTCGGTTCCCGTTGATCTAACAACCGTTTTCTCTTTGCCTCATTCAAAGCACTGCTTCCTGTTTCTCTGCTTCTCTGTTCCTTCATCAATACTGTACGCTTTGTAAGCAGACCAGTGAACTTGCCCTTTGGACCCCAAACAAGGAAGCCCACATTCTTTGCCACATAGTTCAGCAGATCGTTCAAGAACTTGACCCACTCGTACTTTTGCATAAGCATCGAGTCATCTTCAATCTCCAACAAGTTCTTTTTACGGGACTCACACCTTGATAAAAAGTCCAATTCAGCTGGTGTAAAGAATGTGGAATCCCTGGATACTTTCCTCTTAGAAGAATCAAAGTTTGGATCCTTTCTCTTCAAAAGGATTTCGTCCAGATTATCGGGAAACAAATCCTGAATTATTTCATCTTTTTTCCGGTCGCCCAGTTCGATGGCCGAGATAAATGCCTGTGTCTTCAATTCCAAATAAAGAATTGCTTGCGATTTTAAAAATTTTGTTTGATTATGAGCTGAACGATGGCGGGTAACCGAAGATGGTAATGTATGTTCCAAAGAGTTGTTTTGGCCATAGTAGCTAATGGACTTTTCAGGATCGAGATTTTGAGGAGGGCAAAAAACGTCCAAGAATGCTTCGTTGAGGAAGTAAAATCCAAGATCAATTAATCCCAGCGTTGCAAGAAGAAACGTTGCCAAATTAACTTTCCTCAACGTTCCTTCAATCGTCTCCTCTTTTCCATGCAAAAATGATGGTGCTGGCTCACGATACTTCCAAAGTCCAAACGTAACATTTTCTACCGTAAAAAAAGGATTTTCCTCCGAGTTGTAGACTCTTTTAGTAGTTTCAAATAATTCCACCAAATTTCCGAAGGCAATTCCGCTGTAGCTTTCTCTATTTGATACCAACTCCATAACGTTTTGAAATGACTCCCGTGCAACAACTCTTAAAATTTGCGTTGCCAGATTATCCAGTGTTGGAAGTGTGTTTACAAGCATCTGAACATTGAAAGAAAGATGCTCAGGCGCCGTAATGGCCAAAGGTAATGCTGCCATCTGGGCATTTAGTATTTCCGACGGTGTTGGAGCATTTTGACTATCCTCCAATAGTTCCTTATAAGCCTTTAGCACCTTTGACTCCCTCGTTTTTGCGAGTTCACTATCAGCAGGTATTGGAACACCTTTATATGTGGTTGTCAAATCATTTCCTGTTTCAAGAATATCAGGCTCGTCAATCCCGTTTACCTCCTTATCATTATCAATTAATCGTGAGTCAATATTATCCATTGAAGTTTCATTTGTATCAATATGTTTTACACTGTCACCATGTAAAGTTAAACTGTGATCAGCGCTCTTTTCCTTACTATTTTTGTCGGCGGAATTTTCCAGAGGTGTTTTTGAAATAAGTGTTTCATCCTTTGACTGAGGATCAACCTTCTTTGTAAATCCTGGTGATTCTGAAGTGTCGGATGATTTCTTTTGCAATTCCAATTTATTGATTTTCTCGACCTTAATATGCTCCTCTCTCTCTGTTGGAGTGCCGTCCGCTTGTTTCTTCGATGTGTCTGAAGTCAACTTCTCCATATTCGCCTCACGATTTTCCTTCTGTATCTCTTCCTGGACTCTCTGAAACATTTCAAGCTCCTTATCAATTTCATCCTTATCCTCTTCGCTGTCTTCCTCGTTTGTTTTAAATGTTTTGTCTGTCTCCCTGATTGCTTTCTCTTCCGAATTTTCCGGTTGGCCAGATGTGTTTTTTGTATCTTTCTTCGTTTTTACGACTTCATCATCAAGTTTCTTCGAGTATGTAGTGTTTTCTTTTTCTTCTTTTTGATTGCTAATTACCTCAGATGTATTATTATCTGGTGAATCTGTCTTGTTATTCGATGACTGATTTCCTTCACCAGCACTTTGTTGTTTCACAACTTCTTGTTCATTTGAAGTTGAATCTGCACCATCTGTGTCATAATTTTCGTGTGGTTCTGCTACGTTATCGTGTCGCAGCACATCTTCAGTGTTGCCCACTATAATATTTTGAAGATGACGATCTAATTCTTCATCGTTCAGCTTGTCCAAATAGTTTAGATTTGACTCCAAATAATCCAGTGGTGTTTTATTTCTGCCCCCTGCCTCATTTGCTTGCTTAATTTCAGAGTGATTTTGCAGCTCTGCCTCCATTTTATCTAACTCACTCTGCAAATTGGCTTCAAATCCGGAAGTAATCTGAGAATTCTCTGTTTGCTCACTTTTTTCCTTCTCTTTTACTGATACATCAATGGTGTTTTTTTCTTCATTATGATTCAGACTATTATTTGGTGATAGTCGTGACTTCTGTGAAGTGTCTAGATCAGCCATTCTTGATCGCCGATATGTTTTATCAAGCACTATCCTTATTGTTGTTCTTTCTCTTTCGCTGATTTAAGTTATTCTAAGAGTAGATCCAACAGTTGAATTAGATTGGCTCTTTAGTTATCAAAGTTAAAGGCTAAAAAAAAAAAAGCTTATATCCTCTAAGAGTAATCAACCAAATATAATATGACGCTTTTAGAACCTTTAATTTGCTTTCAACGTTATTTTATAAAGATTGTTGTTCGATTGGAATCATGAAAAGTAAGTTGTAAATTTTTTTTTTTTTTTTTTTTTTTTTTTATTTACTTGAATTTTTCTTTTTATATGTTTCCCCTGCAGAAAATAATCAAAACCTAAGATAAGTAAGCATCTTTACACCATAATGTTTTTCAAATCTGCGCCAAATTTCAAAGCAAGAAAAGTCTTTGACGCGTATTATTACTGCAGGCAATTTTTCTGAAATAGGCAGTTTTTTCGCATATTTTACTCTTTTGAAGTTTATTACGTACGGAAAGAACAAAAACGAGAATGGCTCGACTTGAGCTCAGTTCGTGTTTTCCCTTAATTAAAAAAAAAGTATCATCAATTTTTCCCCCTCACCTGTTTCAGTTGAAATTTCTTACCTTAATATAATATCTTTGTTTCTTCAATACTATCTGTACTAAGATAGCATATAAGTCAAAGTAACCGCATAGTAACATAATAACTTAACTGCCGGAAAATGTCATTTGAGAGAGGTGATACATTCAGCACGTCTGTTCTCCCGGGTGAAACACCCTCGGAGGACCAGTTTAGTGAGGTGATAAAGGCATTCAAAAGATTTATTTTAGAATTCAGAATCAATAATAACTTTATCTATCGTGATCAACTAAGAGAAAATATTCTTCTTCATGAGTACAAGTTGACTGTCAATAGTGAGCACTTAATTAGCTATCACGATGAACTTAATAAAAAGCTTACCGATGACCCAGCGGAAATGATTCCATTGTTTGAGCAGGCAATCACTGAAATAGCTAAAAGAATTGCATATATCTCGAGTGATGAAGCACCATCCAGTTTCCCAATATGTCAACTCATTTTGCTTTCCAACGATCATAGAATATCGATCAGAGATTTGGATGCCGAGCACATCTCCAAGATTGTTAAAATATCAGGTATAATCATATCTGCATCAACCTTGCACTCAAAGGCTACGGAGGTTACACTTATGTGTAGAAATTGTCGGCACACAATGAAAATGAAAATTCAATCCAGTTTTGGTGTTCCTCAGATACCAAACAAGTGTCAGGCCCCTCCTCAGCCTAATGGTGCCAAGAGTGATTGTCCTCCAGAACCATATATCATTGTTCATGATAAATCCAAATTTATTGACCAGCAAGTGTTAAAGCTTCAGGAGACTACGGATATGATACCTGTTGGTGAAATGCCAAGGCATATACTGCTCAGTGTTGATAGATACCTTTGCAACAGAGTTGTGCCTGGTACGAGGTGCGATGTAGTGGGAATATATTCCATCTACCAGTCACGTGTTAAGAGCAGTGGAAGTGCAAATAATGCGGCTATCAGAAATCCATACATGAAGGTTTTGGGAATTCAGACCGAATCGGATCTCATCACCGGTGGTGGTCTTAATAACGTTTTCTCTGAAGAAGAGGAGGAGGAGTTTCTTACTTTATCACGTATGCCCGATTTGTATGAAAGGTTTTCGAGGTCCATTGCACCTTCCATCTATGGAAATTCGGACATGAAGAAAGCTATCACTTGCCTTTTGTTTGGAGGATCAAAGAAGGTGCTTCCAGACGGAATGCGGCTTCGTGGTGATATAAATGTTCTTCTGCTTGGTGATCCAGGTACCGCCAAATCCCAGCTTTTAAAATTTGTTGAAAAGGTGTCTCCTATAGCTATTTACACTTCAGGTAAAGGATCTTCTGCTGCTGGTTTGACTGCCTCCGTTCAGAGGGACCAAGCAACTGGTGATTTTTACCTCGAAGGAGGTGCTATGGTCCTTGCTGATGGTGGTGTTGTTTGTATTGATGAGTTTGATAAAATGAGAGAAGAAGACCGAGTGGCCATTCATGAGGCTATGGAGCAACAAACCATATCCATTGCAAAGGCCGGAATTACCACAGTTTTGAATTCCCGGACGTCAGTGTTAGCTGCTGCAAACCCGGTGTTTGGAAGGTACGATGATTCCAGATCCGCGGGTGAAAATATCGATTTCCAAACCACCATCTTGTCGCGTTTCGATATGATTTTCATCGTTAAGGATGAGCATAACACACAAAGGGATATAGCAATTGCAAAACACGTTATGAATGTGCATGCAAATGGAGGTTCAGCCGAAGAACAGTCTGAGGGTGAAATTCCGATCGAAAAGATGAAAAGATACATACAATACTGCCGTGCTAAATGCGCCCCTAGACTTTCTATGGAAGCTGCTGAGATGCTTTCTTCCCACTTTGTAAGTATAAGAAAGGAGGTGAAACAGAAAGAGTCATATTCTTCCGAAAGATCGTCTATTCCGATCACCGTTCGTCAGCTAGAGGCTATTGTACGTATAGCTGAATCTCTTGCCAAGATGGAACTTTCTCCCGTTGCTGCAGAGCGTCATGTGGAAGAGGCCATTAGACTGTTCAATGCTTCCACGATGCAGGCAATAAATAGTGAAAATGCTGACAGTGCACAGCTCACTGGACAAATTACCAGAATTGAGGCTGAGATCAAGCGTAGGCTTCCTATTGGATGGTCTACCTCCTACAGTACATTAAGAAGGCAGTTTGTCGATAGAGGACGTTATACACAGGCTGCCTTAGAAAAGGCTCTTACGATATTGGAAAGGAAAGAAAGTATACAGTTCAGACACCAAAGAATGAGTGTATTCAGATGTGGTGTGTAATACTGTTGAACGTCTCAAATAACTGTAAGCAATCCAAATATATTTTAGCTAATTAATAAAATGTCAATTTTACGGTAAGTCTTTAAAATACCTTTCATCAAAAAAGTTATGTGATCCCATTGTGTGTACCATTTAAGCAACAACGTGGAATCCTTGTCTACCCTTTGCGATGCCCTTCTTAACAATCTTCGAAATCTCATCTGGATCGCTAGTAACAACAGTGAGATTCTCATGACCATCCTCGGTGACAAGAATATCATCTTCAATTCTAACACCACCAACATTCAGGTATTTCTGAAGAACATCCTTATCAATGTATTTCGACTGTTTTGGGTCCTTGTAAGCCTTTTCTATAAGGTATTTATTGAAGTAAACACCTGGTTCATCTGACACAACCATACCCGGTAAAAGCTTTCTCCTTAAACGAAGCCACCTTAACATGATATCCGGGTCATCGTAGTTTGGATATCCACCAACATCATGGGTGTCTAAGCCAATCAAATGGCCCAACCCGTGTGGGAAAAACCAAACTGAGACTCTGCTATCGTATATTTCCTTTGCAGTTCCATTCTTGAAGATTCCAAGGTCAAGAAAATGTTTAATCATAACTTCATGAGCCAAGCAATGTAACGACTCCCAAGCCACACCTGGTCTGATTCCGTTCAAGACTTGTATCTGCATATCCTGAACTGTCTTATAGATCTCTAAATGTTCTTTTGTCCATTCACCAGTAATTGGGAAGCATCTAGTGACATCCGAAGCATAACATCTCCAGTCTGCACCTGCATCAATCAATGTGCTGCATTTATTTTTCATCGACTCATCATTTTTCACGTAATGCAAAGTACCACAGCTTGGACCTGAACAGCAAATCGGATCATAACTCTGGACTTTTGATCCCTGTCTGATGGAGTGATAGATAAACTCGGCATGCATATGTGTCTCGTTTGTCTCAATTGGCTGTGCCGACATAACAGCAATATGCGAGTTAGCGGTAATCTTGTTAGCGTACTTCATCAATGCAATTTCATAAGAGTCCTTGATTAAACGGGCCTCATCAAGTGCGTAAAAGAAATCCTTGTCAGCAGTCTTGACAAGCTTGGCAAATGGCTTGTCCGCATAATTCTTCGTATCTGTAGTATATATGGTAACTCCGGAATGTGATAAGTCAGAAAGCTTCTTGTTAATCTCTGCTTCATATCTAACTTCATCAACATCATATTGCTGTGCCGCATCCTTCAAGCTCTTTGGCATTCCGCTCCACATCACATCGTCCCAATCAATCTCTGGAAGATATAAAATGAGCTTATCATCAGCAAGGGTGTAGAGAATGTAACAGCCTGGGATTTGATCAACTCCTGAAAGATAGTGGAAGTATCTATTCTGGCGCAAAGGATATGTCTCATCACAGTACGCATACAATTTCAAGGTCTCACCGGCAATAAAAAAGGCAGATTTGTTTTCCAATAGTTGCCCTTTCTTCGAAATGAAATGTTCTTTAACTTTCAATGCATGTTTTTTGGCTGGGTACTTGAGACCTCTTAGTTCTGCTGGTTCTTCCTGTTCCATTGTGATAGAGTTCAAATTTGATTACTCTTCTCAGTTGAATGCTCAAAGCGTATTTGTCCTTTCAAAATTTCAAAGTCTTCTAAAGTGATGAGCAGGTATCAAGGAAATTTGTCTATTCGCTGATTTGTTCTGAATGGATAGAAAAAGTGAGTGGGAATTTTGCTAAATAGGAGGAAAAAGTTGTTGCAGATGTCATATCAGTTGCAGAATCAGAATGTGATCACGTGATTTGAATGCCTTCCGCAAGCAAGGCTTTGGAGTTTAAAGAACCAACGAGCGCATTTTTTATAAATTATAAAATTAACAGGCATATTAATCTTTAATTCTATACTTTTCTGTATCTTTGATACCTGTGGTTGATCATCTTGTTTCAGGAAGAGAGCGTAAATAAAGAAGTAAGAAGAGGCCCCAGATTTTCGGATAAGAACATCTGGGTAACTTTTATATGAAATTGTTTATGTGTACGGATGTATTTCATATGTGTTTGAGATCAGGAACTCACCGTTTCTTGATGGATGAACCAGCATTTTATTCATTCTTCTTTTATTCATACTGACTGAATTTATTATAATTCCTATAACAACTTTTTGACTTAATGAATAGTATTCCTTTTTCAAAAAGGGTAAAATTGTCTGCACCTACGGTAGGTGAAAGGTCGGACACTGGTACCATAAATTCACATGATACGGACCCGGATGATATTGAAGAGCAAGAGCATCCGCTTGTACATAAGCAGCGAATAGAGCAAAGGAAACGCAACACTGTTGTTTACTTAGAAACAATTGACAGAAAAGTTCTCGATTTTGATTCTGAAAAGGTGTGCAGTGTTTCATTGTCCGATTCGAATATTTACGGTTGTCTACGCTGTAATCGTTACTTTCGTGGTAGATCGAGAGGTTCTGAATGTTTTGCACACTCAATAAATGAGGAACACCATGTTTTCATCAGTTTCAATACTTTTAAATTCTACATTCTTCCCGAAAATTATGAGTTGGACAGCGAAACTTCGGAATCGTTAAAGGATATTCGATTTCTTGCCAATCCTACGTTTACTAAAAAGCAGATCGATCTACTGGACAAAGTTTCACCACCCGCGTTGGATTTAAACAAGCAGAAATATAATCCAGGCTTTATTGGAATAGTAAATTTTGGAGCTAACGATTATGCAAACGTCGTGTTTCAGTCCTTGGCCCATATTTCCATCGTTCGCAATTATTTTCTTCAAGATCCGGACAGATTCAAAGGCACAGATTTGGTGAGGCGTATATCACTTCTAATAAGAAAGCTTTGGTCACCATATTTATTTAAACCACACATATCTGCCCATGAAGTGATTCAGTATATTTCCAATATTACCAACATGAAATTCAACATCCAGAATGAGTGCCATCCCAAGGATTTTCTCCTGTGGCTTCTAAATCATATGCATAGTGAGTGCGTTTCCGAGTTGGAAGATAAAGTCATATCCAAAACATTTCGTGGAAAACTAAAACTTAATTCAAAAAAGGTCAGCTTTTGGTTAATTTCCTTGAGTCTACCCTCCGCAACATTATTCAAAGATGGTGTTGAGTCAGAAGTTCCCCAGGTAAAGCTTGAGAGTCTCATAAAACAAAAAAGCTTTCAATTTTTAAAAATGCCCAACGCTTTAATCATAAGCATTAATCGCATTGATAGCACTAATAAATTGGCTGGTGTTAATAATTCAGGAATTAATCCTGCTATCGTCAAGTTTAATCCCGACCGTTTAGTGGTAAATGGGGAAAACTACAAACTGTCATCAAATATCTGCATGGAAATTGACAGTGAGGACAATATTGTCTCAAGTACAAATGATAAATGGTTTGATAAATCCAAAAATATTGAAGAAAAACTTCATTATAAAGTACAACTTTTGGATAAGGCACATGATAAATGGTTCGAAATGAAAGATCTTAAAGTGCGATTCATAGATAAAGAACTCCTCTTTCTATCAAGTAGTTGTTTACAAATCTGGGAAAAGGTCACATAAGCAACAGGATATTGTATAGTATCAATTTTATATTTTATATTAGTATCCTAATATACTAAGGCCAAGAAAGTTTATATAGCAAGTCTGTCCACGTTGCCCTTGACAATTGATAACGTGTTATCTTCAATAAGTTTCTCAGCGGCTTCCGTAAGATGTTTCTTAGGATCTTGCTTGCCGACATACCGCGTCTTAAGCTGATCCTCTGAAAGTTCTTTCTCCTCCTGAATTCTTTCGACATATTGCTTTGCAATTTTAACCATTCTTTTCGTGGCCCCCAAATTCTTTTGATCATTGTCGTTGTAATCCTCAATCTTTAAACCAGTCGTCCATTCTTTCTTGTGTAAATTCTGGAGCATGTCTGTTTCCTTTGACGTTTTTCTGTATTCTATGTTTAATGAATAGTAACTTCTATTAAGACCATGGATAAGGGACTGGATAGTTGGCTTATGAAGAAGTCCAACATTGGATGTTGTTTGACGTGGTTCTTGTCCAAGCATTATGACCTGGGAAGGGATTGAACGGAATGCATCAATCACAACTTTACCCTTCACGGACTGTATAGGATCTATAACCACTGCAACAGATCTAGGATTTAATTGCTCAAAAGACTGCTGAGTATTCACATCCACTGATGAAAGCCAACATCCAAATCCAGGATGCGAGTGATACCATCCAACAACCATTTGATCCCTACCTGTCTGTCTTAGCATGTCCATCATTTTTGTTTGAAAAACATCATCAACTGCTTCAACAGAAACGCCTGTACCAGACTGAGGCATAGCGAAAACATCCACGACATGGATCGTGAACTCATCAACAAAGTCCCCCAACATAAGACCCATAACTTCCATGGGGACACCGGCTCTTCCGTGTTTCAACATTTTAAGTAGGGCTAACGATGATATATAAACGGTTTCCGCACTATCAACAGAAGGCTGGTTCTGAAGGCCAACGCCGCCTCCAAGACCACCCATTCTAGCACCAAGAAGAGACTGTAATCTATCCATTTTCTATCTCTTTATGTATTTGTTTTATTTATGTACAAATTTTGTTCTCAAGTGTAGGTTAAGTTCAAAATATGAAAATATTGTAATGCCACTCAGCAAAAGAGGAGTTTTCTATTTTTGTGGCGAATCTTTACTGGAATTCGTCGAATCGAATTTGCTTGTTGTTATTTCTTACGTAAGCAGGAGGAAAATTTTAGGCGCAGAGAGGTTAAAAAAGTAAGAGCCGCATTATGCACCACTAATGGCTTAGTTTCGATTTCCATCGTCTCATTATCGCCAAGAGTGAGTATTTAAGGACAAGAGTGTCGAATAATGCCAATTATTCTGTTGAAATCGTTATGGTGATTTTCCGTGTTAAAAGAACTATTCTTTATCTTGTACGGTAATAAGATCCAAGGTGATCCATCCATCCATCCAATTAATTAAAATAGCTGCTGGATTTAATTCTGCGCGAAATCTTGCTTAAAGAATTAAATTTGCTCCAATACAATATTTGAAGCTGACTATCAGCCCTTTCTATCTAGCTTACATTTCCACTATTGCCCCACTCACAAATAAATAAGTTTTCTAAAAACGGGATTTCTGTTCTCATTACTGGATTTGTAGAGAGATATACTCCTGTCCATCAGTGAGATTACTTTACCTGTTTTCCAAGTTGTCCTTTTAACCATGTCACAACCAATCGAACTCAATTTATCAAAAGTCCCAATTTATGATCACTGCTTCTTCCCTGACAGGAGTCGTGTGGTTATTACAAATGGACCTGACGCACAAATATTTGACTTAACTGATTCGTCGGGTAAGCCTCGCTTGGTTACGACATTACACCACCATGATAAGACTGTTACTGCTTTAGATGTCTCGATTGATGGTAAAATTGTTACCTGCTCTCAAGATAGAAATGCTGTGGTCTGGTCTCCAAATGCGGACGGCACATATAGCAGACCAACCTTGGTTTTATTGAGAATTAATAGGGCTGCCACTTGTGTTAAATGGTCGCCAAATGGAAAGAAATTTGCGGTTGGTTCTTCCGCACGGGTCATTTCTGTTTGTTACTTTGAAGAGGAAAATGACTGGTGGATTTCGAAGCACATTAAACGTCCATTGAAATCCACGATTCTATCTTTAGATTGGCATCCAAACAACGTTCTTCTTGCATGTAGTTCTACTGATACGCATGTCAGAGTTTTTTCTGCGTATATCAAGGGAATTGATTCAAAGCCGGCTCCATCCGTTTGGGGTGAAAGACTACCATTCAAGACACTTTGTTTGGATTACAGCCTTGGTTCCTGGGTTCATGATGTCAAGTTTGACCCTACTGCCGAATTTTTGGGCTGTGTTACACATGATGGTTGTGTAAGTATTGTTTATCCCGGGGCAGAAGAACTTGAAGTTTCAAATGTCATCAAAGTTAAAACGCCATCGCTCCCATTTGATACTTTGATCTTTGCTACACCAAGTAAAATTATTGCCGCAGGATACGACTGTCATCCTGTGGCAATTGAAGGAGATGCCGAAACAGGTTGGAACATTTCTTATTCCATTGATGATCCAACCAAGAAGAAGCATAATAATCTAGAGAACCAATCAGCATTGGACATGTTCAGGCGTATGGATTTGAAAGGTTCGGATTCATCTGCCTCTTCAAAATTGCTTACAGTTCATCAAAATACTATCAACGTCATTAGACCATTCCAAAGTGATGCCAGTGGAAACGTCTTGAGATTTAGTACTTGCGGTAATGATGGTAAAGTTGTAATCTTTGAAGTTTGATTTTACTTTTATTTACTGAAAATATTGGCAAATTATAATGTAATAATGGTAAATAAAGCTTAACTAATATACAGTGCCCGTATCATTCGCACAAAAAAGAGGCAACTTCCAATTAAATTATAATTGGTTTTCTGTGTCTCCATTATGAAGACCGCCATTCTCTATGTTTTCCTCGTTATTGATAAAAATCTTGTAAACACTAGACTTGAAAAGTGTTCCAAACATTGATAGCGTTTGTTCTAACGCGCGTAATTGTACTATAAAGTCTTTTTTTGCCTCCTCTTGCTTTTCATCTGTCGTAGTTGTTGCTCGTGTTGCACTATCAATAGCCTTTTGTAAATCAATTTTATTATTTAGTTCCGTTAACTCATGCTTTAATGTCGAAAGTTTCTCCGCAAGTTTCTTGTATTCATCTAATATCTGTTTTTCTACAGAGCTTAAAGAGCCTGTAGGATAGTGTATCTCGTCTATCTGAGCATCAGCCATGTTATTTTCTTTTAATTATGTATAAAACTTAAATTTTTTAATGTTTTTGTAGATATCGAAGCCTTAACTAGGTGTTCTGCGATCTACAGTCTAGTTGTTCCGAGCAATTAATCACCAATAAAAGCTTTAGATAAACATGCATATGGTGCAAGGATGTTTATGTACTTTTGCGAATCAGTATTGTAACTTATCGAATAACTAATACAGCACAGCTAACAACAGTGTGTCGAAATAATCAATACGTTCAAAGTTATCCTTACGTTGTCAAAAATATACATATATAATACATATTTCAATGGTCTTTAGGACTTACGGGGGTAGTTTGGAGTTTTTTGTTTAGAATACAAGTAGTTTTACTGTCTTTCTTGGTACTTAAATTAATTGTGTTTTTTGGTCCATATTACCAATTGGACACAAGTTTAAATTGGATTTCTGCTGTTTTCCAGTAAAATCTTTTAAAATAATTGAATGAATGATGTAGTATGATTCTAATTAACAATCGTGATTACAAAGTTGATAAGTTTTTGTGTGAAACTAGGTGTATAATGAAAACTGAACATAATGTCGAAATTATATACGATGTAACTCAAATGCTTATATATTCAAAATGGACAAGAAAGTGAATGTGAAAACAAATAACAGAAACAGTAATATCACTAATCATATTACACTCCTTCCAAAATTCAAACCGAGATTCAGAATGAAGATAATTATATTTTATATCTGGCGATGTGCTACGACAGTACGATAGACGTAAAATTAAGGGATTTTAATTTTTTATTGATACTTCCGCTTTATCATTCTGTTTTGCATCAAATAAAACACCGACCATCAAAACAATGAAGCTTTCGAACAATGGAGTTCAAGTAAGAAAAGCTGGTATTGTTATATCATCTGATTAATACGAGAACTACACCTATATAAAGTGAAGATATTCCCTTTTGTATATCATTATACATACTCTTTATTACATACTACAATAAATATCGAAATACTATATAAATCCGGTAACACTAACTTTAACACCGACTTGATCTTGAAAATCATATAGATAGAATTTTGACTTCAAGGGCTTTTTATAAAGTTATTAAATTAACATTGTATTTGTTATTTTGTCTTGATTAATCTAAACTAATCGTGGGCTAAATTATCTTCTAATGGTTTGTGATTGATTCATAAGGGCACAATAGTTTATAGCCGAAAAGTCAGTAGAAACTATTAATGTTTATTGACTTTTTCATAATCATCAAAATCATTTAAAGACAGTCTATGGTACTTACAGTCAACTCAATTTTACGTCTGTTTCAGCATGGAAAATTCAATCGTTTATTATACAAACATCTTTGATTTTCGATATTAAATTTGAAGAGCACATGATGCTTTCCCAAGTATTAACATTTTATTATTGCTTATTTTATATATATGCCATTTATTTTAAATTCGAGATACTATTAAATCCAAATCATCGTGACACTATATTTATTTACCCAACAACATATAGATTTAGCTCGCCAATTTTGACAAACTTGAATTAAAGTTCAATTTGTTATCCTAAGCTTGGCTCTAAATATAAACAAAACAATGAAACATATATCCTTTCACCATAAAAACCGAAAATTTCCTATAATTTGACCCCAATAAGTTAAGCCCAATTCCATACTGCCAAAAAGCTTTATTTGCGTAATATTCATAATACCATCCGTTGTCTCATCCCTCAATCATGAAAGCTAAATTGATTCCTAATAAAGCAATACATAAAACTATGAGATAACCAGTTGTGTATCGTGGGTCGTATGTTGTCACTCTTTGATGTTTGTATCCATGAAGGGATTGCAGATATGATATTCCCGATACTATAAAGCAACCCAAACCTAATACACAAAGCAAAATTGCTATAAGTAGATTGTATTTTGGTGACCATCCACTTACTTCATTTCCGGATGTTTCAAATCTGAAGTTAACAACAACTAAACAAGCCATTAGGCACATCATAGACCCACACTTGACCCAACTGAGAAAAGTCCTTTCCGACATCAAGAGATCTCTTGGTTCAGAGGTACGATTTTGCATTATTTCATTTTTGTTTGCAACCAGCATTTCTAATAATGGGAGGTATGCTGAACTCTCAGACGATTCTAATTGCGGTGAAGGTGAAGTTGTGTGTTCGTTTGCAGTATCCACACTAGAGCCTCTCAAAGAGGGACGATAAATCTGAGGATCATTTTCCACATAACTATTAGAATTGCTCATAATATTCTATGGTTCAAATTATGCAAAAAAAACACTTTAAGTTATGAATTGTCTGTATACGGGATAGTAACTAGTATTTGCAGAATAATGATATCAGGAATTCTTTAGATATTTATTGGTGAGATCTATCTATGCAGGGGATGAGGAAATGATGACAAAAAAAAAAAATTTTCCCCCAAAAAAGTTTCAACTCAACTGGTTTATCCTTGCCTTTCGAACTAAGTGTTCATTGAATACTTACTATTTTCTTATCAACAAGCCTTTAGACTTTAAATCAAAGTGAGATTAAGATAGAGAAAGATGTCCAATTATACCCAGTTGGATCCTATGGAGCAGAATCAGCAGCAGGACCAAAATAGGGCTACGGTCCTCTGCTGCAACTGTGGTGTCCCTATGGATGGATCCACAGGACTTACTATGTGCTATGACTGTATAAAGCAAAATGTTGATATCACGCAAGGAATTCCAAGGGAGATGTCATTATCGTATTGCAGAAATTGTGAAAGATTTTTACAACCTCCATCACAGTGGATTCATGCTCAACTTGAGAGTAGGGAGTTACTCGCCATATGCCTAAGAAGGCTGAAAGGTTTAAACAACGTCAGATTAATAGATGCATCATTTTTGTGGACTGAGCCTCACTCTATGAGACTAAGAGTTAAACTTACAGTGCAGGGTGAAGCTTTTAATAATGTTATTTTGCAGCAGACTTTTGTGGTTGAGTTTGTCGTCAATGCAATGCAATGCCCAGATTGTGCAAAGTCATACACTGCCCATACATGGAATACCAGCGTTCAGATAAGGCAGAAAGTATCACATAAAAGGACATTTTTATATCTAGAACAGTTGATTTTGAAGCATAATGCGCACGCAGATACGATTGCAATCAAAGAGACTAAAGATGGTCTTGACTTTTATTATGCAAAGCAGAATCATGCCATGAGAATGATTGATTTTTTGCGGGGGTGCGTTCCGATAAAGTACAAGAAGTCCGAAAGGTTGATTACTGAGGACTCCCATTCAGGAACAGCTAAGTATAAGTTCACATATTCTGTTGAAATTGCCCCAATATGTAAAGATGATTTGGTTGTGTTGCCCAAAGGCTTTGCTAAATCCATGGGAAATATATCACGTTTTGTGTTGTGTTCCAAGGTTGCCAACTTAATTAGATTTTTGGATCCATTAACAATGCAGACAGCCGATCTTCCTGGAAGTGTCTACTGGAGGGCGCCATTTAATTCTTTGTCTGACATGTCTCAATTGGTTGAATTTATGGTGCTTGATGTTGAGCCTACAGGTGAGCAGCGTGGAAAGTATATGATGGCAGATGTTACAGTTGCTAGAAGTAGTGATATGGGTGTTAATGACCAAGAATACTACGTGAGATCTCATCTCGGAGCCATTCTACACCCGGGAGATTCAGTGCTTGGATACTTCCTGGCAAACTCAAACTTCAACTCTGCGTTATACGACTCTTTGGATACAGAAAACTTACCGGATGTTGTTTTGGTGAAGAAATACTACAAGAGATCGAATAAACGGAGGAGAAGAAACTGGAAATTGAAGCGTATGGCAAGGGAGAAGGAAGAAATTGGTGGTGATAGATCAGGACGTTCTTCAAAGACAGAACAACAGGAAGAGGAGAAGGCTGAAAGAGATTATGAAATCTTCCTGGAGGATTTGGAGGAAGACAAAGAATTAAGACAGTCAGTCAATATGTACAAGGCTAATGATACAACTAATGCGGCAGTATCCTCTGCTCCAGAGAGTGACAGCGAAGATAGCGACGCACCAGAAGTCAATGTGGATGAACTTTTGGATGAATTGGATAATATGACGTTGGCTAAATAAAAGTATAATTTAAGATTTGTTTTATATAATATAGGAGCAAGGGTCTAATCCAACAATAATTATCGATACCATCATGCTTTATCAATATGTATAAATTAGGATTCATTTCTTGTTGCTCGTATCAACAAGTTATGGACCGCATTTGGATTGGCTCCTATGACTTTTGACACCACGTCTCCGTCTTTAATTAAAACAAATGTAGGCATAGCGCTAACACCAAATTCTGTAGAAAGATCTGTCAATTTGTCAACATCCACCTTATAGAACTTCACGTCTTTATATGTTTCAGAGAACTTCTCGATAAATGGGTTCATAGCTTTGCATGGACCACACCAAGTAGCATAGAAATCAACAAATGCTAATTTATCTTTCGAAATGTCTTTGTTAAAATCGGTGGCGCTAATAACTTCTTTAACGGCCAGAGCAGTTCTAGAATAATGGAAAGAGCGAGCTTTGACACCCATTAAAGGCAGAGCCCTCATTCCTAAAAGGCTGCGAGTATTCTTTAACGCGAACATGATTAATTAGGTTGAAATTGGTTATAATACAAAACCAATGAAACTGTTCTAATAATTGAGATAGCGGTGCAAATGGCTTGAGATTAGTAATCGCCTATCAGTAAAGTATCTACATGAAAAGTCCATTTTTTTGTTGAGGTGGGGAATAATAAGAAATTTCTTTCTTCTCAGGTTAACCAAAGAGATGTAAGGATGAGACTGAACTCTAATACTTTATTATTTTTTTTGTTATCAGTCTATAAATACCGAAAGCCGCGCTTACTTATCACCAAGATAAGGAAAAGGATATGTCGTATCGCATTCCATTTCAATTATCACAAAGATTGAAGAACTTTTAATGAAGAGCATATCTGTACATTCATTTTGTGCTTCTAGAACTTTATAACTAAAAAGATACGAACAATGCCGACAATAAAACAGTCTAACTTCAGATTGGAACCGACAAAATCTTTTGTTGATTCATCATTCTTCATTGACTTAACAAAAATTAAGTTGGATCAAATGAAGTTGGATACATCAGAACGGGAGATCTTTGGTATATATGACTACACAAGTGCAAAACTAGGTAGTAGACCTTCGATATCTTTAAGCAGTATTAGTTTTCAGAGTATATCGGATGTGTGTGAGAGTTTGCCTCAGAATACCTGTTTTATTACACAGGGACATTTAAAGAACTTAAATACGCTCGACGAATTCAAAAAAATAGACAAGAAGACATTTTTGCGCAATAGGGCGCTAGATATATATTCGGCAATAGAGAGGAAGGATGTCTTATGGGATCCGTCGATTTTATCACAGTTCTCAGTAATTTCGTTTGCAGATCTCAAAAAGTACAAGTTTTTCTATTGGTTTGCCTTTCCACTTCTTCACGCATCATTCAAGACAGAGAAAATTCACATTACCAAGGAAGACACTAGGAGGTACAAAAAAGCCATTTGCAATCTTGAAATACGTCAACAGGTATATATTTTTGAAGAAGGGAAGGAGGGTATTAAAATTATACCCTTTTCAAATTTAACGAAATATATCAATGATTGCAAAAAAGTCACATTGCTATTCATTGACACTTCAAAAATTTCAAATTGCGCTTCATATGTTTTGGGAAACTTGATCTCGGCCTTGTCTGTGTATGGATTTTCGGATGTGGACATTATTATTCATCACGTTGGGCTTTCGTCTGATTTAGAATCGTTAATCCATTTCTCAATTGACAATACCTATTGCGTGACAGATCATGTAACTGGGTGGGAAAGAATGGCAGATGGCAGATTGGGTCCTAAATTAGCAAACTTGGGATCATTGATAGACCCAGTGCAGCTTGCTGATCAATCGGTGGATTTAAACTTGAAATTGATGCGTTGGCGTATAGCCCCGAAATTGGATTTGGATGTGATTCGCAACTCAAGATGTTTGCTACTTGGATCGGGTACACTTGGATCGTACGTTGCTCGAGCATTACTTGCATGGGGTGTTCGAAAAATCACGTTTGTTGATAATGGGAAGGTTTCTTTCAGTAATCCCGTTAGACAACCTCTTTACACATTTGAGGACTGTCTTGACGGCGGCCACAATAAAGCTGAAACTGCAGCAGAATGCTTAAAGAAAATTTTTCCAAAGGTTGAAGCCGAGGGATACACCTTAGATGTTCCTATGGCCGGTCATCCAATAAAAAACGAAAGTGCAGAGAAAAGGGATTTTGAGAAGCTGGAGCGTTTATTCGATGAGCACGATACTGTATTTATTTTGATGGATTCAAGAGAAACTAGATGGCTTCCTACGGTAATGGGAAATGCAAAAGGTAAGATAGTGATCGATGCAGCATTGGGTTTTGATTCATATTTAGTCATGCGGCATGGCTCTATTAGGCTAGACGTTCCACTGGAACAACAACAAGAAGGGAGATTAGGATGTTATTTTTGCAATGATGTGTATGCACCATCCGATTCTTTATCTGATAGGACATTAGATCAGATGTGTACAGTTACACGTCCAGGTGTGGCTATGATGGCGGCATCATTGGCAGTTGAACTATTCGTTTCAATTTTACAACATAAGGATAAGCAATTTGCTCCTCACTCTATAAAAGGTGAAGAAACAGTGTTAGGATGCTTGCCACATCAGATGAGAGGATTTCTTCACAATTTCGAGATCTTGAAATTGGAGGCCAAGAATTTCAAGTACTGTTCGGCCTGTTCAACAAGAGTTATTGAAAAGTATAATGAGGATGGTTGGGAATTTGTCAAGAATGTTTTAAGTGATACTCATTACCTTGAAGATTTAGTTGGTCTTACGGAATTTCACGAGGAAGCGGAGAAAGTTGCATTGGCATTAGATTTAGATGATAGTGATGACAGCATATTATGATATTGTTGGCTCATATTTTATATTAATGGAACTGAAGCGCTATATCATCTACATATAGGAGGGAAAAACAGGGAGATGGAAAAATGGTAGTTGGCTACCTTTATTTAAAAAAAAAAGTTTTTGAGACTTTGTGCATTTTAACTAAGACATTAACTTGTTAACAGCCCATTCAACACTTAAGGTTCGTAGATCGGTGTATGTTTGACCTGTACCAACGAACAAAATTGGAATACCAGTGGCAAACACCATATTAACCATGGATCCAATCATGTCACCAACGGTATCACATTTGGAAATAATGAAGAAGTCAAGATGTCGATTTGCTCCAAATGCCTTGTCAAAATTTTTAGCTTGCATAACCGAATCAGTACCAACTAAGGCTTCACCAACCATAATAATTTTATCGGGATTTGCAGCTCTAGCGAAAGAGGCGAGTGGAGTCATCAAATGCGCATCATTATGCCTCCTTCCGGCAGTGTCTAACAAAACAATATCGAAGCCATTTTCTTTGGCATACTTTATTGCACCAGTCGCGATTTTAGCAACTAAATTAGAACCTCCATAACCACCTTCAAAAAGCTCAATTTGATCATGGTCAGGTGAGAGTTTGGACAAATTATTGACGTGCGTGCGAAGCTGTTCAACAGCTCCGGATCTAAAGGTATCACACGCTGTTATCAAGACACGATATTTGTTTTGAAGAAACCAATATGCTAGTTTTGACAAATTTGTCGATTTTCCCACACCGTTAACACCAACAACTGAGATAACGTAAGGATTATCCGTCTTTGATCTTTTCCTTTCAATTTCATTAAGTAGATCAATAGAAGAATTTGGCGTCAATAACTTAATAAGCTGTTTCTCCAAACACTTCTTTGCGGTGACTTCAACACTAGTAAAACTTTCTGTCTTGGAACCCACAAGTTCCTTCTCTATTTCAGCAATCAACGAATTTGCCACGTTAGGGGCAACATTCTTTTTTATCAAATGTCTCGAAAGTGCCGTTTTAACCTTCTCGATATCCTCTTTCTTTATTTTCTTACCTCCAATGATATTCTTAAGGAAACCAAATGCATGTGATGATGCAGTTGAAGACGATATTGCCTTCTTATTATCAGCCTCGTTACTTTCAAGAATCTCGTTCATTTCATCTGATAAGTCCTTAACCAAGAACTCACCAGTACTCGTTCTACTTCCAAAGTTCTTTTTGTCCCCAATGAGCTGATCCAAATTTGCGCTAGTGCTCTTTGATTGCTTTCCTTGAGAGTAATCCAAATCTTTCTTATTAGAGTTATCTTCATCCGCATAATCACGATACGTTCCATCATCATTCCACTTTCTAGATTTTTTCATTCCCTTTCCCTTTCCTTTCTTTTGCTTCTTGCCAACCTTTTCTTTGTCACCGGCTTTTGGCTTGTGATCTTCGTTATTTTCCTCCAAGCCATCAGAATCAGACACAATACGTGACTCCTGAATATTCAGTACACGTAATTTAAAAAACTGCTCAAACTTAGAGATATCTTCAGTATTCTCCCATAAAATCCGAATATTTTTTAAAAACTCATATGGCCCCTTGACCATGACAAGACTTGGATAAACCATTGTAAAAAAGACTCTTTGCTTGTCCTCTGTCCGTATAAGGTACTTCACACTATAGTTACCGTAAGAATATGAACCGTACACATTATTATCATCATTCTCTCCACCTTCCTTTAGAAGGAGTAGCTCTTTTTCCTCAGCCTTAACCTCTTCACCCTCCTTAATCTCGCTTGTAGTACCCTCTGCTGCGACAAATTTTCTCTTAGAAATTACAACATCTTCAATAAAGGAATCTATGACGGCTGAAAAGTTCTTACCGGGCTGATAATTAAATAAAACTAAACCACTTGGCTTAAAAATAACAAACTGACTTAACATGCTGGTATTAACTATATCAAATACCATTACCTTGTAGGATCAGGCTTGGTTAATAAACATGTAGATTCATCAACTAACGGCTTACGCATTTTGAGGTGTCAAGAACTTGGGAACGATCTAAGGGGAAAAATATAATAATCGTTCGGGGATGAAAAAAATGAAAAATTTCAGGATAGATAAAAAAAAAAAAAAAAATGAAGAACTCGATAAGGTATCTCCCACTTTATTATATTACTTCAAGTGCATAGCTTGGTAATTCGGAGTAAGGAAGAAAAAAGTTATATTAAGACACCGGAAAAAGTTTAATTATGAAATCGTTTGAAGAAATTGGCGTCCCAGTATGGTTAAGAGAAGCTTTACATGCCATGCGAATCACAACGCCCACACCCATTCAAGCTGCTACAATTCCAGAGATATTGAAGGGTCGTGATTGCATAGGTGGTGCTAAAACTGGATCTGGTAAAACTATCGCATTTGCCGCTCCAATGTTAACTAAATGGGCGGAGGACCCTTGTGGAATATTTGGAATTGTGCTAACTCCTACTAGAGAATTGGCAATGCAGATCGCCGAACAGTTCACTGCTCTTGGAGCAAATATTAATTTAAGAGTTGAGTTAGTGATAGGTGGAGAGTCTATGATTGAACAATCAAATCGAATTAAAGAGAACCCTGATTTTGTTATAGCTACACCTGGACGGTTGGCACATATTATGATGGAGCATCCAGATGATGTTAGAGGTCTCAAGCGAGTTAAATATCTTGTTTTAGATGAGGCTGATCGTCTTCTTACGGACACTTTTGGTGAGGACCTAGCTACTTGCATGAATTCTCTTCCAGAGCCAACGAAAAGGCAGACACTTTTGTTTACGGCCACTGTCACCGACTCTGTAAGATCTTTAAAAGATAAACATGTCGAAGATGGGAAACAACCTGTCTTCATATATGAACTAGATAAGATGGATGACGTTATCATTCCTGAAAAGTTATATTTAGGATTCATGCTAACCCCGTTCATGGTCAAAGAGGCTATGCTTCACGATTTGCTAACAGGTGAAGACTACGCAGATGCATCTTGTATTGTTTTCGTGAATAGGTCTGAAACGGCCGAGACATTAAGACGAATTTTGTTCAAATTGGATATTAAAGTTACATCTTTACACTCCCAACTTCCACAACAAGAAAGAACAAACTCTTTACAGCGTTTTAGGGCTGGAGCTGCTAGGGTTCTTGTCACCACGGATTTGGGATCTAGAGGTCTTGATATACCTATTGTTAAGTTAGTTATTAATTATGACATACCCAGGGATCCTGATGATTTTATTCACAGAGTTGGTAGAACTGCAAGGGCTGGTAGAAAAGGCGATGCAATATCACTAGTGACTCCGAATGATATTAAGAGAATAATGGCAATTGAAAAGAGGATAGACCGTAAAATGGAAGAATACAAGAAGATCACAGATAATCAATTAATAAAAAAGTCTCTAAAAGCTGTTTCCAAGGCTAAAGTGGAGGCTAGAATGGATATGGAACGCGATGGATTTAACACTAGGACAAAATTGCGTAAAAGAAGATTGGAACTGGAACGGGACTACGAGGAGGGTGCCAAAAAGCACGTTAAAAAGTCTGATAAAATACATCGGGTGTGAGCGTTTTAAAAACTGACTTACCAATATACAATCTATAGAAGTACTATAAATAAGCGGATGCCTCAACTGACTAGATAATACAAAACAAAATAAAACGAGAAAACTAAATAATGTTGCATTCAATATCCACGTTTTTGCCTCTTGATGTGGGCACGTAATACCCTTTGTTTCTGCCTTAAGCTCATTTTCTTTTTACCTTGAACTCCACGGTTATGAACCATCATCATGAAGTTCTTCTTTCTAGCCTTCTGCTTATTAGTACTGGAATGTGGTCTCATAATTTTACCCTTTCCAGATCCAAACTTCTCCCTTCCTTCTCTTCCTTCCATAACAGACTGTAATCTCTCTTCCTTGGTTTGCTTATGCTTATCATAACCAACCAAATCGTTTGAATCAATAGTATCTTCATTGACTCTATGCAAACCCATCTCCTTCTGAATACCAGCTTCTTCATTCAATTCTTTAAGCTTTTCAAAGTCTGCTGGTGTTAAGACTGTAGACATCAAAGTCTCCAATGCTTTCTTTTTCTCAGAATTTCCTTTATCATCTCCAACCCGCTTTTGCCTCTTCGAAGGATTCGACTTACTTTCATTATCATCATTATTATCATCCGACAACTCCAAATCTGAATCCTCATCTTCAAGCTCTCTTTTCTTCCTATTTTTGCTCTTCAGCATGTATTTCAGATACTTCTTCTTGATTCCTTTCAGCGTTTTTCCATTTTCTGCTTCCTCAACCTCACCCTCGCCTAGGTCAATATTTAATGGCTTGTCATCTTGCTTCACGTCAATCCAATTACCTTCAATTTCAGCCCCAAGATCTTCTTCTTTCTCATCCTCATTGGGCTCTTCCCAAGCAGAGTCTTTGCCCAATAAACCCTCTTTTTGCTTCCATTCAGCAAGCCGCACCAAACCTGGTATTCCTTCAACAACATCTCTCTCAACACCAAATTCTGGCAAACTGCTGTTCTCTCCTTTACGATTAGAGAGTTCCATAGTAGCGACTTTACCCCTGTCTTTCTTAGACAACATCTCTGGAGCAACCTCTCTATACAAGGAAATTAACGAACGAGCAGCTGCCATAACAGCCTTCGACTTTGAGCTTTTGTAGGCGGTAAGATCTTGAAGAAGATCCCGATCAATTCCGGCTGGGTTTCTCGAAAGTATCTCTCGAATGGTATTCAAACCAGTAGAGGCCACTTCTGCTGAAACACCATCACTAACAAATTCATCAGCAATCCTTTTAACAACAGTATTCGTGATTTCCGGTGGTACCAAATCATGCGTTGCCTGTGCCGCAGCACCAAGAATGAATGTAACATTACTTTGTCGTGGGTTCAGATATTTTAAAAAGTATGAATAGAGACCCAGAACTGACAATTTATGCATACCAATCAATCTTGAATCTAATATCATGATTGCGATTCGCTGGTTAACGGTAAATCGTTTAGAATTTTTGCCTGAAAGATGCGATTGAAATAAATCTTCGGCAAACTGCTGAGGATCTCTCAACAACTGAATAGCGGAAAAGTTCAAGAATTGAGGAGTATTTTTTGACGATCTCTTTTTGTTTATCTTCCTTATTGCAGCCTCAAACTGCTTTCCTCTTCTGGTAGACTTCCTATTGACTTTCATCTTATGGATAAGAGCTTTAGGATCGATATCATCATCATCCTCGTCAATCTCTTCTTGCATAGCTTCTTCCCGTTCTTTATCAGAGCCCAAGAAAAATTTCACACCCGATATTACCACCTTTGTATCTGGATGCAAACAAGCTTGTGTCATAATTTCGACTGTTCTAGAGTCATCCCAAATTCCTCTCCGCCATAACTCTCTGGTTAGCTTTGTGGCCCACAGACCATTGCCATCCTTTTGATCTAAAAGATTGAAAAGAAGCGCCTGTGTTGTTCTATTTAATTTTTGATTCTTAGTACCTGTATTACATGATTTCAATAGCGAGATCAAGGCTCCATATATCTGATTGCGCAATTCTTTAACGTGGAATCCAGAATTACTTCCCGACTCGGAATTAGGGGTGTATGCAAATAGCAACGGAAATAATGTGTGCAAAAGAAATTCCGGCGTGATGACATTCCTGTTCCTCAGCATAACCAAACATTGGACAATCTTTGCTCTTAATGCAGGTGAGAGTTGGCCAAAATTTTTGGAGAGGATAGTACTAATCTCTTGAGGGAAACTCTCAGTTTCCTTTGGATATGAAGGACAAACAGCTGAAACGAATCCTATTAACTCTGCAAACTCTTCACCATCATCAGATGATGGACTCAAGAGAAATATATCCCTTAGAGACTCATAATGTGAATATTGCTGCTCAAACTCCTCTTTATAGGATTCCGGATCACGCCGCACCAAGTTCTGAAGCAATGCAATATTCGTCGGTAAAATAGCAGCTCTTTGTCTTCTAGGCATTGCAAACGTTTGATGAAATTATTCGAGAACCTTGTGATTAGGGTATCTCGTCGATGTTTTGTTGATATAAAGCACAAATACCGAACATAATTTAGTTCGATGTATCCATACTTTAGACCCCAAAAATTTTCAGGGTGAAAAAAAAAAAAAAAAAAAAAAAAAAAATTATAGGGAAGCAAGGCAGTGTTACGAAAAAGATCCAAAAAATTATTTTTGAGGTAAACAAATAAATAAACGCCAAATGGAATGGGCACATAGATGAAATAAAACATTAAGTTTCACTTCAACGTTGCTTTGATTAAAGTTGTCGGTTACAAGAAGAAAAGTTAATAATGGACGAAATTTCTGATTATTCGTTTGCAAGCATTTCTGGACTGAAGAATGTGGAGCCAAAAGAGACTTCGTCTTTGACAAAGCGATATATAAACTTTCCACCAATATATAGTAAGCACGGTCGATATCCGAAACCAAAAAGGTATCCAATTGAACAATTTAGTACTTTAAGAGATCAAGAATCTGCAATAATTTGTGATTTACTTTACGTCTTGGCGGGGTTTGAAGGTTACTATATCAGGTATGCCACAAACTTCGATCCCCAGGACATTGAACATCAGCTTGAGGGTCCTGAATTTCTAATCAACAAAAGAATAGATACCAGTTTGAAAGACATTACTAAACGGATTGTCAAAGCCGGAAAGTTTTATTATGCATTAAGTTCATTTGTCCAGGTGTATAACACCCTGGCACATGGGCGTATTATGCAGGCATTCTGCTTTCTCATATCTCATCAGTTAAAAGAATACGAGAATTTTTTAGTGCGAATTGAAAGAGAATACAAGACGGAACCGAAATTTTCATTAATGACATTAGAGCACAAATTGAATAGCTCTTTGGATAAAGGTGAAATCACGCCATTCATCAAGATGCAATTGCTATATAGCATTACTATTAAAATAAACAGTGAAAACAAGAAGAGATCTAATAATTCAAAGTTTGAAAGCATGCATTTTTTGAATATTATGAAATCATTGAAAGATGATCATTACACAGGAACCTTAGATGGAGTGGCATCTGATTCTGGTAACAGCAGATTTGTTAAAGGTGGTGTTATATTATGTCTGCTTCAGCAGAATATCGATGAATGCAAAGGAAACAGTAAATTTTATCAATATTTAAGATATGTCTTTGGTTATGTTTCAAAAGACTACGTTGAAATGCTTAATAATTGGCTACAATTTGGGATTATTGATGACCCGTATAATGAATTTCTTATAAGGGAAGCTACAGAAAGTGACAAGAAAAATTTCGATGCAATGCAATGGGCAGATAAGTTCACAATTAAACGAGAAGGCCTACTTCGACAATTCGAGGAGACTGAATGTCAGAAGAAAATAATATTGACGGGAAAATATTTAAGCGTGTTTAGAGAATGCGTTGGAATAGAGTGTTTGAAAAGGGATAACAACGAGCAGAAACTAAAAAATTTACAGGACCCGGA
Source organism: Brettanomyces bruxellensis (assembly GCF_011074885.1). Taxonomy (NCBI): domain Eukaryota; kingdom Fungi; phylum Ascomycota; class Pichiomycetes; order Pichiales; family Pichiaceae; genus Brettanomyces; species Brettanomyces bruxellensis. Next base: position 3,421,679 of record NC_054690.1, on the reverse strand, counting down.
CGTTCAAATTCACATAGATGATGCATACAATAGGGCTAATGATTATATAATACAACTTTTTTTTGGAAGTTATTACTTGGGGGACTGGATAAATTCCTTGAACAACAATTTTCTCTTATTGAATGGTGCTAGCTTTGACAGTTTCTTAGATTTATCACACAATTCTTTGAGACGATCATTTGACAGAGCTTCTCTTACATCAATAGATCATGCTTATAGGGAGAGCTATAAAATTTCGGATAGTTATAAGCCAAATGGATGTGGGCCGCAATTGAAAGTTGAAAACACTGTCAGAAAACTTATGGTTCCCATAATATCCGACGAATCCTTTTTAAATGAACTTTCTACCATTCTAAAAACGGAATCGACAGATGCAAATAAAGTATTTTCCATGGAAACCATAGACTCTCTCAGACAGCTGTTACGCTCAGTCTTAGAAAGAAACAATACTAATCTTAAAAGTCATCTTATTTCTCCAAAGACAAAGATTGATTACTATGCTATTCATAGATTTACTATAGACATTGGTATGCCCTTTCCTTTAAATCTGATTTTAACAAGTTCACAAATATTTGAATACCAACTTATCTTCAGGGAGCAGGCTCTTATGAGATTTGTTGATAAATCTTTGTCCATCGCCTGGAAGGATTTATGTCACAACAAATTATTTAGGCAAAAGCAGAACGATAGGTCCATTCCGAAATGGATCCAAAAATTCCGTATGTTGGGTATGGACATGACTGACTTTATGAGAATTTTACAATTTTACCTAAATTTTACGGTTATTGACGTCAACTGGAGGAAAGCTGAGCATACATTCATCGATGCTGCTAACAACAATAACGTGAGTCTTGAAACTGTTTATTTTGAACTTAAAACATTTTTAAGTACGGTCCTAAACAATTCAATGCTTACGAAATTGAAACTTGTCAAAGTTCTTCTGGCAATATTTGATGTGGTTTTACGCTTTTCGAGTTTGACTGCTTTATTTAAGCAGAGTATTAAATCGATGGCGGGTCATGACAATTCATTTGAAACAGAAAACTCGGATGATATGGAGGAGAGCCAGGCAACATTTGGGAATATCATAAAAATGCTTGATAACTATTCGGCAACTTTCCGGGCGAAGTTAACGGAATTTGAAATCCTTTTGAATTATTACGGTGAACTTGATACAGACCCCTTTCTCCAACTTTATAACAGCCTTTCCGTGAGTTTTCAGCACTTGCAAAAAAAGGTGAAACTGTAAGAGAATTCAGTTGTATTATATATATATACACGTAACTGTTATATTATATAGCCATGTAATACTATTTTCGCATAATATTATTAGTATTTGCCCGAACATTCTGCCATTAACTTTATCACTATGTCCATATTACCGGTTGTTTTCGGTGAACAAGGAACGCATTTCATTTCATTGGACAAACAATACTTTGATAGTGCCTCAAATTTTGGTTCTGTCCCATCGAGGTCGGCTTTGGTTGCTACCACTAACTTATTTTTGTTTGCAAGCATTTCAGGTCCCAATTCATCCTCTAAAATCCGGAGGTCTGAAATGGGATCTTTAACGGAAAGTGAAACAACAAAAACTATTCCACCCGAGCGTTCTATATGCCTCAAGAAATTGAGGCCCATTCCTCTATCATTTTTTGCACCTTTGACTATACCAGGAATATCCGCAACAGTAAACATTGGGCGATCAATTCCAACAGAAATAGTACCGATTGTAGGCTCTAATGTCGTAAATTCCCAACAACCAATACGAGGTTTGGCCCGTGAGATTGCTCTTAGTAGTGTGGACTTTCCAGCATTAGGTAGGCCCACAAGACCCAAATCTGCCAATAATTTCAACTCGAAAATGAAACTTTCTTCTAAACCTGCCCTTCCCATTTTCGAAAATCTTGGATTTCGAACATTTGGAGTCAAGAAATGCATATTACCCAATCCGCCTCTTCCACCTTTCATTATAAGCAGGGGTTCCGAGGTTGGCTCTGCTAGATCAATGCCGTATATAGGAAAGCGATCTGATCGGAGTTCATCGTAGTCCGATTGCCGATCAAAGGTTTTGACACTTTCCCTAAGTTCTTTGAAGTATCCTCTTTCCATATGATACTGCTCATTTTTGTCCTTAAATATCCATCCTTGACCAGGACGATAGGAATCTCTAAAAAGCTGGATGTATTTGGGAATTTTTTCTCCCGTGTTTTCGGAAATAGCCTTAATATGGAAAACTTTATCAACATGTTCCTTCTTCTGTAATGCCCTAATTTCCACTGGATTTGGACACCATCGTATTGTAGTCCCAACAGGAACAGTGATAATAACATTACTACCCTTTTTTCCATCAAGCTGGCCACTGCTTCCACTGGTACCATCCTTAGCAATATATTTCGCTCTAACGCCTTGTAAAGAACTCAATCCTTCTACGGCCATCACATAAATATCGCCACCATTACCACCATCACCACCATCGGGAGGTCCAACTGGGATACCACTATCAGTGGCAAAAGAAACAATACCCGCACCACCATTACCAGACCGCAACTTAACAACCTTGAGGTCCGAGAAAGCCTGAGACCGGTCTGATTTTGGCCTTTGTTTAGCTGGCTTCACGGAAAATGGAGAGGAGGAAACATCATATGAAGCTGCTGGAATGGATATTATATGATATGGGTTGGGTGCTTCCTTGGAGAATGAAGGCTGACGAACAATATTATAGGAGGCCTTGGTTTTCTTAGATTTAACCGTTATGAAGTCTGGGTTCGATTCAGGTGCATCCAGCCCCGTCTTACTTTCTATCGTGTATGTTCTTCTTTCGGTGTCTTCATTGACTACTCGAAAAATCTTCCTTTTCTGTGTAGATAACTCACGAAGCCACTCTGTATTTTCGTTAAGTGTGGGTGCATTATCAGGGATCTTAGAAATAACGCTCTTCAGCTCCTTAGTAGACTGGAGTAAAGCTCTGTACACGGAGAACGTTCGCCTAAACTGAATTCTTAAAAGTGACATGCTAACCTCAGAAATGGCCAGAAAACTGCACGAAATGCTGTGCTTCTTGAGACAGCTAAAAAAACGATAGCTGTAAAGACGAATAGAGAAGGATATATGTGAGATCTGAAAAAAAAAAAAAAAATTAGCGGGGAAAGGACTTGGAAAGACCAAACGATTATATTAGTGTGGTCAAGCATGAACAATCTCAATATGATATATACATATGAATACACATGACTTCCAACTTTAGAACACAGAAGGGAGCACGCTTTCAAAAAAAAAAAGTATTATAAAAGTGATCTCAGAAGGAGCCAGCAATGGCCCTGTCGATGTAAAGTATTTCTTGTGGGGTGCTATTAAAACCCATAAACATTACTAGTGAATTAGCGTATACATTAATCCAACATAATCATCAAACAGAAACTATAACACTAAAATAAAACTAGTATAAATTCATTTCTTCTGGGCAAGATATTCTTCGAAACCGATGGTCTCAAGCTTCTTAGCCTTCACTAACACGCCATCTTCCATGTCACTCTGGTATTGCTCCATTGCGGTAGTGTAACTGGAATCATACACACCCAAAATTCTGACAGCCAACAAAGCTGCATTGGTACTATTGTTTATGGCGACTGTAGCAACTGGAACACCTCTTGGCATCTGAACAATGGAATGAAGAGAATCAACACCATCAAGAATATGACCCTTCACAGGGACACCTATAACAGGCAAGGGCGTCATAGCAGCAACCATACCTGGGAGATGGGCAGCACCTCCAGCTCCTGCAATAATACATTTGAGACCCCTTTTAGTGGCGTTTATTGCATAGCTTGACATTCTATGTGGTGTTCTGTGGGCAGATATAACCGTAACCTCAAATGGAACACCAAAACTCTGCAAGACACGGCAAGCATCGGCCATCACAGGTAGATCGGAGTCAGAGCCCATAATAACACCAACCAATGGCTTCTTGGTTGCCTGAACTCCGAGAGCTTCGGGTGTCTTCTCACTTTCACCTCTGATATATGCAAGACGACGTTCACAATCATCCATCGACTCAGAAACAATATTGATGTGCCCCATCTTCCTTCCTGGTCTTGTTGATTTACCATAAAGATAAACAGATGCATTTGGAATGCTTAGAGCCCTCTTACATAGTTCAATCTCACCGTTGGGTTTATCAGCTCCAAGAATGTTGAGCATGATAGCATGTGTATCCGGTGTAGACAGACAAGTAAATCCTTTTGGCATTGGTAGTCCCGTTATGGCGCGAATATGTGCTTCAAACTGGGAAGTAACACAAGCATCGATAGTGTAATGACCAGAGTTGTGAGGACGAGGAGCAATTTCATTAAGAAGTAACTTATTTCCCGGTAAAAGGAACATTTCAACACCAAAAATACCTGCACCAGTAAATGATGCAACAGCTTTTCTTGCTAGCACCTGTGCTTCTTCCTGAACAGTATCGTTGACTCTTGCCGGAGCATACACTATGTGACAAATATTATTCTGCTGTACGGTTTCAACAGTAGGGTATGAATACACCTTGTTGTCTAAAGATCTGACAACCATGACAGCTAACTCCTTTATGAATGGGGCCCACTTCTCGGCATACAAAGGTCTATCATTAAGAAACTCGAGTGCTTCTTTGACATGCGATTTATCCTTAACAACAAAATTTCCCCTTCCATCATAAGCTTCTGTTTTAGACTTTAACATAAATGGATATCCAAGCTTTTCACCAACGCTAAGTAGTGCTGGCTCTGTTGATTCAACACTGACAGATTCAGCAACTGGAATATTGTACTTCAACAAATGCTCTTTTTGGGCAAACTTGTCCTTTATAATCTCAAGGGTTTCAGGTGATGGATGCACTTCAACACCTGTCTCCTTTTGTACCTGCTTCAAGGCATCAGTATTGACATGCTCGATTTCAACAGTCAGGACATCGCATTTCTTTGCAAGCTTTTTAATGTCATCTAGATTCGTAAAAGAACCATCAATGTGCTCAGAAATTGCATTAATCTGTTTGGCTGGTGCCAATTCTCCCTTTTCCAAAACGACGGTATTGATGTTCAACCTGTTTGCGGCTTCAACCAGCATACGGCCAAGTTGTCCGCCACCAAGAATTCCCACGACTTTTGAATCCATTTGTTGTTTATGAAATAATTTAACTGCTGATGTAATGAAATATATCCCTTAATTTATACCATTCAGCATGAAAGATGTGCCAGTAAAAAGATACGGTTATAATTCGTTCCCAGCAGAAAAAAAAGAGACTTTTCAGAAAAATTGAAAGTATATATGTTCCTTTGAAAAATCGTCCTTTTATGTACCAAGTATTCGTAATCTAGGGATTTGTTGCAGAACAATTGTATAGTCTCACACCTAACAATGTCCTCTCACAAAAATTAATTAGTGATAACAATTAGGTTTGAAGAGTGGTAAAAAATCTGACTCTGCGCTGAAAAAAAAAAAAAAAAAATTGAAAACTTTCTGGCTAGAGGAATACCATACTCACATCCTAGCTTCTACAATAAAATCAAACACGACTGAAGTAACAAAAATCACTGCTAGGATGTCTGAAATGAACGGGGAGAAGATGAAGTTAACAGCACTTTCTATGAAACCATCAAAACTTGCACTGGTAGCACCAGATGTGGCACTTGAAAAGTATATTCAGATAGGCTTAAGGCCGTCTCTTCGGAAATTCGATGAATTCAGACCTGTTGAAGTTTCATTTGCAGGACTAAGTACTTACGAGAAAAAGAAGAAAAGCAACAAGCACAGCAAAATTATAGGATCATCAGTGGTAAAATGTGGACCGACTGTTGTTGTTTGTTCTGTCAGTGCTGGAATAGTCGAGGACTCTCAAGAACTAACAAATGATTACAGACTTAAGCTTGACAAGGGTATAATAGATGCCGAGAGGGATGAGAATGGAAGTATTCAGGCAAATGGACCAGAAAATGCTTCGATCTATACTGTGGTCGAAGTTTCAAAAGGACGAAATGGCCCTCCATTACCAGAGGAAATGAGTGTGTCACAGTCGTTATACGACACTATATTGCATAGCGGATTGATCAAAAAAAGTAGTCTAAAGATCAGACTAGGACTTAAATCAAAGGATAAAGATGGAAGGCCGCAAATTATAAGGGGCGAGGAAAACGACGAGTTGATAAAGGAATTTGCTCCATCAAAAACTTTCAGCTATGTTCTTTATTCTAAAATCCAGGTGTATTCACCAACCGGATCGCTATTTGATTTATGCCTTATTTCGTTACTCAAGGCTCTTAAAGAAACAAAGCTACCCGAGGTATACATGACTGAGAAGACTGCTGGCACTCAAATTTCCACAAATGCGAGAAGCAGAGACAGTATTAACAATGGTGCTTTTAGCTCAAACTTGGAACAGTACAATTTACTATGCGATCCAAAAAATTCTCACCACTTGGAAGTACAAACGAAAAACTTATTTTGGCCGTCAACATTTGGAGTAGTATTCAATGGAGTAAATGGTGAAAACAAGGATGCTGAAGGGGATTTGGAGATGTCGCAGAATAAATCCCTGTCATCGGCTTTGTTAGCTGATCCTGAAGGAACTGCTGAGGAAGAAGCAACAAGGAAGATCAAGGTACTACTAGACGGACAGGGAAATATATTTGGCATAGAGGTAATAGGAGGAATAACAGAATCGACAGTTACAAAGGCAGATATTAAAAGGGCTATTAAAATTTCCCAGATACGGGCAAAGGTTGAGTTGAAACATTTATAGTAATAGTGTTGAACAAATTTCACCCTTTTTCAACATTAATACGAGTACCGCAGTTACAAAGTTGATGATATGTATAATTTAAACGAGAGATAGATGGGTAAGAAAATAAAACAGAGATGAGTGGTAGAAGAAATTAAAAAAAAGAAAACGGAAATGGTAAAATAGGGAAAATAAAGCGTCTATATGAAAGATTATAAGGTGATTATTAGTCCCAACTCTGCTGGCATTTATAAAAGTAACAAAAAACAAAATCCGTTCTAATAGCCCCATTACTATTAGGCCTTTTTTAATGTAGGGTATCATTAATAAGTGAAGTATCTTCATTAGAAATGAAAGGATGCCACTGCTAGTAACCGCGGCATGATAAGAAACCATATGCATGCAATCCTCTATTATCATGACAATGGCAACATATGCGATAACAAAAGGAGGAGAAGGGGACACAAAACAAGGAATAGTATGTTCCAAGTGGCAGCGCGTTTGCTCATATTAAAAAAGTTGAAATTCTCTCTTCATAATTCAGACTTCTCGCCCCTGTGAAGTCTCCTCTTTGTTGGGAGTGGCGAACCAGTGTTAGAATCATAATTATCCTGGACTGTCTGCTTGTCCAAAAGAACATACTCGTTAACCTTAGCGGCAACACCACCTCTAACTCTTCTGACAACCTTCGATTTCTTGGTAGACTTCTTGTAGATATCAATATAGAACGCAATGAAAAGCACTAGGTAAGAAGAGATAATGGCACAGCCACTGATAGTAGCCAATGGACTTCCAGCACATCTCTTGCAGACGTATTCTGGCGCAATGGCATGTCCAACCTTAATGGCAGTTGCATAGTAAATGAAGATCAAGTCAAGGATGAACTGTAGGATCTGGAAACGGGTAACCCACTCTTTCCACCAGACATGAATACCACGAGCAGAAAGGAAGTAGTACCAATACATTAGAACATGAACATCCAAGTTCAAAGTGATAGGAACCCAGGAGATTGAAGTGGTACCAATCAACTGTGTGTAACACAAAAGAGCTGTGGCTCCGTGATGGTACGTATGCAAAAATGTCAGTTTCTTTTGCTTCAGAACCAAGTAGTAAGTATCCAAAAACTCATAAAACTTGACCAAGTAGTTCAAATAATACAATGTAGTCATTTCTTTGGTCCAAGCTTGGCCATCACAGATGGAGAAGTATAAGCCGTGATGTGCGATCATGGGGATCAACTGCTCATACATCAGGGCAACTAAGAGAAACGAAACCGTGGTTAAAAACATATTATGGATTTGAAATTGAAATCTCAAGGAAAGTGGCTTAGCACCGACTTTCTTGAGCAAAAACCGACCACCAAAAACAAGAATATAGTACATGGCTATGGCGATTGCAACATGAGGGAGATCGGACAGAAAAGTTTCATTCTCGACAAACTCAAACTGGGAAGGAATGAATCTTCCCCCGCTGACAGAGGTAACAACCTTATCGAAGACCCCAAAGAGGTAAAAACCAAATGGTCGGTCAATAGTTGGAAGAGGAATAATTGAATTTTCCATGATGTGGTGGATATCTATTTCTATTTCCAAAAAAAGAACGTAATGTGATCAAACGAATGACACTTCAACTGATGAACCGACCAGGAAAACCTAAACCTCTTATATTAGTAAGTGTTAACAGAATACTATTTCTGTATGGACACAAGAAAGTATATATAAATCCAGAGGAACAAAATAGTGGAAGAAGAGGAGAAAAATGTAAAACACGCTTGAACTGAGTAACTACCGGGATAAATCAAATTCGTGCGGGATAATAAAATTTGGAGGTTCTACAAACCGCGTAGCAGAACACTTCAAGTAAATAAAAAAAAGTGCAGAATAATGCCTAAAGTTTAAATTGGAATACTTCGGAAAAGATATGTGCAAAAATATGCACTAAAAAGGTTTTCCCAAAAATTTTTCATTATTTGGCATGGAGGTAAAAATAAAAAAGATAACTGTTGTTATTACTTTACATAAATATTTCCCCTATTTGCTTTGATGCAAGACATATGAAGTAATTGTTTAGTGACTTCTGCATTTGCCTACCTTTGGGAAGACATTTTTGTTTGATTTGAGAACCCTTACATAACGTCATCGCTCTGCGAAGTAAGAACAAGACCGAGCCTATTGGGGAAATCTGGAAAAAGAAGCACAAAAAAAAAAAAAAAACATTCTTGATATCTAGATATACCCACCCTAGTAAACAACTAGCATGAAATTTCTCGCGGTTTAAAAATAAGGTGGGACTACGGCAAAATCAAAGTACCAAAATCCAATATATTTTCCCTGCCTTTTAGACAGCCTCAAGCTTATGTGTACCCAAACTCTATTCCTTGTTTTTCAGCATTCACATGTTCGTACCTTTTTAATGTTAATAATATAGGCTCTTCTTTGTTAATAATGCATTTAGGGGTATGATCTAATTATAAAACAATGCTAAATTATAACAACTTATCTCCCCATATCCAGATTTGATCTGTTACGGATTTAGGAAATACTATTTCCTTATTCTACGATGTTGTAAGATATGGTCAAATTATGTGTGCAATAGCACTCGTTTAATACAATTTAAGCTATTTAACGTTTAGAAATTTTTGTGGGCGACACCATTTTCTTCATCGGTGGTAATAAGACCTTCCTTTTCCATGATTCTATACTGCAACATCTTAAGAAGATGGTAAACGGTTTCCAATCTAGGTGCAGGGACACCGTATTTCTTGGCTTCCCTTAAGGGATTTCCAACAATTGTTTCAATCTCCATCATCCTTCCCAATTCGGCATCAACACACATCGAAGGTTTATAGAAGAGACCATTAGATAAATTTAACATATGGTCTTCGATTTCTGGTGGAATTATGTAACCGTCAGCCTTGGCAATCGCATAGATTTCATCAATGATTGGCCTACAGAGACCCTCCTTGAAGCCGCAAATTGTGGCTCTAGTAACATCCAGCTGGGCTAGAGCTGTAGTTGTGTTAATTGACGCATTATAGACCAACTTCTTCCATCTAGAAAACCTAACATTCTCATCCAAAGTCACAGTGTTCATACCGTCTATGTGATATAACTTTATGAACTCCGCAAGCTGCTTCTGTGCTACAGCATTGTCCTTAAGAGTTGGATTCTCAAAGATACCCAATTGGATACTATCCTTGTTTTTTTGGTTCACAACCCTATCGATGTTGGTACAATTGATCAAGGAGACACCGGAAAAAATGGCATGACCAGGGAACTCCCTGATGAGAGGCTTCTCAATATCAATACCATTTTCGAACAAAATAAGAGCCGACTGAGGACACCTTTTAACGACAGGGCGGACAATGTCATTGACAGGCTCTGGTCCATCAGGCAAATTCTTCACCGACACAATGATATAATCATATTGATGAGTAGTTTCAGCTACTGACTCTAGAATATACTTAGGCTTCCAATGTTCGAAGCTACCAAATTGAGCAGATTTGAATGTGTATCCATCTTTGCGTACAAGATCCGCACCAAATTTCACAACCAAACACACATCACACTTTCCATACTCTTGCAATGTATAAGCGGCGACTAATCCGAGAGCACCTGCTCCAACAATTAGAACTGAAGGGCGAGACATGTTTATTTTAACAGATTTATTCGTTAGTTGGAAATTGCCAAACCTTTCTCAACTGAATATTGAAATTGAATCTGTGGAGTGAAACGAAAACCGGGGCGGTAATCGTTTTACGGAGCCCCATTTGATCTCAATTATTTGACTTATTATCGAACTATATTTATACTTTGCCGATACTTCAGCAGTTACACAGCAGTTTTTTTTTTTTTTTGGGGGGTTGGGGGGGGGGGGGGGGGGGCTTGAAAGAATAGGGAGTGCATCAGTTGACAATAGCTATCTAAACAATGCGTAGGGAGACACGGGTTTGCAGAACATTGCGCGGGCTACTTTAGAAACATTATTTTCCCCAATAGAGGTCACAATTCACAATCAACACAAAAACCACAGAGAAGCAAACGCACAAAGAACATTTAGAATATTATTACGAAAAATGAAAAAGCTGCATGACAATGAAATTGGTCGCCAAAAATTTGTTAACGTATTTTTTCCCCCTTACTATTGGTAACAGAGCAATTCACTATTTGGGATAACTACGTGGCTTTGGATGCAGTAACTCAATAGCATCCTGAAGCTTTGTGCTCACATTATAATCTCGAGAGATAATGGCTGTTGGAGACATTCAAACCAGCATACATATGAATATATAGTAATAGTCAAAAAACGTTGCATTCTTTTCCCACTATTTGTTGTTTCTAATTTATCCCTCTTGATATTGAGACCAACCCAAACTTGTTTTAGCAGGATTCCCGCCTTTAAAATTAACAAAAAGTGAATACTTGGAGAAGTGTAAGCATAATTCAAACTACTGTTTATGTCTACCCATATTTGCCGTTGGTTTTAGCTCTTTCGGACAGCCTCATCTCATTTCTGTTCAATATTCAAACTCAAATTTGCTCAACTTTCATTCAAGAAAAAAATGAAAAAAATACGATGCAGATCTATGATTTATTATACGCCAAAGAATAGAAGAGAAGAATCTTGCCCGTATTGCTTGAAGTCCGCCGAAGTACAATATTGCTGTATGCTGTTTTGGGATTGATTGTTATTTGTTAATGCAGTGGTACAATGCAATTATACAATACTATTTTTCCATATAAAAATTCCGAACAATGCTTTTTTTTTTAGTGAACACTGCAGTGTTTCTTCATTAACATTTCTGTTTTGGCTGTGCGTGGGTTCATAACGAACATTCATAAGTGCGGATTTGTCAACAAAAAGGTGGAAAAATGAGAAGATAATTTATTACTCAGTTCACGGTTTGATCACCATCCAGAGTTGTGCATCGAAAATTAATTATTAGAAAGATACTAAATGCAGTATGGCTAGGACTATTTTGGTCATAGAACTTAATCTGTTGGGAAATTGTGTGTGATGTGAATCTTGCAGTTCGGAGTTTCATTTTAGTATAGATCCGAATCCAAATTTCAATCATATTTCCTTCTTTATATTAAGATCTGTTAGCAAGCTTCAACGTCTGGGACAAATTTCATTTGAAAGTAACACAATTATCGTATCAAACGTTAGCGAACACTCAGTTGCTTGTGAGACAAAATCCATGTACTTTTACCGACATTATATTATTTTTGCTTATCGTAAATTGGGCAAATTTATTATCATCTATCTAATTCTATACAACTATTGTATCTCCGGTGTATTATGCATAATCCACCAGAGACTATCCCCAAACTCAGTTGTACCATTGAACGTTAGATCGGCAATTGGTAGACTATAATCTACCGGGGCCTCAGGAACAAGAACATTTGCATTTCCTGACGATAGCTCTTCTTTAGTGGCATCTATTTTGAGGTTGATACTAGAAAAAGAGGCAGTTAAATCCGAAGTCAATTCTATCAGAATTCTCACTCTTTTATATCTTAGCTCCATTAAGGAAAGTGGTGAGATCAAGCACCTTATAAATGGATTATTCTTTATAAGCTTGTCTTTCCTGGAATAACGTGTTAGTCTATTCGGATCATTACAGCACAACATTAATCTTAGCTGCTTCGTCATAATATCATCAACCCTTTTTGAATCTTTCAGTTCTAAGTCCATCAATATCAACCTAATTGAAGTCATAACCTTCAAGATGTTTCTATGGTGCCTTTGATAAGCTAAAAGAGGTCGGATTAAGATGACAACGGACTGTGCAAGTTGCTGAGTATTATATAACTGCTGCTTACTTAACGAAACTGGTGGTAAGCATTTTCTTTGCAGATTGTGCCTGTGCTGGGAACATAGCATTAGGTGGAAAAATATCGAGATCTCCTTAGCCTTTCGGTTGAATTGCTCAGTAGTTGCGGGCGGATGATATTTCGTGTCTTTGATCTCAGCTAAAGGCAAGAACAAAATTTTAAGCATTAAATGACGTAATTCTACGGTAATGCATTCACTTTCAACCTTAACTTGAAGGGCACCAAGCGTCGCAGCCTCCTTAACAAGCTGATAAAAAAGCTCTTCCTCAAATAGAAAGAACCGTGCTCGCTTAATATCACACAGAACCTTGGATTTTCCTGCCACGGATCCATTATCATAGTTTGTTTGCTCCGGAACTGAATCAATTGCACTTGCCTCCCCAACCAATGTGATATCTGTGTTGCCATTTTCAGCATTTTGTGTAGTTGAACTATGCTTGTACAACTTAATAAGAACCAACTTCTCAGAATCCGAATCATTATCATTTTGAATACCACGGACCTGGGATAAAGATCGCTGCTTTTCAAAATACATTTTCCCCGTGTCATTATCTTTTCGTAGTAAACCAATACCTTTGTCATAATACACTGATCCGGCATCACCAAAGCCGTACTTCACACCGATCTGTCTTGCTGAACGACCATCCGCAGGACTAATCGGAATTATCACCTCATCAGAATGAACAATTTTCAACATGCTGCTCCAGTAAATTTCCTCCTTCGATACTTCGTTCTGCAAACATTCTGAAGCCAGCCTTAGATCCCGTGCAGCTTGTGAAAGACTTTGAAGTTTCCAACCGCGGCCCACAGCTTTACCCTTTCTTTCATGTACAGCAACAACTTCAGCACTATCCCTTGCTTGCGGTTTGATGACTGCACTTGAAAGAGAACCGGTTTTAACTGATTGCTTTAATTTTGGTGACATGGACAAAGAGCCAGCAGCAGGACGTAGTGAGGAAATTAAAAGAGATACAAAATCCAAGGATAAGGAGGACTCATTTAATGCCGTATCAACATCTTTCACCGCTTCCTCTTTTTTCTCCAAAAACTCCTCCGTGGACATCAGCTTCCTTTTTATTTCACCCTTGTTTGGAGACATTTTAGAAGGATTAGCGTCATTTTCTAAACTTTTAACTTCTCCGCTACTATTTGAACCCTTACTCTTTTGACTTTCATTATTAACATTAAATTCCTTATTCCGTTTTTCTTCATTTTCGATCTTTTTTTCCAAAACAGATTCTTTCAAATTCACGAATGGTCCCTCCTGTGCAACAATTCTAGCAAGCAACTCATTAAGAGGAAGTGTGTTTCTAGAAGGTGAGGATAAGTCTGTAGACCTTCCTTCAAGAAGAGAACCGACAGAATTCTCGTCAAAAGCCGTATTTAATCTAAAATCTTTAGACATTGCTTACAACAACATATGCTGAGCACTTGAAAATTGTATCGATTTCAGTGGTTTGTGTGTATTCAACGTTTGTTAACTTTGGGCATAGGTAACCCTTCAGATCATATTTGTGAATGGATAGCATCTTTTTCATCATGATACTTCTAGTGTAAGGATGTAGAACACAAATGGACTGGACTTAAACAGGGAGCGAGGGGGTAAGAAAATAAATGATAGAACGGGACTCGGACTGCATTCCATGCAAAAGTCATAAAATGGGGACAGAGAGGATCAGAAATAAAACAAGAAAATGTGTATGAACCTCATTTCACCATTGGACGTAATATTCAAATTAATAAAAGCTTTTGTGGAAACTTTGGGAAAAGCCTGTTACATGCCTCATTACTCTAGACCAAAATTCCAAACTAAGAAATCTTTCCTCATTTCGATGCTCATATTCTCAAAAATTCATTTACTATAAAACGTTTCCAATTTGTGTGTCGAACCAGAAAAGTTATTAGATTGCTGCTCCTCTTTGGACTAGGGAAAGAAAGCAAAAAAAAGCATCGAAATGATCACATCACGTCATGGTATTTTTTTTGGAACGAATGGATAAATTCTGATTCATAGGAAACCCACGATCCCGCCCCCGAAAAGCCTAAATTACTAACTCACAGCTCGCGGCTGAACTTGCCCGAGCGAATCATCCCCACATTTATGGAGCAGTCCTTATGGATTGTTGCTTTTGAATGCCATATATCGCATTTTATTATTGTCATTATATTTTTTTTTTCGTACTGCTTTCTCACCCTGCCAAAATATCATTCTACCACTTTCTTTCGGGATTGTTTCTGTCTACAAAATTAACATATTCCCCTACTTTTGTGTTGAATGCAAATTTGATATAATTAATATCATCTTTAGATCTCTCTTAAAAAAAAGCATCGCCGATTTTCTCTTACCTGTGATCAACCCAACTGCGAATCTTCTAGCATTCGTTCAGTATATCATTTTAAATGATTTTAAGTCTATTTTGGAACGATCTAAACTAGTTAAGAATTCGCCATCATATAAAACAAATCTGTTAGATAAAAACAATGCCATCTTCTTCGAAGAGAATCCCAACAACTGTTATAAGTACGGCGCCTTCAAAAGAAAATGAGTCAAGAAGTCCTCTTCTTAATTATTTAAATGATAATCGTTCAAACGCTTCACTTTTGAACCCAATGAAGGCACCCCCAGCTTGTGAAACACCTTTAAACTGCTTTGATATTCCAAGTTCTGTGCGTTCCCATAGAAGATCAAGAAATTACGCCAACGAGATGCAGGCTCAAAAATTGGCCTCACAGGATGATCTCTCAAAGCAGGAGCAAAGAAAGGTGTCACAAAGAGACTCATTTGATTTAATGTCCTCACAAATTTATAAAAGAAAGTGTTCACTTACTACTGATATACCGCCCACTAAGCCTGGATATGGATATAGTGGGGATGAAAGTGCCATTGAACCATCATCCTCAGATAATATTTTAGGGCCGGAAATAAGGAATCCTGAAGCTTCATCGGATGAGGGACCATTATTAGAGAATTTGTCATCCATCAGACTATCAAAGCATGATGATACGGATACCGGAGATGAGTCCTCGGTTTCTGGATCTTACTGGAATAATATTGCTGGTCAGAAGGGAGGGAAGCGCAAGTCCCATCACTACGAATTAAAAGAGCATGCTAATCAGCTTAGAAACAGGATAAATGCTTTAAATCAAGAATATACGTTCGAATCACCTAAGAAAACGGAAAATATTGATAGTGAAATTGAAGGCTCTGCAGACGAGAATTCGGCTCCGGTAATAAAGGATAAAAGGGTGGAATCAACTCCAAGTCGCAGAAGGCCTTCATTCAATTTTAATGAATATCGCAGCAGCATGCTTCGGAAAAGTCTTAGCTCTGGAGATGCATTCAAAAACAAGAAGCAGTAATTGGTCTCATATTTTTGGTTCGATAATAGCGCTGCATATACCAGATGATTATACAGGGAAGTATGAACCTTTACCCAGCATTGTAGTATATTTCGTTTACAAATATATAAAAGGGTTTATATGGTTTATATATAAATTTGAGGTTTGCCATCACACTTTTCGGCTGTCTTCGTGTTGCTTTTGATTTGTAGGCAAATCCAAAATTTAGTCATTTTTAATAATACCTCCACTCCAGGTAGGGATTATTCGGCCAAATCAACACTATTTTATTATTTATTGGGGACGGGAGGCAGACCCCGTTTTTTCGGGATGTGGTCGGCAAGTCGTTCGTTAGTCCTATGTGGTCTTTTTTTTGTCACTTTTCTCCAAGTGATTCTTTTTTAACAATGCATGATGTAAGGATGTAAAATGGTTGGCCATAATTATACTGCATTATATTTTGCATTGTTCCGATTTGCCAAGCTCTAGCAAAGTCCTGATAAAAATAGGGACCCTCTCACATTCACAAAAGCTTAATCAAACTTAGGAATGCGTACATTGATATGTAAACCAAGCTGAAATTAATCTTTATTTGTCAGATTTTTTTGGTTACCGTTGATCGCTCCAAATAATATCACGTATAATGGCTTTAAAAGAAGATCGAAGTAATCAAAATCCTTCGAAGCTAGATTCAGATTTTACAAATGAAGAGGATCTCAAAACCTTTTCACAGGCACTAAAATGTGATACGGACGTTCCGTCACCCACTTCAGATGATTCAGAATTTGGGATAAGTCTTTCAAGGGTTCCTACAATTACTTCACAATCAGACTGGAAGCCTATTTATAATCGTACTCCAGGGAGACATAGGCATAACAGATTGACGCCCAACATCCAAGAGCGTACACGCGGAAAACGTTCATTTAATGATGAATCATCTTGGAGCTACAGTTTGCTACATTATCCACTTCTTTTTATAACCTTAACGTGGTTGACGATATTGTGCCTTATTTACGCATTAGTTCGTTTTTCAATACACATTTCGGAGACATTCATTATTATGAAGGATAGAAAGCGTTCCGCACTATTAAAACGCCTGGAAACGGCCGGAAGCTATGATGAATATGTACAAATTGCGAAACAGCTTGACGTTTATTTAGGATTTGATGATTGGTGCCACGAGGATAAATATAGATATTATGACTGGAAGACATTAAGAAGATTGGTTGGACGTCTGAGAATGTTGAGGAACAAGAAAATGTACAAGGAGCTTATGCTTGTTTTACAAGGCTGCGTGAAAACAAATTTCGCTGGCATAGAAAATCCCATAATGTACGCGCATTGCTATTTTGGTACCAAGGACTTGATTGAGGAATACATATCCGAGGTTGTGCAGTCCATAGATGCCATTATTAGAACTGATACATTATCAAACAATCACAAGCACATATTCTTCAAGATCATATCCAGAAACTATGGAAAGACGGCATTGGCACTATCAGGTGGTGCATCATTTTGCTATAATCACTTTGGTGTTATAAAAGCATTGCTTGAAAATGATCTCTTACCCCAGATTATCAGTGGGACATCTGGCGGAGGTGCGATTGCTGGGCTTGTTGGCACAAGAACAAACGAAGAGCTTCTAAAGTTATTGGTTCCAGGATTAGCCGACAAGATTGACCTACTAAGCAGTGAACCAATGTCCGTTTGGTTGAAGCGTTGGTGGAAAACAGGTGCCAAGTATGACGCAGTAAAATGGGCTCGGTCGGCTCAGTGGTGGACAATGGGATCCACAACATTTAAGGAGTCTCATGAAAGAACAGGAAAGATGTTGAACATCAGCACAGTTCCGCACGATATTCATTCACCCACAATTCTTTGTAACGAGATTACCTCACCAAATTGCTGTATATGGTCGTCCATACTTGCTTCTGCCGCCGTTCCGGGGATTTTGCAGCCAGTGGTGCTCATGCAGAAGTCTAAAGATGGCAATATTGTACCATTTTCATTTGGAAACAAGTGGAGGGATGGTTCGATGAGAACAGATATCCCATTGGAGGCATTAAACACGTACTATAACGTCACATTTTCGATTGTTTCTCAGGTCAATCCACACGTCATGTTATGGATATTTAAGAATCGCGGGGATGTCGGAAAGCCAATCATTAGGAAGAGGGGTAAGACTTTTCGTGGTGGATTCATTCCTTCTTATCTGGAAAATCTAATTAAATTGGAAATTATAAAGTGGTTGAAATTAATACACGAATTCCAACTTCTACCAAACCTGGCCGAAAGTGATTGGTCAAACATATTTCTTCAGCGTTTTGACGGCAGCGTGACATTGTTCCCCAAGATAGAAATATGGGATTACTTGTACATTTTGACCGATCCAACGAAGGAGAGATTGACAAAAATCATATCAAACGGCGAACATGTTGCGTATCCGAAACTTTTATTCACAAAAAATCGTCTCTTGATTGAGCGGGCAATTGCAAGAGGTAGAAATTTAACCAGAAGGAAGGATAGACCGGCATCACCGGAAAGGTTAGGGCATGACGAAGAAATGAAGTATCAACAAAAGATGGAAGAGGAAACACTCCAAGGAATACAAGATGATGATGGTGGTCAGGATGATAATGAGGATGATGCTAGTATTTATAGTAACGATGTTGACAGCTTTTATGGGGATGCAGTTCAAGATCAAGATTATGGGTATAAGAACGGATTCTTGGGTATACAAACATCACCATCCGTGATCGGTTCGGATGCTGAATCGGCCGACTTTGATATGGAAGAAAAGGACAGGGATAAGGAACAAAACAAGAAAAACATTTAATTTTAAGCGGAATGTACATAACTCAACGAAAGAAATTCTGGGACATTTATCTAATTCTATAATCTACAAAAGTACGCTAATCACGTGTATACTTTCCCCATTTATAGACCTTGAAAAGGAATTTATATTCCCCAAAGTCGTCATAACCTTCATTTTCTTCAACCGTGGTCTCAATCAAACCCATTGCTTCTAAAAGTATCCAAAAATTCTCCCTTGTCTTCTCAAACAAGCTTCTTAACGGAATTTCTATAATAACACGAGACTGCGGATCATCTCGCACTAAAAACTCTTTGAGTACATTGCATATCCAGGTTGGATGTTCGTCAGAATAAATAGGATCACTCAAAATGATAGTCGAAAACATGCAGTTCGGATTTTCAGATCTGAATCCGGAGAAGTTGGACCAATCCAAAACCTTGCAACTAGATAAGTCAGATTCCAGTCCATTAAGCACGAAGTTAGCCTTCAAATTTGGTACAATAGTAGGAAGATCTGTTGAAAGAACCTTTTTGAAACCCAATTTCCTGCAGATAATTCCAGTGAGACCAGTCCCAGAACCAAGTTCTAAGATCGGTTCTTTGAGCAATTCTTTTGCGTTATTGACAATTTTCTCCGCCATTATCAAGGATGATCCCCATGTTTTCATACCAATGTTATCTCCTGTCATCGCGGGTTCCTTTATTTTGATCTCTTCCTTTTCAAAACCAGGAACAATAATCGTACGAACAAATCCAGCTCGAGCAGTTCTACCAGAGTTCTCACCTATTAATTTTGCTGCCTGTTCCATAAGCTCATTTCTTTGTTTCTCATTATCCATATACGAAAGATCTGATGAAACGATATTGGTTAAATAGTTGATCATTGAATTCTTCGAAATGACTCTGGACCAGTAATATAACCCTGCAAATGTTTCCGATGATTTTCCTACTCCAAAATGATGGTTCTGAAGCCACGATAATGAGAATGAAAACTGATCCTTTTGTACATTCTTCTTGTTCAATATTTTTTGAACGGGTAGTATTTCACTCTCGATTACCCCAGGTCCAAAGTTTGTTTGTACATCAAGAGCTAGCAACTTAAAAATAGTAGTTAAAACTTCATACGGAGGTTTAGAGGATATCGTTGGAAGATCTAAAATATCAATAATGGGTGTTTTATCTTCTGAAGGGACGACTTTGCATTCGGTCAATTTGGTTGCAGATGCCTGATGAATTAGACGTATAGGACCATAGCTTTGTTTCGTTATTGACGTATCTCGTTGCTTGTCGGAGAAAGAATAATATTCCAGCGGATCAAACTCAGCCATAGATTTATAGTGACAAGAAACTTTTTCGGCAACCTACCGGTAAGAACATAAGCGTATCATCATATTACACTAATTGTATACTTGAATCAGCGACAAAAATCCGGACGAGAAACTCGAGGAAGTGACTATCCGTAATCGGATCTGTGAGCGATCTGAAAAATGACACGAAAAAAAAACTTTAGGTTCATCCTTTAAAAAAAACAAACGCGACAAATTGGCAAATCCTCTATGAACCTAAAATGCCTGCCAGTACGTTTGCTACCAATCTTTTGCCTAAAGGATCAATCTGACATGAGAGCTTGAAAAGAGTTTGGAGACATCAAACTTATTGAAGTAATTGTTCTATAGAAATAAATCACACAATGACATCATTCAAATTTCTATCATTTGGATTCACTACGAATGAGATCAGCTTTCTGGCAGAGCAGGAAACAATCACAATTCTACCCAGGTATACTATGAATGGAACACGATTGATTGGGGCAAAAATGCAAAATCTAAGAGCAATGCAAAGACAGGATGTGCCGATATGGCTTGCCTTGATATTAAAGTCACAGGATAAGTGCAATGTCGTAATTCCGGACTGGCTTACGGTGAATTATCTCAAACAGCGATATGATGAGGAGGTTAAAGAACCCAATAAATTCTCAGAGTTACCATGGCATTGGCTTCCAATATCAAAGATACTTTTGGATAAGTGCAGCGATGATTTTTTAGATCACCTGTATGAGATTCGATCGGTTCTACAGGATCTAAGAGAGGTGCGACAGCTCAAGGCAAGAAAAGGTATTAAGGAGTTAAATGACGTCTACTTGCAGTTGGATGGTCTCAGTCTGATGGAAATAAATGAAATTAGACCGTTCATTATAGAATCCATGAATAAATTACGCTTATTGTCCCAAAGTGTAAGGACAGATCAGCTTGCAGGAGTCGGCGAGGACGAAACACAACAGTCAGTACAAGGCAAGGGAAATGCCATAGATTCTGAAATATCATACGACGATTCACAAATAGATAGGACCACAAACGAAGACTCGAACAGTAAACCATCATCTTCAAGATTTGATAGAACTACCACTGCTGGTAACGAGAGTGGCATATACAGTAGTGCAAATACGACCAGAATCGGTGCAACCGATGATAGAATGGACGATACGGATGAGAGTGAAGACAGCGATATCGAATATAGAATACACTAAATAATGTCAATCTTTATGAACGACTTTAACGAATGTTTATAAGCGGTACAAACTGAGTAAGAAAATGTATGAAAAAGAATTCTAGGTGAATGATAAAAAAAAAGTTGGAGGAGAAATAATTTGGATGTTTTTATTCGTGCTACAATTTTAGCAGTATGCATTACTCTAAAGTTATAATATTGTCGTAACACAAATAGTCATACAAACATATGAAATATGCTTTCGGAAAACATGCTATTTATAACTACAAGGGCTGCCACACTAAATTCCACGAGGACATTACTTTTTAAAAACATAAGCCATGTTCCGGCCGTGAGTGATCGATTCCGCCGAGCTTTTCACACTACCTTTATTACAAGATCGGCTTCAAAAGAGAAAAAAAATGATACAGAATCCGACGAGGGTGAGGAATCAGTCGGAAATTCATCTCCAATGAAAGCTACAAACCAAAGACCAACAATCAATAGAGTTGGTGTTCCTTTCGTTCCATACATTTGTCCACGTCGGTCAAGATTACCTAGTCCATTAACTTCACCAATCGTATTCGTCAAATGTTTATTTAAGAGGGTTTATATGTCATGCTATAACTGGGTCAATGTTTACAAATTTAAAAACACTATGGGTAAAGGATACAAACCTAATTTTGTCAAATGGAAAAATGAGGCTATCGAGATTTACGTCAAAGTAAACCAATCATTTGCTGACAAGAAAATTGCCGGTGTTCGTGAATTAATGTCCGATTACGTGTATATTTCACTAAAGCATCGACAGAAAGAACTTCCCAAAGATGTTACACTTGGCTGGGAACTTGTGAAATTCAATGCCCCACCAAAGTTAATCTCCTTCCATGCTTTTCCACACGAGGATGGTTCTGTTTTACTCTGCCAAATAATTTACAGATTTCAAACGAAGCAGAAAATGGTTGTGAAACGAAAGACAAGTAAGAAGCTTAACGCAAAGGTGAAAGATCTGACCGAGTACATTTCCTTCAATATTGATCCATTCACTGATGATTGCGTGATTGCGGGTTCTGTTTTCGAAAGCATACCAGAAAGACCATTGTCACAAGGTGCAATGCCTACCCAAACAGAAACAATAAATATGATGATTAAGAATGGTGACATATATAGACCGGAGCCTTCTTATTCGGAGCAGCTTGCCGAAACTAAAAAGAAAACCTCCTCTTGAACAATCAAGAGAGAACGAATGATCAAGCCATGTTTATTGTGCCATGTAAATACTTGCCCGACATTACATAATTATGTATCTAAAAGCCTATTAATATTCAAACATAGAAGAACAAAAGAAAAGAAAAAAAAAGCATTACGTCAATAACTATACCACATGCCTAGCGTGCGCCCTTTCCAGAGAATTCAATGTACTCCACGATCCTGTATCATCGTCGTTACTATCATTTATTTTGTTATCACCAACAGGCACCTTTGATTCAGTATAGTTCTCCATATCAGTTGCAGTTATATCAGCATCGGATAAAGAATTCTGAGTTTTGCTTCTACCATCAGTGGAAACGTTTAAAAGCTTCATTTTCTGCTCCAAACCATCAGACATCTCCTCTTCAATTACAGATTGATACGATGGCAAATCTTTAGTATCAAAAACAAGTGATGACCTGCTAGGATTGTGATTTCCGCCCACACCCAATGCCGAGTCAATGGATCCATATTTCTGTTCATTTTGCCGACCGTCACGATGAGCGGCAGCAGAAAGTTTACTGCTAGTACCGACGGAAGTCTTCCGAATGGTTTGCTTGGCAAAAAACTTATTTGGAACAGTATTTTTGGAACCCATGTCCACTACAGAATCTAGATTATTAAATCCATGATCCATACGTGAAGATAGGGGTGACGCTGACATAGTTGACATAGGTGATGGTGACACCACAGTTGTGAGATCAACCGATCCTGGATACGCATTTGGCTCACCAGACAGACCAGTCATCATTGGAGATCCCGGTTGAAGAACAGCTTCCTCAAATGTAGGGAGGCGTGGTTCCATACTCGAATCACTTCTATCCAGTTGTGAAAAGTCGAATTGCTGGGAGCTAGGGGGATCAAAGTTCTGAGATTTCACTGCATAATCGTATGATGGTAATTCAACTGTATCAGAAGCGCAGAACGGAGACACAAATACAATCGGCGTGTCCACAATAACTTCATAGTGATGCATTTTTGGTACACCTTCGACAAGTACACTCGGATCTGGTTTGCTTATCCTGAAGCACACTTGAAGCCTATGACGAATTTTAACATTGTGGAAGGTAACATCAGGAAAGAATGTATATATTCTTCTTTTCTCATCATCTGTTAACGTTGACAGAGCATCAGACGGTGGAGAAAGTCCATAAAATGTTTTCCTTGATTTTGGAGAAAGGACTGAAGACAACGTTGGAGATTTTGATACCCAATAATTTCCATCCTCATTACCCTCGACAGCGCTCTGCGATTTCACTTTTTTTAAAACGGATGATCCGTTTGCATTAAAAGATGACTCAATACAATTGTCAATACTGGAGTCCGGTGCACCAGAGTTTGATTGAGAATTAACAGAGAATATGGACAAAACATCATTCGTATCATCGAGATCCTCTGAAGAAGAATCTCTCAAATCGTTTATATCTGTTGTTCCTTTGCACAAATTCTTATGAACAGTTCTAATAAATTTCGACTCATCATTGGCGGTGAATGTGAGTGGACACTGAATCTTAACCGGATTAGTAATGATAATATCATCTTTATCCCGATGTGAAATTTTGGAGTTCGATTTTTTATCGTTTCCAAATGTTGATGTCTTATAGCAGCAAGTCAAGAGATTATCATTCTGGCAGCCAGTGACAACCTGGGAACAAAGTGGGGGATATTCACCACGTGAAGGCCGATCCTTGGCTTTTATCTCAAGTAACGTCACAACACGCTCCTTCACACCAGTCCGATCAACATCACCAACATCTTCTTCATACTTTCTATCCTTGGAAATGTATGTAGCCTTTTCCACAACGTTGAATTTTATCCTTTTTAAGCAAAGTCCCTTGACCAGAGGTATCAACTTCATTTGCAACATAAACATATGAGGTTTGAGAAACTGGTCATTAACATCATACACGGGTGAAAGTGTAATGTATTTCCTCGGAAGAAGCAGTTCATAATTAAGTGCATCATTCCATATTTTGTTCACGTATATAGATTTATTGAGTGTCGAAGTGGCGTCAGAAGGTGGAAGTCTGACAACAGGAAGATTGTAACCGAAGTCAAAAAATGAGCGTGTTGGTTCAGTCGAATGTGGCTTAAGGCCATTTAATAATTTGGAGCTCGACGATTTTATACTTGCCTGCCTATGAATTGAAAATTTCTTCAAAAAAGAAGATTTAATCAATGAGTGAGGCCGCTTAGGTGAAGAAGGTTGCTCGTGCTCTGTTGAAGTATGCGAACGTACCCTAGTAGCCTGATCAACTGAATATAATGCATCGTCAAACTTGGAATGGTGTAGAGGTGTAGACATGCTCATCTGTGGTGCCTGTATAGATGGCTGGTATGGCTCCTTGTCAATTTGAACATTAAACTTATGGACGACAGACCCGATTGGTGTTAAAACTGTCTCCGGCGTATTTATTGGATATACGACTGGCAACAAAAATACATAATAACCAGGTTGGAAAGTCTTTGAGTTACCGTAGTTCATGTCCTCAAAAAGATTTCTGGTAGTATCTGCATCTTTAGAGCCGCTGAGATCCTCATCAGGAAGCTCATTTGGAGCTAACAACTCAAAAACTCGTACATCTTGAGTTGGACCTTCGGCAAAAACAACATCCTTCATTGTAGATGCTATGCTGGATTCGGAATCCGCATTTAAGTCCATCGACAGACTATCGTCATCGTAGTCCTTAAACGGGATAAAACAGTCCGGGTTATCCATATTGAGATCCCAATCCAAAAAATTCGAAACCCTGTAGTGCTCCTTATATTTCACATGCTTACCGTCAGCAGGGATACCTTGAGACCATTTAGTGCGAGCATCGGCATGGTAACTTGCTCGGACAACAGTATTTAGTGTTTCTTCCTTGGCTAACTTGATAATTATGCAAAAAGTATGACTTGTCACTGTATGCCTGTGATGACCACGAGCCAATTCTGTGGCTGTTGTTGCAGTTGTAATTGTTTTTGAAATCGGGTTGTATGCATTCAAAGGTGCCTCATCAATTTCATTATTGCCACGTGCTTCTTCATCCGACGAGCTGTCGTCGTCTGTAATACCATCCTCCTCCTCTTCATGGCCTTCATAATCATCATCGTCCTCACTATTTCCTCCCTCTCCATGTTGATGATTATGATGATGACGGCGACGGCGTTTTTTGAACGGATTAAATGGAATGAAGAGGATTTGTCCATTGCTAGTGACAAACGTTTCAATGTTTGGGTTGCGCGATTCACCACGCAAAACCATACCTAAAAGTCCCTTTCCCTTGGAAATCTTTCTTTGCTTAAGTTTAAGTGGATTCAAGTTTAGTCCTTGTTGCATCATATAAGTGATAAGCTTCTTGTTGTAAGACTTAAGATTTGATTTAATGTAATCTGGACCCGGCTCACTTATTAAGTCATCCACGCTAGTGACATCGTAATCAGCTGAATTCCGTGATGACGCACTAACAAAAGAGGTCAACGAGTTACTCGCCGGTGAATCAATAGAATATGAAGTAGCTCTAGGTCGTCTTATTGCCGTTCCTCGTAGTGATACCGTCCGACGCACTGGTGATGTCATTGCTGGTGTGGCTTTTGATGACCAAGGTGTGGACATCGAGCTGGAATTAGAGCCAAGTGGGCCCGAATATTCCACTGGTTGCGAATCTGAAGAATTCGAAGAGAGCATACACTATAAACAAAGACAACAAACAATAATTGGAAATTGGTGAAAGTTGAGTGGTACTTGACTGGGTTAAGATACTGATATTTATTTTTCAGTACTAAGTAGCGTCAAATAAGACAAGTCAAGTGGAGATTTTCCCTAATTAAAGTTCAGAAGTGTGTATTTGAAGTAGGATGACAATAAAAGGCTGATTGTGACTATTCTAGGCGAATATTGCAAGAAGAGCAGGAAACAATCACATAAAGTAGACAGCCTGAAAATTTGAATGGCGACCATAAATTTATGAACATCCCTTCATCCAGCCAGGCATGGCTTAAAATTTTCCTGACCCGATTTATATAAAATCTGACACGGTGCTTACCTAACTAGGGGTAATCAAACATTGTTACATTAATAATGGACTTTTTTTGAGGGATTTGATTTAACTTTTAGCAAACCACTCGAATACTTTTGAGGATGTGTGTACTGAGAGCTAACAATGCTTACCAAATTTGAAAGATATTGGTATAGAATTACTATAGGCAGTAACACGATCCTGATTAAGTAATCATATAGAAGAACGTGCTGATTTGTTATTAATTTGTCGAAGAAGAAGAAATGTTTGCAGAAGATTAGGGTCATGCTTATCATTTAGATAGGACGTAAAATAAAATGTTTATACAATCCTTTATGTAAATACAAATTTACTTATAAAAATAGTATATAAAACCAAGCAAATTTCAAATGACACTTTACGTCCTAATATATTAACCAGACTGAATCAAGCAACAATCATTTAGTAATCACTCTCTGCAGTCAAATCTCGACGAATTTTTTTTTCATGCTGTTTCTTCGATAGGAAATTTGCGGAGTACTAAAAGAAATAATTTATGAACTGCCAAACAGCAGTAGCAGCACGTCACCACTTGTTAATGATATCATTTTTAAACGAACGTTGTTATATTATAATTGATGCAAATGAACACACCCATTGTTTAGGAGATATTGATGATAAATTATTGCAACATCACCAATAATGCGATTATTTATCTCTTTCCATTAAAAGACGGCGTAGTGTAAGGATGCAAATTTTTTAAACACCTTTGTTTGCTCGCATTCAGTCAACACTGACTGAATTACTTAAAGTCAAAGAAAGGCATATCCTAACGTCACTAATATCCAAACTTGGAATTACTTGACAACTATAACTAAAAGAAGCGTTCAAAATTAATATTCGGATTTGGAAATATCTGTTGATTTTAACATTATTTTCACCTCCTTACTGTATGATACAAATTAATTGAGAGAATCGATGTTTAAAGGCCTACGAGTTCTGTTGGCGCCACGGATTAATGACGCAGTAGAAAAATTTAGAATAAAAATATGGCGAGAGCGAGGTGCTGATATAAGAGACAAAAGATATCTCAGTGCACAAATGAAAAGGAAACGGAGATCAGTTGAAAAGAATCATGATTTGTATATATTAGCGAATGATTTAGCCCAACCAGAACAACTCAAACAGGAGATCAAGAAAATAGAAAACTGCAATATACTAAATTTTCCAATAGTAAAGTCCGATTGGCTTACAAAGTCACTGGAAGCAGAGAAATTGCTCCCATATGCTGACTTTATATACCGCCCGAAAAGGGTAACAAGCAACTCAGAGATACCTGATGCGAAAAGAATAAAGATTTCACCCAAGATAAAGGTGACGAAACCAGACAAAGCTACGACTATCATTTCGCTGTTACAGAGAAACAAAAACAGAAAGGAAGAGTTGGCTACAGATAGTAAGCCTTTGAAAACAAATAATATGATAATAGACAAATTTGAGAAGATTATTAATCTATTGGAAATCGACAAATTTGTTAACCCTTCTGATGAATTTAGAATTGCACAATACAGAAATGCAGTAAAGCGTATAGAAACGCTTTCTGTGCCAATTTCGTCCAGCAATGATTTAAAAGGCGTATACAACTTTGGGAAGGGTCTCAAGAAACATATACAGGAAATCATTGATACAGGAACGTTCGAGAAATACGAGGCACTTAAACAGAAAGTTGCAACAGACAAAACATGTAATCTTATTAATGAGATATGCAATATACACGGATTTGGACCTGCCAGTGCTTTTAAGATTTTGAAAAATTATCATATTAACAGCGTTGAAGAATTGAAAACAAACGAAGATCTATATCGAAGCCTTACGAAACAACAGAAGCTAGGGATAAAGTACAGATATGATTGGTCACAAAGGATACCGAGGTACGAAGTTACAGAAATCTTCGAGAAACTCTTGGGTATTGTCAATAAACAACCATTAGTTGAGGGAAACAATCAACCAGTGATTCGGATCATGGGCTCTTATGTGAGAGGGGTGAAAACGTGCGGTGATATTGATTTGATGATGTATCAGAAGGGTGAAAATGATCCGAAGGTACTTCACGGTCTTCTTTACAAATTAGTGAAAATATTAGAGGAAGAGAAGTTTATTGATTGCGAATTAACTGACGTATCACCAAAAATGAGCAAATTCAACGGATCGTGCATTTTGGAGGAAGGTAAGGGAATGTTACATCGGAGAATCGACATTATAGCCGTGGAATACGATCGACTTGGGGCGGCATTGCTTTATTTTGTTGGAAATCAAGCGTTTAATAGAGGATTGAGGATGTTAGCCATATTGAACAATGAACGGCTTAGTGACCAGGGACTTGTGAAGTTAGTTACTGATAAGCAGGGGGCGCAACGAGAAGAAATGATAGAGAGTTTCGACGAAAACAAGATACTAGACCATTTGGGTGTCGGTTGGGTGGATTATACAGATAGGAATATATAGTGGTTGAAAAAAAAAAGGAAGATCCTTTTTTTAAATTAAGCAAAAACAAAGAAGCTCACTCACATCTGAGTCCTCTAAAAAACACTATTATCATCACATAATTGAAGTGGTGAATGAAATACATTTGCGCGTAAAAGCAAAGGACAAAAATGTAGACTAATTTGGAAGAAGCCAAACAGACAATAAAAGTTTGGCCCGGTTAAACGTATGATATCACAATTTGATCGGAACAGAATATGTAACCCCTTATATCGCCAGAGCCTCGCCTCAAAATATGGATGAAAAGCGTTTCTTGACTAACAGTTTCTTCTATTGTGTGTTTCATATTTGAATTATTTCATCATATTTTAGTTGCTCGTCATTTACTGGCCTCGTTTTCCCCTCTCTTTCTCATTATTATATTTATTCGTTTTCTATTTACCTATTTATCATTTATTTAATTTTTTTTGTACTTTTAATTTTTTGTTATATAATTCTTCTTTTTATATCTTGTTAACATTTTTTTCAGCTGTAAATTTCGTCTATATATTTTTAGACGATTCTGGGGGTTTGGTCATCCAGCTAGAATTACTACTTTCCCTCAAATTCACTTTCTTCTGGAAACGTCAGTAACACTTTCTCAACAAACTTACCTATCTTCTCCGCATACAAACATCGTAGATTAGATTGATTTTACCAGAAACAACGCTAGCATAGGATGGTGGTCAAACGTAAGAGACCTTCTCCTTTGAATTTAGGAAGTGCTCAGCATTGCCTGGAGGGAATTCAAAGTTCTCCACGAATGGCATCATTTGCATTAAGTCCGAGCGATAAACAACATGCAATAGAGCAAAGCAAGCAGATAGCATTACGACAACGACGACTCATAAGCTCAAGTGCAATCACCCCAAATGACGTATACGTGAACTCCGGAGGTTCTTCCGCGGAAACATCGTCATCAACAGCAGGCTTTTTTAATAATAGTCCATCCTCGACAACATCTTCCGGATCATGCCACAAAGAGGAGAATGAAAAGGATTCACAATTTGTTGTGAAGGATACATCAACCGAGAAAGTACAAGATGATACCAAATTTAAAGCTGCTGCTGAACATAATTCAGTTAAGATACCCGAAATTAAAACGACCCAGGCGGCAGAAACTAATAGCACTTCAGAGATTGACGAGAGTGAGAATCAAGCAAAAAAGAGGCCACGTCGTGGGGAGCCACCTAGACCGTTGCATATCCCACAAAGACATAAAGCATTGCTTCGCCAAAGGCAGGTTGTCTCTGCTCCGATAAATTCTGCCGATTGGCAACGATCCAGAAGGTTCCTTGTGAACAGTGCCGCTCAGAGATTGCCTCCAAGCTTAGTCCCCATCATGCCGTTTCAAGGCATGGGTCAACAAGCCATGTATGCATTACCAACATTGCCAATAGCGAGCGGCAGGGCATCCTCTTCAAATATAAGGGTTGCCGGTGGATTCAGATCCTTTGGTTCAGGGCAAATGTCTCAAAAACGACCTTACAGCATGATCCCGATAGTTTCTGCACATCCACCTGTAGCTGTGAGGGGTGCCACCAGTGAGGATTGTACTTCAAATTCAGAAACTCAGGATAGAAACAACACAGTTGATGATGTTTATGCAGGATCATACAGGAAAAAAGAGCAAGGGAAAGCCTCCGCAAAGAGTGATCATGAACAGTCGGAAACGTCATCAAAAAAAGATGAAGATGAGGACGATTCAGATGATCTTGAATCGAGGGCAATCGAGGAAGGAGCCGAGGCACCTCAGGAAAATCTTCAAGGTGTTATTAGAATCGGAGAGAGATTATATCGATACAGTGTTGCTGTTACAGGGGATAAGGCAAGTGACAAAAAACATTTCCATGATGTTATGGATGTGATATGGAAGAATTATGCTGAATAGATTGATATACCTAACATTCATTAGAACTGATGACATGTTTTCCATACTTTTTGTATACTATCTTTAATTATTTTTTTCTCATTCTCGCATTCTTTTTTTTTAACCTGATATCTGCATTACAGTTGTTCTTAAGTATATCATTAATCTTTTTTTTTTAAAAACTCTAATCTTCTGTTTAATTAATAGGAATTCCTAGCTTTTTGATGATTAAATTAATGCAAAATTCGGTAAAAAAAACTGTAGTGATGCTCGTAAGGTCAAAGCCGGTTATGGAACCACACAATAGTTTGTAAAATGTAGATGTATTTGTCGAAACCAGAATACGTACGATACCACCCCACAAAAATTCTACAGATGCGTATGTATATTGAATAATTTTTTTTCTTATTTTTTTATTTTTTTTTTWTATTTTTTCGCGCTCACGGTTTCCCTCATTCCTCGGCTTATTTTTCATTTTAGCTATCAATATTTTTGGTTATCTCAACTTCTCAGATATTTATTGGTCACAATCATGCATTCTAATAAAGCTCACTAAATTAACAGATCTGCTCGAAGCATAAAAAGATTAGCTACCATGTTAAAGTCTGGGCTCGCCTTAAATAAAGAGGCACAAGTGGTCCGAAGATTTTCTTGTGCGATCAAGTCGTATCTGGGTCCAACACCCACTTCCCATTTTCGAATAGCGTGCTTTTACTCCACATGTCAAACTCAACTGGAACAATCCAAACACGCAGTTCAAATCAGACGAATATTTGATGACGAGCAATACTGGAAGAAATTTTCGAAGTCATCTAATCCTCAGAGGCATTCAATACTTGGCTACATAGGCACAAGAGGAAAAGATTCGGCAGGTCTTTTTTTAAATCCATATTTGAAGTCCCCGGAAGGTCTTCTAAAATTTAGCTCTGATTCTCTAGAAAAAGCCAAGTTGTTGACAAAACATATAATAGAAGACAACTCGAACGAGGGATTGCATAAATGCGTTCGTAATTTGGATAGATTGAGCGACATATTGTGCCGCGTTATAGATTTATGTGAGTTCATCAGAACAGTGCATCCAGAAGGGAAATTCGAAAAGGCTGCTCAATCATGTCATGAACAGTTATATGAGTTTATGAACGAACTCAATACATCCGTTGAATTATATAAACGACTCAAGCAAGTTATGACAGATCCTGAATACACATCCAAAATGTTAGAGGAGGAATATATGACAGGCAAGCTACTATATTTTGATTTTCAGATATCGGGAATCGAATTTAAAGATTCCGTCAGACGCAACTTCGTGAATCTTAGTCAGCGGATAGAAGCTGACGGACAGGCCTTTTTGAGCGGGGTTTCGGAGCCTTACACAATGCACTCTGTAATCCCAAACAATATTATTCAGAGAGGGGATGTTAACCCAAGTATTGGTTCAGGAATGTTCTATGATGAAGAAGGAAACTTAGATATTCCTTTATTCAACAATACAGGGTATCTTACACTGAAGACATGTCCAAATCGTATGGTCAGACGTATTGTGTGGAGGGACATGCACAGCGCTCCAGAACAACAAAATTTAAGACTATTCAATCTTTTAGCCGATCGTTATGTATTGTCCATTATGATGAAAAAACCAAGTTTTAATGAATACCAGCTTGAGGGGAAGATGGCGAAGTCGCCGGCAAACGTAATGACATTTTTAAACAATCTCTTACAAGAGATCAAGCCGGGCGTCTTGAAAGAACTCAGACAGTTGTACCAATCAGCACAGAACCATCACATTAAGGAACCAACGGATGATGAACTCATCGAGTTAGTGAAGCCATGGGATTTTGAGTATCTTAAATGGCGGTATACACAACACAATAAAGATTCCATCGAAGAAGATATCAGCCCATACTTCTCTGTGGGAACTGTTGTGTCAGGTTTGTCAAGTGTTTTGAAATCGTTATATGGAATAGATCTTTGTCCAGTATCAGCTCAAAAGGGTGAGATTTGGGAAAAGGATGTGAGAAAGTTTGAGGTTAGAAATGATGCAGATGTTCTTATAGGTGTTATATATTTGGATCTTTTTACAAGGCCAACGAAAGGCACTGGACCAGCGCACTTCACAATATGCTGCTCGAGGAGGGTTACAGATGACGAGCAAACGTCAAGTGATCCTTTTAACTTGAAAGTTCAAACGTTCCAAACTGCAAAAAGGGATGGTCAGCTATATCAGATTCCAATAGTTGTCTTAGAATGCAGCTTTCCAGGGAGAGAAGAACTTGATGCTATGGGATATGATAAGGGAACTCCTAGTCTGCTAGATCTCTCGTCGGTGGAAACTCTTTTCCATGAAATGGGCCATGCTGTTCACTCGATGATGGCTACAACATCCTTGCATAGCATCAGTGGAACAAGATGTGTGACCGATTTCGTTGAGCTACCATCAATTTTATGTGAACAGTTTGCCAAGGACGAAAGAGTTTTACTTTCTTTTGCCAGACATTACAATACAGGAAAGCCACTTTCTGCGGAATCACTTCATAGAGCTAAAGCAGCAGATGATAACTTTAGAAATTTGGGAACACTTGGCCAGATCAAAATGGCCATGCTTGACCAAAGATTACATTCATCATCTATTAACACAAAAGATTATTCTCCAGTCAAGGAGTATCATGACCTTGAAAAAGAGATCAAGGTTTACGCCGACACCGAGTCATCATGGCCAGGAAAATTTGGCCATCTATATACATACGGCTGTCTCTACTACTCATATTTATTAGACAGGGCACTCGCTTTGAGGATTTGGGAGCATCTTTTTGCCGAAGATCCGCTCAATCGAAAGAGCGGAGAGAAACTTAGGAATGATATACTTAAATGGGGAGGTGGAAGAGACCCTTGGAAGTTGATCGCCAATGTTTTAGATAAACCGGAACTGTCAAAAGGCGATCTTGAGGCAATGCAGTTCATAGGAAGAGTCCACAATTTTTGAGGGGAGGTATCGGTGAGAGTAATGAAACGGAACTTGTAAATATGTATAAATCAACATTTCATGAACGACTCTTTTCGTGATAAAAGATGGTGTTTAAAAGTTAAAGCTTAAACGTGGACAGGGAAGAAATCTCTGCTTCCAGAAAAATCTTTGGGTAGGGGGAGCGAAAAAAAAAATGCCGACGTGGACCCACTCCGGTGCGTTTTCCCAAAAATTTCTTTGCCGGTCATTTAGGCAAAATGGATATCGCGCTAAACATCGTACTACTACCAAAATGATCCAGATTAAAGATAAAATAGACAGGCATAGAGCTAGCGTACACCGTTTTGAACAATTTTGTCATTAAGTTTGTATTTATTTTTTTCAAGGAACCAAACGAAGACCAATATATATAAAAGTTGGCCACACATTACAAGGTTTAGAAATTCTGGAGAGTGAAGCAGTTTAATCTAGAATATTTACGCAAGCAAATATGTCTGAAATTACTGTGACAATTAAAGCGGCTGGAGATAAGAAGCATGAAACGAAAGTCCTAACCACATCTACAATTTTACAGCTCAAAGAACAACTAGCAAAGGAAATGGATGTTTCCGTGGACAGACAAAGATTAATTTATTCTGGTAAGATTCTGAAGGATGGTGATACTCTTGAAACGTATAAAATCAAGAACGGACATACGATTCATCTGGTGAAAGGCGCTGCCAAACATTCTCCTAATACGGGATCTTCTTCAACGAACTCTGAAAGCCAGCAAAAAACAGCAGGTGAAGTTCCGCGGAATTTGGCAGCTGGACAAAGTGCATTCGATCCGTTAGCGGGATTAACCAGTGCGAGATATGCCGGTTATAATATCCCAATGCCTACGTTGGAAGATATGGGATTAAACTCAGATGGACAGCAGATGTTTGATGAGCAGCAAATGGAGCGGATGATGGAGAACCCAGCATTTCAAGAAAGCATGCGAAACATTCTTTCGGACCCCCAAATGATTGATTACATGACTCAACAATCTCCAAGCTTGAGAGCAATGGGCCCTATGGCAAGAGAAATGCTACAGAGTGATTACGTTCGTAATATGTTAACAAATCCACAGATGCTCCGGTCTATGCTGCAGATGCAAAGAATGATGAGTGGTGCTTCCGGTAATAGCGGGGCCAGAGATGCATCTGCCTTTCCTGCCCCAGGAAATACAACAGGATCTAACACTGCTAGTGCTGCTACCAGATCTACTACGGGCAGCAATGCTGATGTCAATACGGGGTCAACTACGAGTGCAAATGCAAATATTAGTAGTTCGGCCAACCCTGCTAATCCAGCCTTAAATCCATTTGCAGCTTTATTTGGTGCCGCAAGCAGTGCTCAAGCAAATGCAGCCAACAAAAATCCATCGAATTCCGCATCTAGTAATGGTGAAAGTGTCCCTCCTAACCCATTTACTAATCCGGAGATGTGGAATCTGTTAGGTGCAATGGCACGTGGTTCAAATGAGGCAGCACAGACTCGCCCTGCTGACAATAGGCCACCAGAAGAAATATATCAAACGCAACTCAGACAGTTGAACGATATGGGCTTTTTCGACTTTGATAAAAACGTTAAGGCCTTGAGAAGAAGTGGAGGTTCAGTCCAGGGTGCTATTGAGGAATTGTTGAATGGCTCAGTTTGAGTTCTACAGATTTCCACTTTTGCCGTGTTTTCCCTCTTTATATCATAGTTTTGCGTTAGCATTTATTGTACTGATACGGATCCATCATTTAATGATTTGCTACAACCTGAATGTACTCGTAATATAGGAAATGGATATTTGTATCTACCACCTCTATCTTAAGGGTTTAATGAAAATAATTTTTTCTGCAGAATATTTCGGGCTACCGTTTAATGTCATCTTTTTCTCTAGCAGTGTACAAATTTGTTGGCCATTCTGGATACTTCTGAAGAGGCAAGATTCCTATTTCGATGATAAAGACCATATTTACTCCAAATAAAGGGTACCATATAGCAGATCTCCAAAAGGAAGCTCCAGAAGAGGCAATTGAATTAAACTATCCCCTTATAACGAATGGTTTCGATCAGTTAAGCTGGCAATCAGAAGAGAGCCTAGAAACCTCTGAGACGACAGATAATGTGTACTCAGACAATGAACATAGCAGTGATAAATTGAGAGAAGCCAGCTTTAACAATGAATACGAAATATCTGATACGCTTTTGACTACGCATAAAAGTTTATTTGGTGACGATCTTTCGGATCATGAGACTGACATCTCTCTTTCCAAATCACATAAGGGTCATAAAAAGATGACGAACAAAGAGCGGAAAAAATTGAAGAGGCTCAAGAAAAGCCAAAGGAAAGGTCATAAACAAATAATATCAAACGATTCCGCTTCATCTGTGGACAGGGCTGCCATTTTGAAAGAATTGTACCAGACTGCTGTGGGAAGTGCCAATTCAAATGCACTTATAAGAATTAGGGATGTTACAATATTCTCGGAGGATCTGGAGACTCTCTTGGATGATAACTGGTTGGATGATAGCATAATTAGCTTTGCGTATGAATATATATATACGTCGCAAATCATTCCAACATTAACAGAAAGGGTCAAATATGGAAGGAAGGACCAGATCAAAGAAGCCATTTTTTTGTTATTACCCACTTTTTCATTTTTGCTTGCAAACAGTCCAAATCCTTCGGAATTAAAAGATGTGTTGCCAAACTTAGAACATTCGTCGTTCATTTTCATGCCAGTGAATGATAATATCGATTTTGGCGAACCGGAGGGTGGCTCCCATTGGTCACTGGTACTTTTTTGTGTGGATGATAGGAAAGCAATCATCTACGATTCTTTATACCGGGCGAATGAAGAAGAATCCATGAGACTAATCAAGAATACAGAAGCTATTTTGGGGAAGAAATTTGAAATAATCACCGAAAAGCATACTCCGCAGCAAATTAACAGTTCTGACTGTGGCATCATTGTTATAGCTATTACCGCTTTGCTTACGGCCCGCGTTCTTAATGTTGAGGACAACCGTTTCCTTAATTTAAAACTAGACAACGTCGAACTAAGTGCTATAGATGCGAAGATCTTCTTACTGGGGACGATTGCAAACCTTGTAAAACTTAAATCAAAGAAATGATTCTGATTTGGTATAAATAATGTATATTAATAGAGCTACAAACTGTGTGCCTTGTGCATAATAATACTCCTTTTTTCCTGTACTTTTTTCAGATCTGGAGCGAAAAAAAAAAAAAAAAATAAATAAATAAAAAGATATCGTATCTTCGGTACGAAAATTTTCAGAACCATGTGTTTTCTGACGGACAATTTACTTTTCCTGGCTAACATTGTGAAGAAATGATACAAACAATCGGATTATGAGCTACGGACTTTCTCATACCAATAGGGTTGAGTATTACAGCTCAAACGATGAAGTTCCCGTGGGGTACGTGACACCAAGCTTTCCATCTCTTTACTTACCATTGGGATCGTCAAAAATGAAGTATGACCGTTCTGTTCTTTATTACTCATCAGATGTCTGGAAATTCTTTGTTTTATGGTCAATGATTATAATGGCTGGATTTTACACAGCTACGGCCATATTAATTATATTCACTCATTACAAAAAGTCGACTTATACCGAATACACTAAAAATCTTTCGTGGTGGAATGGCAGATCGAACGAAGGAGCATTGAGAGACCAAGTTGAAAATCTTTCACACGGCTCCAAAAGAAGCTTGGCTTCTCAGATGATAAAAGAAAGTTCAAGATTTTTGTTACTCATAGTGGCCGTGTATGTATTCATTGGTGTTTTCGAAGGCTTCGTGTCTGGTTCATTGATAGGGATATTAGCTGGTGCAATTTATAATAGTGCACAATTGAAAATGACAACATGGATACCGTTTGCTTATTCACTAGTTGTGGCTGCATTTAATATTGTGTCTTCTTACTCACTCACAGGATCGTTAATGTGATTTGTTAAATGTTCATTTTAGCAAATCAAGGCAATTTCACATTGAATATGACCGGCGATATAACTATTATAATATCAAAGGAAAGGGGTTCGGGCCACATTTTAAGAAAACATGAATAATGAAAGCAATAGAAAGCAGCAAGGCCAAGTGAACTTGATAAGAGGGAATTAATCTGTATTGTACTGGAGAACATTGTCTTCCTCGTGTGCAATCAGCTTGGCAATATCGCGGTCCTTTTTAAAAAGGCTTATACTGGGACAATTATTTTTTCCTATTATGTTATTTTTTTTCGACCTCCGCCACACTTGATAACCCTATTGATATTTATGCCACAGTCCTTTTGATATCTTGATAAGAGATATGATATACTGATTTTTTAAGTACGACAGATTCAACCTAGTGAAACTCTTGGCCGATATACTCATCGTTATAACTATATAATCAGGAGTTACTGCTACTAATTTGTACAGTTCTTAACGTCATCCCAATGTTCATGCTTTTTTTTTTTTGAATGGCTTATCAACCGAGTATTCGAAAAGAAAAGAAGAGAAAAAGGTTGAATAATTAATCATTGACAATGACTGAAAAAGACAATTATTATGAAGAACTTGAGTACACCAGCCGAAGAGACAATTCTTGGAACACTTTATCCAAAGAGTTCAAAGAATTTCTTTCTACAAGAGCCTCGACTCTTTTCGCTCTCCCTGTACTTGACAAGGAAAAGAGGGAACTTGCAAAAAAACGGTTGAACCCCATTCCTGCTATCAATGCTATGAGCAGACATCAGTGGAATTTATTTTTTCATGGTTACAGCGCATGGCTGGTTGATTCATTTGACTTTTTCTGTGTTTCCATCAGTGTTAGTGACATTGCCGAAACATTCGGTGTTAAGGTTGTTTCCATTACATGGGGTATGACTTTAGTCTTGATGTTAAGGCCTATTGGTTCCATTATTTTTGGATTGGCTGCTGATAAGTATGGAAGAAAATGGCCTTTGATCTTCTGCTATGCTCTATTCATAATTTTCGAAATTGCTACTGGCTTCACTAAAAATCTTAGGCAATTTCTTGCGGTGCGGGCATTGTTCGGAATTGCAATGGGTGGTTGTTATGGTTTGGGTTCATCGACTGCATTTGAGGATTCACCCGTGGCCTCCCGTGGATTTTTAAGTGGAATTTATCAACCTGCTTACACTTTTGGATTTGTTTTGGCAACAGCTTTTCATAGGGCGTTTTATAACACTGCTAAAGGCTGGAGAGCGTTATTCTGGTTTTCTGCAGCTCCTGCTTTGATAATGCTCTTTTGGAGATTGTCATTTGGTGAGTTGGATTATTTCATAAATCTTCAAGAAGCTAGGAAGTTGCATAATTTAAAGATTCACGAGGAGAATGAAGATATCTCTAGTTTCAATAGTGCTGCTTCTCAAAATAACCACTACAAGAAGCAAGAGTCAAATCTTTGGTCCGATTTGAAGACGACACTAAGATTTGAGTGGCCAATTCTTTTGTATCTTGTTCTAAACCTTTCCGTTTTCAACTTTTTGTCGCACGGTTCTCAGGATTTGTTCCCAACAATGCTATCAAAGCAGATCAAGCTGTCTACAAACGCATTAACTGTGACAAATGTCGTGGTGAATTTGGGTGGCTGTTTTGGAGGACCTGTTTGGGGGCAGATCTCGGAGATTTTAGGGCGGAGATTGACAATGATGCTTGCATGTCTATGTGTTGGTGCATTTATATATCCTACTTTCTTTGTTCATTCTCAAAATGTTATTATGGGTTGCGGTTTCATGCTTCAGTTTTGTATTATGGGTGCCTGGGGTGTGTTGCCAATTTATCTAACAGAATTGACTGCCACGACATCATTAAGAGCATTGATTTCTGGAACGGCGTATCAGATTGGTACTCTAGCGTCTTCAGCTTCATCTACTATAGAGGCTGAACTTGGTGCAAAGTTTCCTTTACCAGCACTTGGCTCAACCGCTTATGATTACGGAAAGGTTATGTGCATTTTCTTGAGTGCTGTTGCTGGAAGTATGCTTGTTGTACTATTTTTTGGGCCAGAGAAGTTCCATCAAGTTATCAAGACCGACTTTATGCTCGAGGAGCAAGATGCATCTAGTGATGTGGATATCCACAGGATTGTTTCCTCCATTCCTACTTCGGATGAGGAAGCTAAATTAAGAGCACAGAAGTCATATGAAGAGCGTCACGCACGGTCAACATAATGAATATTGGTGTGTTTACAGTTCAATCTGCATTATGTAGTTTAAGAATCTAGTATATACATATAGGTATTAATGCCGTAACAAGGAGCAGAACTTAGAAATAGAAGTAACTCAGTTCGGTCTACACTTGTTTTATCTAAACGAAATGGTGACATTCAACCAATAGTACTAGTCAAAAAAAAAAAATGTTAAGCAAAGAATTATTTTTAAATACAACTTGATTCCGGTTCACGAGCAATCAAAGCAATACATTTTGACTTCTCCACTTTCCGAACCACATACTATTCTCGAATCGCCTAAAGCCACACAGCTGATTGGAGAAACATGACCACCAAAGGTATGCATACATTTACCTGTCTGCAAATCCCAAACCTTGATAGTTCTATCATGTGCACCACTGACAATCCTAAATGTATCGGCGGCAATTGACCAAACACCTTCGATATGACCAAATTGGGTCCGTATACACTTTCCGGTACGGACATCCCAAAGCTTTATGGTGTTATCCAAAGAGGCCGTCAACATATGTGATGGCAAGTTTGGGATGCCACTCAATGCTTCATCTACTTTTCCATTTTCCTCATTGGAATTCTCAGATTGATTGTTACCTTCTCCTGAGTCTGGAACGTTCGCGTGCTCCTGGAGATCTGTAGTCAACTTATCCTTAACAGTAAATGGAATGACACACTGAATCTGGCCGATGTGGCCATTATTTTCAACACCTCCATAAACTTTAAGGCATTTATTAGTGCGGAGATCCCAAAGTCGAACAGTAGCATCATCGGAGGCGGTGAAAAGAGTCTTACTTTTAGAATGTATCTTGACTGAGGTCACCCAATCAGTGTGTCCCCGTAAAGTGTAGCAAGTTCTTGTATCCACGTGCCAAACTTTGACCGTTGAATCTGCTGAACCTGAAACGATGACCTTATCATGAAAATCAACACTTATCACACCTTCGCTATGACCCGTATATGTAGATATACACTGCCCAGTTCTGTAATTCCAAACTTTAATTGTACCATCCAAGCCACCTGATATCAACTTTTGTTCATCAAAGGCAAGAGTTCTGACACCGCGTGTGTGTCCTGTTAAAGTTCGTAGCAGTTTACCTGTTTCAACATTCCATATCTTGATCGTTTTATCATAAGATCCAGTCATAAGCAGATTGTTGTTATCATACTGACAACAAAGAACGCCATCGCTGTGGCCTTCGAACTTTTTGATCTTGTAAATGCCTTTTCTCCAGTTACGTTCAACTTTGAATCTCTCTGAATACACTGCCTTCCAAGGCCTAGTACGCCTTTGACGTTTGACTTGACGACATTTCTCAGTGATTGCTTTGCATTCATCTAAAGGTGGGGGTAGATGCTTCAGCGAGTTTTGTAATTCATCCAAGGCGGTATCGTGCTTTCTCTTTCGCACAAATGATGACTCACGAAGCCTTTTAACAGCCATTAAAGGAAGTCCCCATCCACATTGGGGACATTTCCTGTCAATATGCTGCTCACACATATGTCTCCAAACACGATCATCATCAGCCATCTGTTTCCATTTGACAGAAACCTGGGCGGCACTACACAAACTTTGACAATCCAAATAGCAAAGAACTTTCAATGCCAGTTCATTTGGAAGGGCTTCAACGAAATCGATTCTTATAAGTTTGGAAACTTCCTGAGAAATAAGCGATAGCTGTGGGAAGCAACACATTGTTAAAAGACCCTGTAGTATTAAAGTTCTTTGTTGACCTGGTGCGGCAGAAAAAACGGACCACACATGAGAAATCGCCTCCTGATCCTGGTGGGGCAACGTTTCTAATCTTTTTTGAATTCGGGTCATTTCTATCTCATCTGCTGCCTTGTTACACTGGGTATGTGGGTCATGACGGTAGCAGTAATGATGCTCCTCGACTGGAGAATCTGTTGTTATTGGATTTGTTATTAGGTGGTTGTTAAGAAAAGGGGTTAAAACCGAACTCTCGGTTCTTGATGCGGGTTGGTGCGAATGGGTTGTAGTATGCGATGCGTTGGTATTATCATTATTTTCCATAGAGTGTTCCGGCACTATTGCAGGTGCCGTGGGGTTGGTATTATGAGGGAGACTAGAACACGGAGCTGAAAGATTCATTGCCATCTGGGCAAATTTTGTGGTTGGTGAAGTAAATGTAAATTTATTCCCCGTACCAAATGTGGATAAACCTGCTTCCTTAGTGAGCGAAGAAGAGCCCAGAGTTATTGAATTACTGCTGACTTCCGCTTGACTATCAGGACTTCTGACGTGGGTTTTCCTGTGTAAAGTAGGTGGTATTTTGCCGTTTTGTTTAACACTGTCAGACATACTGATACTGGAGATGCTCAAGAAGTATCCATAAATTAACACTTTGACACTAGAAGATAATTGGGCAAAAGATGGCAGATAAATGAAATAAACAGTGAATGACAATCAAGATACTTATGATGTTTAAGAAGGTACGATATGAATACACGCGATAGTGATAATGGTGTGGCTCCTAAAGGTCTGATATATTTATGAGAAATTAAATATGAGGACTGGTTTCGTAACCACTCTGAATTCCGAAATTTTTTTTTTTTTCTTTTGGGGCAAGATAGCCGAACTTAGCGGAAATCGGGGAATAACGAACACTGTGGCCATAAATTTGCAAGCAGGGTCACGTGCAATTATGCAACCCTTTTAAGAAAAGGTCATTTTTACCAAGCCCATTACGTAAACTGGATAAGTTAAGGGTGAAGATATGAGATGAACGTAGCCAGCAAATGACTAGATTATTAAGTTTATAAAAATTTACAATAAAACAGGTCATACTTTAATTAAAAAACTGCAAATTATCATCATGATTTATTAAATAAGCCGTCATATCAACCCGACTAGTGCTTCTTATTGATTTATAAAATTCCGGAAGTTTAATAACAGGAAACAACACTGTAAACTTGGTCCGTAGCATTCCTAAACAGACCAATCACCATTTTTCCACGGGTTTCTTCTTGTAAGCAAGATAATCCTGCTTGTTGTATATGCTCAATTCTGTTTCATTTTCTATTGGGTATTCAGACAACTTCTTTTGGTTATTGTTTATCTCTAGAACCCAATCATCGTCATCATGATCCATATTAATCACTAAATTCATGGTTTTGTGCCCATGAGCATGAGTATATATCTTTATTGTATCGTAATGAACATTCCGGAATGGACGTAAACTTCCTTGTGAATTGATTTCATGCATAATCATATCGTAAAACTGCTTCGGCGTAGTGTTTTCGAGGTCCACATGATGAAATATCTGATTTCTAACATTTCTGTATGGAAATGATTTGATAATCCTCACAGTAAGAACAACATCATTCACTTATTTATGTACTTTCGGTTAGTATACCGTTATGCTGAAGAGCTGAGCTTATTGTTAAAAAGCAAAATATACTTACATGGGCGTGCAGTAGATGTTAGAGGTTCTTCCAGATCAAAATCACTCATTGCTTTCCTTCTGCTGTATAATACCAATTGTCCAGTTTTATATTTAAAGCGAGCACCTGGTTGTTGTATTACTCATCAAAAGATGGCATGTCAAGGTTCGCCATAATTACCCGAAAATGTATTTCATTGTGTTCCGTAAATCATTTTTACGGACAGAATATCTTTTTTTTTTTTATTACAAACAGTCATGCCCTTTAGTGCTAGATAAATTTATGTCCATCAGTGAACGTGAAATTTAGTTTTCCTCAGAATTGTCTCTCATTGAACCTTCGACC
This sequence comes from Brettanomyces bruxellensis, assembly GCF_011074885.1. Taxonomy (NCBI): domain Eukaryota; kingdom Fungi; phylum Ascomycota; class Pichiomycetes; order Pichiales; family Pichiaceae; genus Brettanomyces; species Brettanomyces bruxellensis. The sequence goes on along the minus strand of NC_054690.1, from coordinate 3,377,895 downwards.
ACACTACACATATCTATGTAAAATATCACATCATTGATTCGAAAATAACTGCAATGTGCAAAAAATACAGAGAATACTACACATAATAAAGAGATGAAAAGTGAGTAGAAACTAAGAAGGTCAGTGTATAACTAACGAGAATTTAAGCAAAACTCCTGAACGAGAGTAGGGAACTTCATCTAAATAACGGCAAGCTTTATCACTATAAATAATACAATAGACATTCCTCCCACTAAATATTTTCTCATAATTACCAAACCATGATTACAAGAAAATGTATTGCAATTCTCCAAAACACTCTTGTAAGAAATTTCCAGACATTTCTGGTGAATCGTTGTATTTTTCAAATAATCCATGATATCGACATGTTTTTCAATTGTAGTTAAAGTAATATCAATGACAGAAATTGGAATTATGAATTTCTATAGTCAATGTCGTTGGAATTTTGATAATAAATGATATTATTGATCTTTTAAAGATGTCGATGCATTTAATATTAGTAAATTGATATTTGTTTTTTTTTCCTGAACATTAATTTACTCTAATGTTGAAAATACTAGATGAATATATCATATTAGAAAAGAACTGACAATGAATCAATTAGTTTTAGATTGTTTAAAATCTTTACACTGCGATAACTTTTTTATGATATCACACTAACTTAAAGAAAACGGTAAACTTCTATTGTAACACCAGGATTGTAGTACCGGTTTGATTTACGAACAAGGACTAAAACTTTAATTAAAAAAGCACATCTATTTTGTGTAAGCTTTACTTGCTTATTAACTCAGAATGATATATAAGACGGAGGAGAATTGCTTGCCGTAGAATTCACAGAATTGAGATTACTTAACTTTTAATTATAAAAGAAAGTACTAATCAGCCCTAAAAGGTTTGATGTTAACGTATCGATGCCCATAACTTGGAGAAATGATCAAAATTAGGCTCGATTTTAGGTGAATGAGGGCCAGAAAAAACCTTAAAAGTCATTGTTTCTTCTGTTGGAGTCTGCATTTGTTCAACTGATGATGACACATAACATGTTAAGTATCATCTATGTGCAGGCTTTTGTCGTACATTTAAATTTTACTCTAAGGCAGTAAAAGCCATCTTACATAAAATTGGGTGTAATTTAATCATGAGAAATATTGTGAAATATATATTCCATGCAGTATAGATTTTCTATAAGAGGATTGGTTGACTTGTGATGAAGTTTAATGGATAGTAGTTGTAGTACACATTTCAGTTACATGTAATATTTGGGAGAAATGAGAAAATAACTATGAAAGGTAGAACTAACTAACGGATAGTTAATAGTCATTTGTTGAATTTTTCAGGAGACATATGTTAATAATTTTAGTTGCATCATACATTTGATAAATCCCCTTCTATGCATTCGTGCAGATTCACAATTTCCCTTATAATGCTGTCTATACTACTGGAGTTACTTTAATAATAATCTAGAGAACTGTATTATTTTCAGAACAACATTAAACACGAATGATAGTGCTAATCCTGTAATGTACTATAATCAGTGGATGCTATGTTATTTACTCCTCATCACAACTACTCCGTACTACGAAATGCTTGTAGTTTGCATCTTTTCAGACGATTAATATACCATTTGACTTCAATGCGCCTAAATTTATTTCATAGAATATGGAGTGAGACTGCATTGATAATAGCTATTATTTGCTCTGTTCATAAATCATTGCCCTGCCCTGACAGGGATAACAGCATCTTAATAAACACTTAATTTATCTCTTTTTTAATTTCCGTAAACAGTTTTTTTTACGAATTATGTTGCTAACGGTACAATGACGTAATATGAGCAGAAAAAGCGGTCCTACAACAAAGCTGGGGCATACCACGTTGCATTGTCATTAAAAATTTTTTTGCAGCTTGCCCGTATAATTAATTCCTCATTGGTATCAGCATTATGATTTTGCCGTCACTACTGAAGATATATAAAGATTCGGGGTATCGTTAACTATGAGAACAAGGCTAACCTTAGATGATCACAAGAGTGAAAGATATTTCTGGTTGATAATTTTCTTTAGCATGCTAGGGATGAATAAAATCTATGCCGTGCCACATTGCCTTGCCTGCCCACAAAATTGAAATTATTTCTTTGTTCACACGTGTTATAGATTAAAACGGTAATATGGACACAAACATTAACGGACATATTTTCTTATTTTCTTCGCCTATTCTCATTCCAGAGAACTATTTTTATTTCCCCCTGGATAATTATTTTTTCTCCTTAATTTATATTTAACTATGTATGAAGTGAATATGATCTAGGCTTCTCTTGATTTCATGTTTTATAACGTTCAAAGGAGAATAAAATAAACAACAGCGAAATTTTTGCTAAATGATTCCCATAATACATCATATCATATTGGCACTTATTTTGCTGTGCATTACTCAAGCCCAGAGTATAAAAATTGGTAGACAGATCCCAGTTAGTGGGCGTGGAGCAACAGAGCTTAATACTAAGATAAAAGGGATCAGGGAAGAGCTTGATTCGTACAGAATTAGCCATCAAGATGATTCAAATGGGTTTATTAGGAGGAGGCATGAATTTTTGGGAAGTTACCAGAAAGATGTCGACAAGATAATAAACAATTTACGGCAAGAGATGAATAAATATTTACAGCTTAATTCATGCTTGCGATATTACTTTCAAGACTTTGTTGATTTCAGTGAACTCGAATCTAGTGAAGGCAGCGCGGCTCATATTCTCCTGGCGATAAATGTGATAGTGGAAAACGAGCCTAATCCAAGAGTTCAGTCTTTAAACTTAAATATCATGGATAAAGACATGAATGCATTAAGAAGAAAGAATGGCATTCATGAGCGTGAAAGTCATATTGCCGTGGATTATCCCGTGATGAGTAAAAGCAGAGAGGAATACGGCAACGAGCATATAGATTTCTGCTTCGAAAATTTAAAAGTAGATAGATCTTGGAGTTCTGATCCTCATGATATTAATATTTACACGGACATCAGTTTTGGTCTCCCGGCCATAAAATCAAATTACATGGAGTCCACAAACAGAATTGGGAAAATTAACGAGAAGCTTGAAAAGTCGGATACGGAGTTGGATGCTATGGTTAATCAAATGCAGTCAAGTATGGCGACTGCATATTCAAGACTCCGTGACATGAATGAAGACACATATTCAAAGCAAACCATCTTTTATATTCTCATACTATGCAGCTACTTTGGCACGTGCATCTTTGAAATTTTGTGGCTTCGTCGTGTCCTACGGCTTCGCAAGCTGGCATAAATCTGATCTTGTTCAAATCTGACACGGACCATCCATCATCAATAAAAAAGTGGATCCACATTAATTGTTATTGGTGTACTGTCTTCCTTCTTTCGTTACCGACTTTGCATCATTCGCCTATTCAAGATAATTCCTCTATTGAAAACCTTTGATGTATTGTTTTTATAGAAATATAGAGTTTTTTTCCTCTTTATGTTGGTTGCTCTGCTCCAAGCTTGACGCTTCTTGTGAATTTTGCTTTGCGTGTTCATCAGATTCTTCAGCTGGTATCAATCCTCGCCTTTGTAGTTCACGATTTAAAACAAGTAACCGAGCTTTTTGATTTATTATGACATTCCTATTTTCTTTGACAGTTTGCATATATAGCAGCGAATCTTTACCTGTTGGCTGAGCGAAGGTGTCGTCAGTCTCTCTTAGTTGGCTTTTATCAGTTGACTGAAGACAGCCATTCGCCCCTTTGGTATCACCATTTGCTAACGCAAGCATAATTTGATTTGATTCCTGGAGTTTCTCGATGGATGTATTAATTTTTTTTTCCAAGAGTTGTAATTGTTCGTCCGAAACGTCCTTTATGGCGCCACTGAATTCATGAAGTTGAATTGGTGTACAATTTTCTGACATTTCCAAAAAAATGACTCTTAAAGAGTTCTTAAGATAAATATTCCAAGGAAGATATCTGCCTTCTTTTCAAGAATATACGAATGTTCTAATAAATTAATAATTGAATGTTAATAAGGAAGACATTTCAATCGTCAAACTTTCCTTCTGTCTTCATTGGACAACTTTTTTTTTCCTCCCCCCTCGAGCCCTTCAATTAATGCATAGATCAAAAATCAGGCGTAGTGCATGGATCTGTTCAAACCTCAGGTGGTACATAACATAAATTGATATACAACTGAATACTCATTAGAGTAGAATCTCAACCAACATTTATGGTTTATAATATCATCAGATTTTTTGGAAGACGGGCCATCGCAAGATTACCATCCTGCAATACCATAAAATATGACAATAATTTTTCACTGTTCTCCGTATGGCATGGAATCCATACGCATGCAACTGCTGACTTGATGGAAAAGTTGAAGCCAAAACTAATTCACCAAGCATTGATTACGAAGGCTGAAAATTCCCGGAAGCGGTTGAAAGTCTTGGAGACTAAAATATCGTCAGGCCAAAATTACAGTGAAGATGATTCTAAAAAATATGCATCTCTGATGGCTTTGGATGGAGTTTACAATGAATATTTGGAGCAGAAGGAAAATTTTAACGGTTTAATAGGATTGCTAAAGGATGATGATGAAATCTCTTTAAAGGAGGAAGCTGAGAATGAACTAAAGACGGTAATACCAGCATACAATAAAGCTATAGACAAGCTAAAAGCAAAACTTTTGAAACCTCATCCGTTTGCTGATCGAGCTTGTATTCTAGAATTACGCCCAGGGGCGGGTGGTCATGAAGCAGATATATTTACTGGAGATCTTTTAAACATGTACACGAGGTATTGCCAACTACATCATTGGCCATACGAAATTCTTTCACAGACAGAACATGATTCTGGAAACGGTATTCTTGAAGCAACGCTAGCGGTGAATCACAAGGGCTCATATGATCGCTTAAGGCACGAAGCTGGTGTTCATAGAGTTCAAAGAATTCCACAGACAGAAACTAAAGGTCGTATTCAGACCTCAGCAGCTGGTGTTGTGGTGCTTCCACAAATTGAAAATATGAAATCAGATAGATATGTAAGGAAATTTGAACCGGGAGAAGTTAGAATTGATGTTATGAGAGCCGGAGGTGCAGGAGGTCAGCATGTTAATAAAACTGAATCTGCAGTGAGGTTGACACATATTCCAACAGGTATTGTGGTTCGTATTCAGGATGATCGTTCTCAGCACAGGAATAAAGAGAAAGCCTTTGAGGTCCTACGAGCTCGGTTGGCGGAAAAGGAGATGAGAGAAAGAAATGAGAGAGAGGAGAAAGAAAGAATGGGACAAGTTTCCTCAGTGGATAGAAGTGATAAGATAAGAACTTACAATTTCCAGCAGAACCGGGTCACGGATCATCGATGCAACTTTACGCTATATGATTTGGAAGGATGTATGAATGGTATAAGACTCGATGATATCATTGATGAGGTGTCTAAAAAAGAAGTGGATGAAAGGGCAGAAGCACTTGCGATGTCAATAAAAGATGACTAACTAGAACCAATTGTTGTATCAACGTTCCGTATGCATGTTCATAGAATTAAGTTATTCAAGGTTTGTACATATCAAATGTAAGGAAAATAACTCAAAACATAACAACAAATTCTGTGGGGTAGAGCAAAACTTCTATCTCGAATGTGAAATACACTATAGGGGGATGACGTCTACCCCACATTCTAAATTGCTGTCCTTGGCTTCACTTTTGCCGCGTTTAGTCCGGAGGAGATCTGAAAAATAATTGTCATATGCGAAAGATGAAGAAAGGGTCATTCCAATTCCCCAGACTCAAAATAAAAAAATTCCAAAAAAAAAAAAATAAATTAATAAATGAAATGATGTCCGTGTGAAAATGGATCTTGATGTTTCCCTTCCTTATACATTCTCAATACAGATATCAAGTTTCTTATAAAGGTATTCCTTGCTGAAAGTTGACGACACAATCTTTGAAGCAAATCACGTTACGTGGAATAAATTATTGATAATTATGACTTACGAGAAATTGGTTTACCATCCCGAGATTAGCAGAGTTATTGCCTTTCTTGACACCACGGCTGGAAGGGAAAAACTTCTCCGTACCGTGCAATACCTCACAAGATTCCTTGCCTATCAGTCAAGAGATGATTTAGTTGAATTGGCGTGTCTCAAGCGGATCCAATTTTTGATTGGTATTAGCAGAAAGCCGTTACGGTTTCTTAAGTTCTTGAAGCATTTTAGAAGCTTATTCATAGTCTTGGATGACCAACTAAAGGATAAAAAGCTTCGGGCATTTGATGTTCTCAAGCAAGTTGGATTTGCAGCATATTTCTTCCTTGACAGTGTTCAATGGTTTAAACAACTTGGACTAATTAATGACAGAAAAAACAGGAGTAAGTTAGTCGCAAACGCAGGAATCTATGGATTCAGATGCTGGCTTATCGCATTAACAGGTGCGATTTTGGGCAATCTCAGGAAGCTGCATATCATATATTCCAGGAGAAAGGCGCTTTCTGCAAATTCCAGTGCACCAGATGGCAAAGAAGCCGGAATCAGTACGAATACTGCCACGGTTGATTTGTTGGAGAAAGAAGATTTAAATATTGCCAAAGAGCAAAACGATTTGATTAAGAATTCGCTTGACGCTTTGGTTGCAATGAATGGTTGTAATATTATCGACGCTACCGAAGGTACGGTCGGCTTAGCTGGATTGGTTACCAGTATTATGGGGCTCAAAGATCTTTGGAAAAGTACCAAAGTCGGAGTTTGAAGAACTGCTGCTGGAAAATACAAAATTAGCGAGCTTGCTCAATAACGAATATTAATGAACTAAAAATAATAACAGAAAATCAAATTGCGGGACCTTTCGGTCGCATTGTGTAAATAATTGACAATTGATCCGGAGTCACATAGTTCATGAATAGAACAAATGTTGATACGTATGCAATTGTTGAATGTCGTGTGTAGATAAGAGATAACGAAGAACCTTCAATCTTTCAATTTTCGGCGCGTTCGTCGGTGTGTCCCTCTGTTTTTTGGAATAGTTATATTTTTATCAAAAATATTCTGTAAAAAACAACTGAAAGCGAGGGTGGAATCCATTAACGGAAGTTCAACGCCTCCGAGTCCCAATGTATTTCCTATTCTGCTTTTTTGACCGCCTGTCGTTTCGGTACTTAACCATTTCGTGGACGTATATGTCACTATTTGATATCTAATGGCTTACTACCACCACAGATACATCTGATAAATAAACTACTGCATATACGTCTGGCTAATTTATAGATCATTTGTACCAACCAAGAGCAAATCATTTTATCGGTTATTTACGGTCCATATAGCAAAAAAATTTTCTGAACAACGAAGGAATAAAAAAAAATTCAGGATTTGCGATCGGCACTTCCTCAAAAATAGGGCAAAAAATTCTTACTTCTGACTTTGTGACTTTGGTGATGCCTTCGATGCCTCAGGGTCAATGCACGGCTAAATTTTTTTAAAAGGAAGTAAAATGACATGAGAAAAGTTTTGGAAACTTTTTCATCCACTTTATTTTTTTACATTGTATGCTATTTGAGAGTTGCACTACTAGTTTGTCCTCTAAAAGTAATGCATAGCTTATTATTCACTTTTAACAGAAAATGCCGTTAAAATGGCTTTAAAAAAGGAAGGCTGAAAGGTACTACAGTAGGTTTAACTCAGAAGGCTCATACACTGGTCCACCTATATACTTGAACCAGTAATTATGAAAGCGCTCTGTATAGCCCACTCACTTTCAGTATTGAAATATCCCCACCCTTTTCTTATCTTAGGTGCTCCGGAATTATTTGTACCTATGTACAAATTGACTTCTGTCAAAAGCGGCATTGCTTAGTCTACTGAAGAATTTTCTTTATCTATGAAATTCATTTTTTATTATTTGTCCATATGCATTTGTACAATTATTGTCACCCACCCACCCCCTACAGTCATAGCGAAACGAAATTTGAAGATTAGTCCGCTTATGCTCTGACTGAAATTTCTTTTGCTTCTATCTCGCAATTCTACCCCACTCTTTTTTCACTTTCTGAACAACTATTGCTATATATATAGTGTAATAACAGTTGATACTTTAACTCTCCAACTCTTATAGGATAATAAAGGAGTGTAGGGTAAAAAAAAAAAAGTAAAATACGGTATAGATAATAATAACTAATTGTCCGGCAATGCCAAAAAAAAAAAAAGAAAAGAGTAACCAAAAAAAAAGATCGCCTTTTCCTACCTTCGGATTACAGAATAGGTAATGCGGAAAAATTGTTCATGAGGCCTCGTTTGATAAAGAAAATTGAGTAACTATTCAAATTTTTATATAAAATAGGGGGTAAAAGCCTTGAATTTTATTGACATTGATCTTCGATATTCAGACTGAAACATTACCTATCCTGCTTTCATATGTTACTTTTAAACAAATACATATTTCCTCAATTATATTCCCGAACGAGATGATCAGCACAAAGGATCATGGGAGTAGCTCTGAGAAGCTATCTTCTTCTATGAATAAATCTACTGAAGTGGAGGTGGATGAGAAATCAGTGAATCAAGACACTACAGTTCATGAAACAGGAGTTAAGAGAGCTCTTTCCTCGCGTGTTGTTTCCATGGTGGCCATTGGTGGTACTATTGGAAGTGGTCTTTTCATTGGTACGTCTGAACCTCTTAGAATTGCAGGTCCTGTCAACGCTTTAATTTCATACATATTCTTTGGTGTTTTGGCTTATTTTGTCACCCAAGAATTGGGTGAAATGGCAACACACACTCCAATTGCAGGTTCTTTCTGTACATTCAATACTAAGTATCTATCAAGGTCCCTTGGTTTTGCAACCAACTGGTGTTATTGGTTTTCTTGGGCCGTTACTTTCTCTATCGAACTTTTTGCTGTTGCCCAGGTTATAGAATATTGGACTGACGCGGTTCCTAATTGGGGTTGGATGCTTATATTTTATGTCATTCTCACCGGCGCTAACTTTTTCCCTGTTCGGTACTATGGTGAGATTGAGTTCTGGATTGCATTGGTCAAAGTTTTAGCTATCATAGGATTCATAATATACTGCTTTTGCATGGTTTGTGGTGCTGGTGCACAAGGTGCAGTTGGATTCCGTTACTGGAGAAATCCTGGTCCATGGGGCCCAGGTGCCGGATACGTGAAGGACATTGGTACGGACAGATTTTTGGGATGGCTTTCCTCATTCATTAACGCTGCATTCACTTATCAAGGTGTGGAGTTAACTGGTATCTCAGCTGGTGAGTCAGCCAATCCAAGAAAAACTGTTCCTAAGGCTATCAACAAGGTTATTATCCGTATTTTGCTTTTCTACATTTTAACTTTGTTTTTCATTGGAATGCTCGTTCCATACAATGACCCTAACCTTACCAATGACACCACCTTCATATCTTCTTCTCCATTTTTGATTGCAATTCAGAGAAGTAAGACTCCCGTGTTACCAGATATATTCAATGCTGTTATGCTTTGCACGATTATTTCAGCAGGTAACTCGAACGTTTATATTGGTTCTCGTATTTTGTACTCTATGGGTGGATTAACTGCTCCAAAGTGTTACAAATGGACTACCAAGACTGGAATTCCATGGGTTGGTGTGCTTACTACTTCCGTTTTTGGATGCTTGGCGTTCTTGAATGTTTCCACTGGAGGTCAAACTGTGTTTGGATGGTTGGTGAACATTACTGCTGTTGCTGGTTTAATATGTTGGATATTTATCTGTGGAGCACATCTTCGTTTCATGTCGGTGCTAAAGTCTAGAAATATTTCTAGGGATACGCTTCCTTTTAAGGCCATCGGTATGCCATTCTTTGGTTGGTTTACATTCATTGCCTTGATCATAATTATATTCGTTCAAGGCTACGGCGTTTTCTTTGACTTTAACGCCAGTGACTTCTTTGCAAACTATATCTCCTTAATCTTATTTTTCGTGCTTTGGCTTGGATCGCAGTTCACTATGTATAGGCATGATCCATGGCTCATACCGAAGGATATGGTTGATATAGATAGCGATGCTCGTGCGATTGACGAGGAAGGCTGGGATGAAGATGATGGCAAAGAAAAGTCTCGCTGGGATAAGTTCTGGGATACAATTCTTTAATAGTTGCGCCTATATAGATTATTACATTGCATTTTTCGATTCGTCTTGCTTCTTCTTTATTATTTTAATTATATTGGTTTTTATTCTCGGTGACCGTGTTCAATTTTCTCTTTTATATGTGCCCCAAGGTTAGTAGAAATTTTGTACATGATTTGCAGTTTTCGGTCACATATTTAGCTGCAAATGTATGAGCATAAACGCTGTTTTATTGCGGATCGTGCTTGTTGACAGAACTTCTCATTTCATTTAGCTTGAATTCAGGGTGAAAATCGTGTCTGCCGAAAATCGTCGATCGACTGAAATATTTGACAGTTCGAAATTTTTGCCACCTACACTTCGATTTCCAACACTACCTCTTTTCGTAGATCTAATTTTTTTTGCGAGCTTTCCAAGGTTCTCGATTTCAAAACATGAATTCTATGGGCAATTTGTTTTGATTAATTTCTTTTATACTACTCAAGCTTCTAGTATAAGAGAGGGAAACGCTAGGCCATCAATACACATTAATATTGTTAAGTATACATCTTAAATGTCAGAAAATAATACAACAGTTCAAGGCCAGCTAGATGAGGCACGTAAGGCTCTTAAAAATGGGAATTTTAACAAGGCCGAAAACATATTATGGGTTATCGTCAACAGTAATGCAAAAGCGTTAGGACTGGAATCTGTCTCAAAGCATGAACAGCTTGTGGAGTGTCAGAAGAATTCGATCATGGAATTGGGTCAGCTTTATCATGATCAAAAGAATACGGAAAAGCTTCTTAAGTTGATCTCTTCTGCTAGGGATATCATGAAAAACGCATTTGCCAAATCTAAAACCACTAGAGTTATTAAAGATTTAATTGATTTTGTTGATGATTTGGGGACTGATAATGCTACTGATTTAACCATTCAGGTTACAAAGGAGTCAATTGAATGGGCCATTGAACAGAAAAGAACCTTTCTCCGGCAATCGTTGCAGGTCCGACTTTCCGGACTATATTACAAGAAAAAAAGTCACCAAAATGCGTTGACCCTTATAAATAAGCTTGTTAAAGAATTTAGAAAGTTGGATGATAAGAGCTCGCTTGTCGAAGTTCAGTTATTGGAGGCGAAGACATATTTCCAGTTGAAGAACTTTGCTAAAGCAAGAGCTTCATTGACATCGGCAAGAACGTCGGCTAATGCCATTTATTGTCCAAGTAATATCCAGGCAGAGCTGGATTTTATGAGTGGTATTTTACATGCGGAAGACAAGGATTTCAAGACTGCTTATTCATATTTCTACGAATCTTTTGAGAATTATCAAATCCATGAGTCTTCGGAGAAGAATGACGCACTTTTAATAAGAGTTTTAAAATGTATGCTTCTTTGCAAAATAATGTTGGGATCGATCGATGAAGTTAATAAGATTTTGAAGAACAAAAATTGCACGGAATATGTTGGAAATAAAGAAATTGATGCTATGAAAGCAGTTTCCGTTGCACACTCACACAGATCGTTGAAGGAGCTTGAAGATTGTTTAAAGACTTACAACAAAGAGCTTACACAGGATGTAATTATCAGATCACATTTATCTGATTTATATGACTCTTTGTTTGAGCAGAATTTGCTTAAGTTGATTGAACCTTATTCATGCATCGAAATTAGCCACATTTGCTCCATAATTGGGTTGCCTAAAAACGTAATTGAGTCCAAGTTGAGCAACATGATTTTGGATAAGGTCTTTTACGGGGTATTAGACCAGGGAAATGGTTACTTGATTGTCTATGATGAACCTAAGAAGGATGAAACTTATGATCTAAGCTTAGATATTATAGGGCAAATGTCACACGTCATCGATCTCTTATATGATAAGGCTTCTTCCCTTGACTGAACAGAAAATTACTCTATACTAGTTTTTTATCGTGATAAAAAAAAGTAACTTTTTAAAAACATCTTTTCCTAAAAGAATTAATGCTATAATATAAAATCAATTATACGCAATCTAATGGTATATACCTTGCTTCCGTTCTCCGTAAAGCATACTGCTAACCTCCGAAAACCTCTGTAGAAATGGTTTAAGCTGGTTCGCTGAATTCAACAACTCATAAAACTTATAATTCTCATCCGCCAATATGTTAATCATATTGATTGCCTGATCGTATAGCATGTCTTGACTCAAGCTTCTGTACTTCACTAGAAGTTCGAATAGGGTTTAAAGACCGCTGGAATATAAGTTCTTCTTAGTTCACAATACATCTCGTGATCCTCTTGGGGCAAAGTATCATCCATACTAAGATCAAACATCCAAGTTTTGAGTAATTCATCCAAGACTGCCGCCATTTTCACTACTTTTTTCAAATCATCTGCATTTCCCTCCAAATTTATACCAACCTCAAAGGAATCTAGAGTTCCAAAGGCTGTTATTAAATGTTGGTATTGAACCAATTCACTCAACTTTGATTTAGGAATAAGATACTGTTTCATTGATGTATCATCCTCTTTAACGATGGTCACTTTCCTCTTATAATGCTGTATTACACTTGGCAATGCTATAGTATTCATAAATTCAACCGCTGCTTGTAGCTTTCCGCACGTAAGGAATCTTCGCATGAGCATCACAACAGCTTCTAAACAATCAGTTGACATGCCTGAGTCATAGAACCAATATATACAGTGATAGAATTTTTTATCCAAGTGCGTAACTTCCGTATTCAATGTCACTTCTTGATCCACCGGATAATTTTTCTCCGTTTGCTCAAAGCACTTTGTCACTGTAGCACGTAAAATAGCTTCTTTTGGAAGATATAACTGTTCCATAAGACGGATTTGTAATTCTCTTTGATTAGCCGCCAGATCCAATGACGAAAGAATGTTCGAATATGTATCTATCAATATCTCATCATTCGGTATGAACGAAATATAAAGTGGAATTTGATCATATCTTTTCTGAGAAACCAAAAGTATAATATACGACCTTATGATTTCAGAGTATTTGAAGTTTGAAACAACCTTTTCGCCATAAATCAGCTGTAAAATTATTGCTAAATGTGTCAATATTCTGAGAAGATGTGGAACCTTAGCTATATCGTTATTTTGCACATCTTTGGAGCTTGATAATTCGCCTAAATGCTGGATTGTACTTTGCATTAGCTTTGGTACATTATCTGATAAAATGGAACCTATAATAACTCTGATTGGATGTTGACTTTCGGTCCTCGTGCTTTCATCCGAATCCTGCGCAAGTTTATTCAATGCATCCTTAATACTTGTTGCAACCATCGGTGGTACTGATAATGAAGAGCATATATTAATCTCGGACGTTTTTGAAAGGATTTGATATGATTTGATTAGCTCATCGTCTAACCGACTTTGGAGAAGATTGTTCAAATAAACAAGAAGTTTGTCATCCCAAGAATGTACCAATGCAGACGAGGATTCAAAGTCACCACACAAATAACCATAGCAAGCCCGTTCAGCCTTGGAGTGACTGCTTTTAATTAAATTATAAACTGTGCGTCTCCAAAGAAGCTTGTGTTTAATCCCCATTGGCTTCGACGAAGTATCAATAAGATCAACAGCAGGATTGACATATTCACGTAGTCCGCACCCTATCAATGCAAAATTCTGGTTTCCCGTCTCTCTGCTAAGTTTTGTTAGGTTTTCTAAATCACCACATAGCAACAATCTAAAAGCTCTGCTAAAAAAAGCTTCATCCATTTCAATATCCTTTGGTGACAATTTCTTACCAGATCTAGTCGCAGCGTCAGCATCAAGCTCGCAGATAGATTGCTTGGAGCCTCTACCTGACTGTATTTCCAACTTTGAATTCAACCACTTTGAAGCCTGTATGTTGTCAATATTAGTGTCCGGATAGGTTTTAATGTCCAAGTTGCTGCTCTCTAGTAGTGCCTTGTATATAGTAAACAATTCAAAAAGATCACTCTTCTCCTCTAATATTCTATCCAAAAGAACTGTGTTTGATGTGTACGTAGATAGCATTCCTTTATTTGACATTCCAACTTGTTCTTTATTTGATAAGTCTTTCATAAATTTGACGTCCAATAGCGATTCTAATAGCGTCCACAATCTAGCTTCCAAGACCCAATTTTCGAGTGCAGAATCATCTATTTTTACTGTATCATCACTTTCAATCCTCAAAATATTCTCATAGCATACATGTTTAAATCCAGCCACCACGCTTTTAAGATCATTTCCACCGAAATTAATTCTGAAATCTTGAAGTATTTTTGAAAAATCTGTTTGCACGTCATCGATCGGATTCAAAGCCTTGTCGCTTCCTGCATTTGTTTCCAGGACCTCATCTGTAGATGAGACCATCTTGATAGAAAGTTTTTATCAATATTTGTAAACTCGTAATGTAATATGGTTCAAAATGATTAGACTACCTTATGTTTAAATATATGGTGTTTAGAATTGTGTTCCGAACAACAACAAAAATTAACGAAAAAAAATATATATATATAAAATAAAAAGGAGTGGTGTAGAGTAGTAGTGGACAAAAAAGGAATGGGAATGCACGCATGTGTTCATTCTTTTACTTCGATACACAATTATTAATATCACCTGCAATTTTAGCACAATTCGTACCCGTAAGGATATTTTTGTTCTGGTTAAAAGCACATCACAGGTAATTAAAATATAAAATTCTGCCTTAATATGGAGATAATATTTCTCGGTTTCTGTTAGAGTAACTCCAAGCCTGTTTCAATTAATAAGAAAAAAAACTGTTCCCTTTTTTTTCGGCCACTCATATTTCATTTGTTTAGTTTTACTTTTTTTAGATCTTCAAACACCTCACGTCATCAACTGCAAGTGTAAGTCACTGAGGGCTTAAAAAAGTCAATACTTTTATCAAATCTTACATACGGTATAAGATCAACTTTTCTTAAGGTACAGGAAATTGACAGTATATATATAATCCACAAATTTGGTTATTGATGGTTGAGGTTTCACTTACTGTCGGTAAACTGGATGCTTCGTTGGCTCTTTTGCTGACGAAGGACCATCATATCATCGAATTTCCTACCATTCTTCTACCTGATGGAATCAGCACTGGATCAATTGTTAAGATTGCTTGTGAGAGAGATTTCGAAGGTGAGGAAAAGGAGAGCAAACAATTTGATGCTTTACAGAAAACAATTTATGAAACATTTGGTAAGCATGAACCAAAGGAGCCAGCTTTAAAAGTAGTGAACGTTACACAAACTTCGTGTGTTCTAGAATGGGACCCACTGGATTTAGGCACTTCCGAACTAAAAGCTCTCACTCTTTATAAGAATGGAGCAAAGCTTGGACAGATAAGGAATGCAACCACAAAGAAGAATATTAAATTAAGTGGCCTTTCAATTGACACCAATTACAAATTTCAACTACGTATGGATACGACAGCCGGCATCTACCGTTCGAATCTCTTGGAAATAACTACCCATAAGATGACGGATCTTAGTGGAATAACCATTTGTCTGGGTGATATTGATTTCACCAAAAATTCTGGATTTACTTTGCAAGATATTGAAGATGCAGTTTCAAAAATTGGAGCAAGACCTATCAGCAAAACAGTTAGAATAGATACAACACACTTTGTATGCACTAACCCAACGGGTGTTGAGTGTGAAAAGGCAAAGAGTATTAATATTCCTGTGGTGAGACCAGAATGGATAAAGGCTTGTGAGTTAGAGAGAAGGATTATTGGCGTTAACAAGTTTTACTTAAATTCGGAGAATCCAATTTGGAAAGAAAAGGACTTTTGGAAGAAGCAGACGTCTGAGGCTCTTCTCGAAAGTTCTTCACAAATTGGAGATGTCTCAAACATGGCGGAGCATGGAAAACAAATGGATACGCAAGAAAATCAGGAGGAACCTTCTACGAAGAAGGACATTGATGCTGAAAAGGAGAAATTGCCAAAATCCGGACAGATTAAGCCTATAGGTACAAAGAATTCCGGAGACGTGGATTTACAGGAAACCCACAATGCTGAACCAAATGGATCCGACACTTTTGTCGCAGATAAAAAGGTTGCTGATGATAAGGAATCAGATGCTTCAGCTGCCATTCCAAATTCCGAGGAAAATACAACTGAGGATGAGTCGAAGAAGCATGAAATTGGTGGCAAGAAATCAAAGATTTTGCAAGAGCAAGATGACAAACAGAAAGTTTGCGAAGAAACCGATCATGAAGCTGATCATGAAGCCGGATCCAAGCTGGCAGCTCCCGATGAACCTCAGAATGAGGCAGATCTCCCTAATAAATTGAAAGAAAAATCTAAAGTACAAACCAATGTGCACGAATCAGATATCACATCGTCACATACTCTGAAGAGTTTGGATAATAAGGAAAATGTTGATTCTAATGAGGCAAATATAAATGAAACAGGTACTTCGTTATCTGGGGGTTTAGATGGTATTATTAAAGAGAGTCCAGTTGTTGATGAAAAGGAAAATGAACCAATTAGTGAAAATAAACAATCAGAAGGAGCTACAGAGCCAATGAAGACTGAGAAAGAGCCCTCAGAAATAGCGAAACTGACCGAAGAAGGTAGTGATCTCGGCTTAAAGAAAGAGGATACTGCGGTTGAAAACTTGGATGGCGTGTTGGAGGAGCCAAAAATGGAGAGTGTTGATGATAATACCGATGCTGATAAAAGTCCAGAAGCATCGACAGATGAAAAGAAAAATGGTCAAGTCACTAAAACTGACCAGGTGAAAAAACAAACGAAGAAGAAGAAGAAAAACAAAAATAAGCGCGGAAGAAATAACGGGAAAAGGTAACTGAGGTTATACTATTACGATATGAGATTTCTAAGGAGATTCACATACATCTAGATGATAGTCAGTAATCCGCTTAACTTTTATTTAGTGTATGATTAAGATTAAAGATTCTTTTTTGATTAATCAATTATGTGAAATTTGAAGTTTCCCCAAAGTAAGGAATCTCTTTTTTTTATTCGTGCTGTCTATGTAGTGTCAGTTCAATTATGCTATGCCATACAGGCCGGTTTGTATACATAATTAGATATATTTCTCATAATTCCTCATTCTCCCATTAGTCTCCTCAACCTTCTTAATATGGAATCCTTTTCCGGATCATATGGATGATCCTTTGAAGGAATCTCGAGAATAGCTGGAAATGGTTTGGTGTATGTGTCTATGAGAACCCTTATTTTATCCGCCAAAAACTGATTTATAAGAAGAATTGCAACATCATCCCTGTTTATGAATTCATCAAACTTTCGCTCTAATTCCTCCATTTTTGTATTCTCCGAAGCAACATAAAAGTTTCTCTCCTTACCTGGCTCACTTGTAACCTGGCCAATACCTGCAAGCAAAATACCTGTGACGGTATCTTCATCACCGATGGCAGCCATCAATGTTCTATGTTTGGCAGCATTGGATGAAGCTGACATTTTCCTTCCTGTTTATGTCACACAAATTTCTCACAATAGTATATTCGTAGAATGCAGAAATGGTCGCAAGAAGAAAAATAATTGGAGAAACGTTCGTGAAACCTTTCCTACTTTGATAAATTTAGCTTGTAAGCAGCGGCTTATCTACGAATTCTGAAATGATTTTTTGGACATAGAAAAAAAGCGAAAAAGCAGACCCGACCGAAAACATGTATTGGATATCATTATTGATGTGCACGGATGTAAAGTTCCTCTCTCTTTTTTCCCACCATGAGCGCCCTACTGGTGGTAATTGATGAATTTATTAACTTGACAGTTCTTATGTATAGTTTGAATTACTTTTCCTGTTCATTAGAATTTGTTGGTTTTACAGCTAATATTCATGAATATGAGTGCACTTGTAAGATTACTCGAAAGAAATTCATTTCGCAGTAGTTTTAGATACTTTTGTACTACTGGGATAAGTGCTTCGGGTCATTCTAAATGGGATAACATCAAGCATAAAAAAGCAGCCAATGATGCTGCAAGAGCTCGTGTTTCCTTTAAGATGTCATCAAAAATTACCGTGCTAGCAAAAATGGGGGGATCTGACTTGACAAAGAATTTGCAGTTAGCCTATGCTATTGAGAAGGCGAAATCTCTGAGTATCCCAAAGAGAGTTATTGAAAATGCAGTGAAAAGAGGCACTGGTGAAATGAAGAGTTCCGCTAAAATGGAGACAGTCACTTATGAAGGGTTGGGACCTGGTGGAGTGGCAGTAGTTATTGAAGCTATTACGGATAACAAGAATCGTACAATTGGAATGATTAGGCCCTGTTTTAATAAATATGGTTCCAACATGACTCCCACTGCCTACATGTTTGACAGAAAAGGCATACTAATTATTGATCTTAAGGATGCAGACTTTGATGAGGAGTTTGATAACATGATAGAATTGGGATGTGATGATATAAATCAGGTATCCAATGAGAATGATGAAAATCTGGTTGAACTGGTGACTGATCCTAAGGAGTTAGGTAAGGTTGCGAATCAGATTAAAGAAGATAATAAGTATACAATCAAGGAAATGGAATTTGGCTATATTCCAAAAGATGATATGAAGGTCGAGATATCAAACCCTGAAACAAAAGAAAGTTTTGAATCTTTTGTTCAGTTACTAGAGGACTTGGATGATGTTGAGAAAGTTTACACCAATGTTGAAAACTAAATGGTTTGTTTGGCTGCAGGAAGATTAGAACCACCATTATTTTATTTATACAATTTGGATCATATATTCCTCCGTGTTCATAGATATTACTAAGCATATACATACATATCTTATAGAAATTGAACGGTTAACTTACCGATAACTTGAATGTATTTGAGAAGCGAAATAACGAGAGGAAGTGGGGTACACAAAAATGCACCATATAAAATTGAAAAGTACTACAGTTCAAAACTTCAGACGACGAAGCTTGACGATAAATAATGTTAACTTATTCAAAAGAAATTCGAAATTATTAAGTTACAGATATCAGTGCCTCCAAGCAACTAGATTTGATCTGCAACTTGCGTGCTTAATTGGATAACCACGTTTATGTTGTTAAATAAATATGCCCTCAAAGTAGGCGAATGTATTCTGCGTAATTCAATTTTTCTTGATCACCTCCTCAAATTTCTCGTTCTGAGTAGGAACGGACCTTCCCAACTTCAATGAATCATGCTTCAAATGCTTTGTAGAGAAGTATGTTGCAGAACAGATAACAACACCACAAGCAAAGAAAAGTGGGTATAACTCTGGTGAAAAAAAGACTGGTTTCTCTTTTTTCTAAATTGAAATGTTTAGACATCGGTGTTAGTATCGATCTCCACGGAAAATACATGTTTGTCCTTGTACCATAAACTAAATCAAACTTACCTGTGCCTGGTTCATCGCCCGGGTGGTTGGTCTCATCATTGTCTTGTAACTTGGTCTCATGTAGGCCTTGAATGCGGGTCTCATAGAAGCAACAAAAGATGCCTTCATTTTTCAATATATATATCAGCTATAATGATTTGTTCTGTGGTATGTGACGTGTCTGAAGTTTAGTGAAACTGTATGGGTTATCAACGTTTTGTAGTCAAAATTAAGGAAATTTACGCACATTTTAACTAGAACGCACACCACACTACAAAAAAAAAAAAAAAAAAAAAAAGACTCCAAGAAAAAATAGCATTACATGACATACATTTACATATTCTCCATAAAGTTCGCTATCGTAGCACTACTGATCAGAAGAATTAAAATAGCCGATAATTATATAATGCAAAGTAAGCATTTGCATAAGCCTGTATTATAAAAAGCAGTGGCATTCAAAGCATACTTGGTGTTTAGTTCCATATATAGGGAAGTCTTGTAAATGCTTTTTTCTCACCCCACACACTAAGCATCAGTCAGCATCAACCAAGAAGGTTAATAAAATTCGAGCACTCCAATCAGAAAAAGTTTAATTAATTATTTTCAACACTCAAATGACATGAGCTGAGCATTGTGATTTTATTTAATTTATCTGTTGCTGGTGTAAGGATGCGCATCCAATCATGTTGGCTTGTCGTTTATACACACATAATCAATCATACATATACATAACCTTGGAATAGGCTCAACGTAGCATTTCAATTTAATTTTGTTTGTATATATATACATACTTTTTTCTTTTTAAAGCTGCCTTGTAGCACTTCCCATTATATATATCTTATTAAGATCATTTAAGGAGGTTTGATATCCGGACACCCCACTGATTTTAGTCTGTGAATTTTTTTTTTTTTTTTTTTTGCTTTTCCTTCCATATTTTTATTTTTTCTTCGCTTCCCTATTCCTTCGTTTGGTGTTATAAACAGACCGCTCGTTTTAACGTTTCTAGCTGGCTTTTACACCATACATTCATCACATTGGAGAACTTTTTGGATATTATCCATCGTCAACAAGTATGGCTTCAAGAAATCAAAGTCGTCGTCGTTCCCCCTCTCCTCACGCAATGGCTACAGGAAAGCAAATGGCGGATAGGCTTTTGTATGGTCTTGTTAAAGCAATTGGTCGAAAGGCAGTGGTGTCATTGAATTCTGGCCTTAGAATATCTGGAATTCTTTACACAATTGGCGAGTTTTCAAGTGATGGAAATTTCTCCATCTGTTTAAAGTTTCCCTTAGACGAAACTCCTGCCCCTGCAAATGATCACAAAGTTGAAATATTTGATTCTGAGTATTTACTAATTCCGAACAAGGATATCCTTATGATAAGAATACGGAATGTGGACTTCACAACTGTTGAAAAGAACGAAATTTATTCTGGAGAATCTAACGGTGTTAAGTCCGACGAATCTAATGGCTTTAAAACGGATTCTGCAATATCTTCCGAACACCACACTTTTCAGCCTCATGCTTTGAAGAAATGGGTTCCTGATGACGGCTTGGTGGATCAAACACTTGATTCCTTGGAATTGAATACTGGTAAGTCTAGTGGCGGTCACTGGGATCAGTTTAAAGC
This sequence comes from Brettanomyces bruxellensis, assembly GCF_011074885.1. NCBI lineage: Eukaryota > Fungi > Ascomycota > Pichiomycetes > Pichiales > Pichiaceae > Brettanomyces > Brettanomyces bruxellensis. The sequence continues at coordinate 3,356,900 of NC_054690.1, read as the reverse complement.
AAATGAAGAAAAGTTTAACATTCATTCAACCTTCGACGAATCTTTGTACACTACAAAGATATCCAAGGACAGTCCTGATTTTCAGCGGAGATTTAAGGAAGCAGAAAGAATTGCTCATGAGATTGAGTCGCAGGGCACTCATGGCAATGTTCACTTGGCGGAGGAACGTGGGCTACGTGTTGATGACAGTGGATTCGATGAAGAAGATAAGTATTCCGGTGTTCTGAGGGATCAATCCCCTACAAGCAGGAAAGGAAAAGATTCGACATCTGATAAACAAAAGGATAATCGCAGGCCCTCTGCACATCCGGATGAAGATAAGATTTTGATGGGAATGTTGAAAAGCAACAAGCAAAAGTCTATTTCTTCTATAAAGCCTGTTCAGGCAGGAAGATATGCTACGCCTCGTCAACGTGCTGCGTATTACCACAAGGATCCTGCTGTCATTTACTCTTCAGCTGTAACAAATCTACCTGCAAAGCCAATTAAGAAAGTTGCTACGGAAGAGTCTGCTTCAACCTCGAATAATCCAGAGATCAACAATGACGCAGTTCCAAAGTCTGCCCCAGTTGTTTCATCCTCAAGTAAGAATCAGGAGAAACCAAAAGCTGCTTCAGCTAATGTTTCCAATAAAAATGAGGCTGGAACTTTAGCAAATTCTGGTAGTAAACCTTTGTCAAAGCATCAATCCGATATCGCTGCATTAAAGGAGTTTTCTGCACACCTTAAAATCCCTGAGAACGTGCCAGGAGATATCTTACCTTTAATATCCAAAGCTCGCATGCAGAGGCAGAAAGCTGATTCGAAAGGAAGGGAAAAGAAGGTTGAAGCTAAGCCTCAGCAGACGGCTAAGAAAGTTAACGATAAAGGAGCTACTAATGTCGGTGAGAAATCTTCGTCGTTCAAGCAAGAAGAGACCAAAACCAGTCATGATGGCCAGAAATTACAGAAAGAGCACCAGGATGGTGTTCATTCTGAATCGGTCATTACTAAAGTTAAGACGAACAGCACGAAGGTTGGTAAAGTTGCTAATATGACCAATCTTCCTTTGAAAAATAATACGGATACAAGATATGGCCAAGCACAACAGAATAGGCACAGGAGGTCTCCTGCATCGTTCTTTGGCGCCGGGAAAGTTCCTTCCGATACATCCAAGGCTAAGCGGAGCTTATTAGAGGGCAAATTTAGTCTTCTTGTTAGCGCAAAGATGGAATATGAGCAGCAATCGAAGGATAATGAAAAGAACTCGGCAACTGGTGCTATTTTGATCGTTCAAATAGAACGACCATTTACAACAACACCTACCTGGCCATCAACAGTTGCGGAGTCCTACAAAAGTACGTTCTCCTTGCAACCCGAATGGGTTCCTGCTCCACCGATGGGTAGAAAGCTGTTTATGCCTTCTCAGACGATACCTATGATGGCACCGCAATCGATACCACCGCCAATCATTATGCCATCAGGGGGCCCTCCTCGCATGATGGAAATTAATCCGTTATCTCCTCAGCAAACTTCACAGCAGTTTGCATACGGACGCCGTGGTAGTAGTGCAAGCAGAAGAAACAATTCTCAAAGTTCCTCTCCTAGTATGCAGAATGTTCCACCCCAGTCTCCTGTGCAACCTGTTCAGGCAGTGCAACCTGCCTTGCCTCACATACCACAACAGGCTCAACAGCCAAAGTCTCGGCAGCAGGGGCAGCAACCAGTTCAAACACAACAGTTACCAATGGCATCTGTGAATGCGCCGCCGCCTCAGCCAATACATATGCAATCGCCTAACCAGATGAGTGGAATGCAGATGGGAGCTGTTCCGCAGTATCAGTTTGTGTATCAACAGCCACAGTTCATACCTATGTATACTCCAAACCCAATGGCTATAAATGGAGCACAGCCAATGTCATTTTATCCGGGAATGCCTCCACCGATGATGCCGGGAAGTGGTGGTATGATGCCAAGGCGGAATTCAAGGAATCGTGGTGGACATTATCCACGGCAATGATCTGTGTCTTACACATTTCTTTTAGCAGCATTCTTTTCTACTGTTATGTACTTCAAGATGTATGGCTACTCATGTTAAGAGCCAGGTTGTATGATGTTGTTTAGCAGCAACGGGGAAAGAAATAAAAAGTCAAATAAAGAATTAAAGAAAAAAAAAGTAGCTATGTGTTAGAACAGGGGAAGTTTCCTCACTTTTTATATAATACTTTACAGAGTTTTCACTAATATAGACTGATAATAGATTACTATCTAATGATACTCAAGTATTGATAATCAGTAGATATAAATGGAAATCCCGGAAGCTGATATATAGATACTTCCGGTTATTCGTATCCTAGCTTTTGTTTATGAGGACATTTCAGTTTCCTGGACATCCGTACATTGATTTCCGTATACGTCGTCTAGCACTATGTTGCGTAGCTTAAATTTTTCAGTTTTTTTTTGTTGTTTCCTGCGATCCTGGATATCATAGGATAAGGATAGCATAACATAGTAATAGCACCCCCTTTTGAACGATATACCAAAAGAAGCATCAGTCATTCCGTATGGCAGACGAAAATAATTTGTATCGGGTCCTTGGAGGACTCTATATTTCCTCAATACAGCCGTTGTTAAATAATGTTGATCTCAAAAATCTGTATGGAATAGAGAGTATAGTGAGCGTTCAAAAGGAGCCGATCCCAGAAACATACAAGAATTACACAAGATTGCAAGTGCCAGTGGATGACCTGGATACTGAAAATTTATTCATTTACTTTCAAAGGGTGAACGATTTTATAGATAAAAGATTGAAAGGATCCCCAGAAGGAAATAAGGGAAAGGTACTTGTTCATTGTAATGCTGGAAGGTCCAGATCTGTCAGTTTTGTCATCGCCTTTTTAATGAAGAAATACCACCTCAATTATAAACAGGCTCGATATGCTGTTCAAAGGAAATATCCGGAGGGTGTGATAATTGAACCAAATTCGGGCTTTTCAAAGCAATTACAACTTTATTACAATTGTGGCTGTTGTGATGATGTGAGAGAACTCGATGCCAGATACCCGCAGTATCGAGCCTTCAAGATGAGTTTATTACAAATAACGGATATGAATAATGACTCCGCCTATCGAGACATAGTGAATAATGGTACAGCAAACGTACCATCCACGAAAAATGAGGAAAATAAGGATCTCAAACCAAAGTACGTCTTTAGGTGTAAGAAATGTGGTCAAGTGTTGGCAAATTCCGCTGTTTTTATACCGCATACTGTGCCAACAGATGATCATGACAAGCAGAAGTACTTCTATAAAACCACCTTTTGGACCAAGGAGGTCTATAAGGTTGAAAAAGCCAGTTCCGAATGTACTCATTATTTCTTCGAACCCTTAAATTGGATGAAGCCTGAATTGAGCAAGGGAGAACTTGAGGGTCGTTTCGACTGTTTTAAATGCGGCTCGAAGGTGGGTGGATATCATTGGCAAGGATCCAGGTGTAGTTGCGGAAGGTGGATGGTCCCAGCAATACATCTCCTAAAAGCTAAAGTTGATGAGCTTGCCTCTTCAACACCGTGAATATCTTATAATGATGCTTTGTATGTTTTATAGAAATAATTATTCTACCGTCATGTCATGGTCGGATATTTCATCTTCGATATCGCCCAATGGAGAAGTTAGTGCGGTAGGCTCAATATCATTGGCTGCAGAAGAGTATATTGTTGCTGTTGTTCCACTTATAGGACCTGTGTCCATAGCACCTATTTGACCAGACAGCCCATTGGAAGTACCCTGAACTGGTGATTGTGTAAAACTTGAATTTCCCAAAAATGAATATGTTCGTTTTCGAGCATATTCATTAATTGTATGGTCAACTTGATATTCTTCGGATGCCATGAAGAACTCGCCATCGCCGTCGGTTTGCACTAGCATATCCTCTTCGTTGCTTTCTTGGTTCCCTCCCAATGAATGTGTATCAAAGTTTTGCTGTACATCGCCGGACTCTGAACTGTGATCATCCACTGCAATATGAACGTCATTTTCGTGTTGTACTGATTCCAAATCAGCATTACTATCTTCGTCCCTATTGGATAGTTCAGCGTCAAGATCATGGGAGGAAATTGGATCCTCGCTGGATACAGACACTCTTTCGGGTATATGGTTAGACGTTGATGGATCTGCATCAACAATACTCTCTCTTAAATTATTCACACTGCCTTCATTATTAGAATAGTTGTAATTGGTGCTTGCTGCTGAAACTTGCAATTCATTAAGGTCGGTTTGAGTTGGTGATCCCGTCGGATGTTGCATCTCTTCTTGTTTCTTTTCCTGTTCATGCTCTGCACGTAACTCATTTAAAGTTTTGTCATATCCAAATGGTTTTATTGTATCAGCACCAATGCTACCAATTTCGTTTAGCCTTCTAAGTTTGGAATCTAGAATGAGGCTAACCTGATCCAAGGTAGTGAAGACATCATTAAATCCTGTATTTGACTCGTCATGTGTCCCAATTATCTTTCTAATTTTCATAGTAGATTGCATATGTGTAATAGGACCGGAAGTATTTGCCGAATAAGACGGCATTGATGGGTATTCATTTCGATCATTACCAGAGCACACATTATATTCACCAGATACATTATGTGGGGAACTTGTGCTATCCATGTAGTGAGCGCCTGTACGGTTCATCCACATTCGATGGATATCACCTGGCATTAGATTTGGGATAAACATGTTAATTTGTCGAGTTTTTGCGCTTTGTAATTGAAAGAAATAAAATGAATTGGAAACCACCTATGCTGTCCTTAGCTACTTAAAACAAAAGATAAGGAGAAAGAAAAAAAAAAATAATAATAAACAGAGAATTATTTCATTTTTATTTCTGGAGTTTTCATTTACATGAGAATGATTGTGATACATATATATATAAGAAAAGAATTTATGTTTATGATCTGCATCTTGATACTTTTGACAGTTCGCATCAAGCACCTTCAATTGTAACTTCATTGTTTTGCTTGTATACGCTTTCCTTCTCTTAAACATTTTCTGGCATTTCCTTGCATCATTAGCTTCCGTCATCCGAAGAGAATAATCTATCCCATTGTCCTTTTTTATGCAGCATCATCAATGCCAATACAACTGGAAGCTGCCAGATTGATCCCCAAAATGTCTTTCTAGCGTATATATTTGCCTTTGCTATTGCCTCTTTTGTTGGGCCTCCATTGGCTAAAGTAGCTTTCGAGTGGTTTTTATTTTGCTGCCACCAAAACATGAATGATCCATAAGTTAGGTAGCCATTAAGTATAGAAGAATCGAATGCAAAGTACTTATCGCAAACACCGAAATAGCTAAAAGCAAAGCATATTGGGAACATCAACAAGGAATACCTTAAAGCAACACGAGCATTTAACATCGGATTCACAGAAGCAGTCATTACATAGCCTGCCCGTTTGTATTCAGCTTTAATGTTGTGACTCAAGGAGTTGAAATGCGGGAATTGCCACGCATATAAGAATGTTGCCAAGCACCAAGCTCCTGGGTCAGAAAGAGACGAGCATGCAGCCCAACCCATCAATGGTGGAATTGCCCCAACTATTGCCCCAATCCACGTATTTAGTATGGACTTTCTTTTGAGAGATGTGTATACCCAGGAATAAAGAAAAATATTAAGTAAAGCAAGGCCGGCAACTGTCGAATTTACTCCATAATAAAGGATAGCACAACCAATTGTTCCGGTAATGGCAGCAAATGTGTAAGCCTCATTTGGTGTTATCAATCCCTGAACTACCGGCCTTGATGCAGTCCTCACCATCTGTCTATCAAACGACGGCTCTCGGCCCATGTTAATTGCATTTGCTGCCCCGGATGTAAGTAGTGTGCCTAATGTCAACCATGTAAATGCTACTATGTTTGTCGGTCCCGGAGCAAGCACGTATGAACATGTAGAAGAAAGCATTATGAGGAATGTTAGATTAGGCTTTGTCAATACCCAGTATTGCTTTATGAGCTTCTTCAAACTTATATTTTCACCCGAAACCCTCCGCTGAAGTAATGACCGGTTGTTCACCTTTCTAGGCTTGCGGGGAGAGACCTTAAACGGAACTTTAGATATACCAGTCGCATTTTTATCCAATTCCAGAATATCGCCCGAAACAGGGTGGCATAGTTTGATGTCAATCGTTTTCGTCTGTTCATTTTGCTTTTCAGTACCTGCTGGAGTAGAAAAACCTCGAAAACCGGGATCATTCAACCTTGATGCAACCAGGCTGCTATTTGGGGTGAATTGAAAACCTCTATCAGGATAGCACGCGGATTGTTTATATTCAAAATTCTTGCGTTGCAGCGATTCGTTGTTGTAGTAGAAGAATGTAGTTGTGTGCCCTATGTGACTAGTTGATGACCAGCATCGCACTGTATCTGCTAGAGCAGGAAGCTTTACCGATTTTCCAAGGGCTAACGGTACATAAAGTTTCCACATAATTATTGAAAAGTTAAATCAACTTCAAAACCAATATTGACCCATCAATACTTAATGATTACCTTCTTTTCAAAGCAAGCAATGAACTTCAGATAATGAAACTGACGGAAATAAATGCCACTGCTGATTGGCATATTTCGCTTAATAGCCAAACGACAAATACTAACAAATAATCCCAAAAAAAATATAAAGCAAAAATAACACGACAATAAAGCGAGAAAATACACACATGATTCAGTTCAAATACTGGGGGTCTCTTACAAAGGAAAATACATCATTTTCTACTCAATTTAATATTTTGCTGCAAGTAAATGCTTCTGTCTAAACTAACATTTATTTAATTAGATCCAGTGGAATGCTCGGACTTCGTTGCTTTGACGTTCTCACCCTCCCCATCAGTTTCATCCGGCTTTTCTGCCACCTTCTTTTCATCCTCTGAGTCCCTTTCGTTGTACTTCTTGTTCTCTATCTTGTTCTCAATTAAATCATGAAATGCTATGATAGATCTCACTAAACTTCCAACGTAAAGAAGCATCAATTGGTCATTCGTCTTAACGTTGAAAGCACTTGTTAGCTGTTTTTTCTCAGAGCCCACCAATTCAATGTCATCGCCATCTTTGATTTCCTCCTCTGTGTCTTTCTTTGTATCCAATTCTTCGCCTTCAAAAAACCCGGATATATTTGGGAAAAGATTGAAGATATCCTGTAATTTTCCAAGGATAGTATTATTTACTGGAAGTTTGCCGGAAATTACTTTATCAAGGTAGCTCACAATGTTTACCAACCGCTCGCTGAGTGAGGACAGGGACTTAAAGTTGTTTGTTAAATTTAGCCCCAAGTTTCCACACGCCTGATCCCTGATGTCTCTCAATAAATGACCCACACCAATCTCCTCTGCTTCTTCAGCACGAATCACAGATGGTAGGTGCAAAAAAGTTTTCTCACTCGATGATCCATCCTCTTTTATATCTTCGATTGCGACATAGCAATCTGTTGGTATATCAATTTTGTCAGTACTGTTAACATCGACTATCAAAAGAATAGGATCCGGTATAAATGTCTTAAGGATTTCGTTTATCTTTAAATCATTTGATCTGAGCTTGGGTCCTGAATGGTACCATCCAATTAATTTTTCCTTGGCATTAATTTTTTTAAACATCTCCATCATAGAGTCGATAAAGTTATGATCTAAAAACCAGATGTTAGGATCTTTTTCGTCCTCTTCAAACGGGATGGCAAACGAATTTGTAACCTTGACCATCTGCCTATCCGAAGCATCCCCTAGGATAACACCGACAACCCTTTTATTATCCTTGTTCGTTGATGTAGCTAGTGTTTTCAAAATTCTTTCATAGTGGTCAACAACGGACAACAACACTAAGGGAGCCACTGAGACGGTGGTATCTTTATATTGAGACATTTCAACCTTATCGATTTAGATTTCTATATACGAAAGGGGGAAAAAAAGAGCTTGTTATCGTTCTATTCAATACACAATTTCTTTTCCTGTAATAATATTACCGGTGTGTGCATGTGTATATGTTGCCTTTCAAATCCACGATATCTTTTTTTTCTTTTCAGCTACGTGCTCCTTGCCACTCATACTGAGACCATTCTACGAGCAAAAAAAAAAATTACTATGTGTCAGGTGTAGAGAAGTGTTATCAGCATCGAATGTAAGGATGTTCTGTTTTTGGTGAACGAGAACGGATAAAATCGTAAAAAATTTGAGCGAAAAGAATAATAATAATATAATTGTAACAAATAAATAAATAAATGTTCGGTTGGGTAGAATTATCGGTATCGGTATCGCGACATTAAGCCTAGCACAGTTCAGTAAGGTTTTCAAATTTTCTTCGCGCGTGTGAGCGATATATACGTGATACCAAACTTTCACATGGATAAAAATTGGTTGTTTATACCGCGGGTCATCGGGCTAAAAATATCTGCAAATTTTCAAGAAAAACATTCTTGTGAAACAATAAGGCGCGGTTTTTTCACTATGTTTTCGCATTGGCCACATCTCATTTGATTACCTGTATCTACCGAATACTTTCCCTGTATCTCAACACTTTTGTCACCTCCTTCTTTTAAATCTTCTTCTACAATTATTCTTCTTCCCTAAAGTTAGAAAACGTGGGTCACTCTTCTTAAGCAGCCTGCTTTTTTCCCCAAAAATCTTGGGACACAATTCCCATAAAGTAGTTTGAAGGAAAAGGACTGCATAGGAGCTCGCAACTATCTAGAAATGGTGCTGGGATCAAGGAAGCTACTGTTTCTGGCCTCTAGGGTCAAATCATATGGTATGAATACGTCGGAATATCTTCCTGTGCCATTTGATCTTTCTAAACCTTTATCTCGTGCTTCGGTGAAAGCATACAATCGTTCGATAAATGTCACCCACCATACGAAACGGAAAACGATGCAAAAGAAATTGCTGGTAATGTTGGCCCAGTTTTCAGTCTATTATTATCGGTTTCCAAGAGTAACAAATCCACAAGTAGATGGTTTACGTTATTCACTTGGATCAGCGTCAGCCTTTATGACGGGCTCGCATAGAAATTTTTCTACTCTTTCGAATAAGGGGGTGGGTAGTCTGAGGCTTTTTGCTGGAACAAGAAGACGACTTTTTGGATACCAGAGAAGACACATTGGAAACTCGACCACTAATGAAATAAAGCGAAGGAGGAATTTCCGTAGTTTCTTCACTCTGACAGCGATTGCCATAATATTTTTTGGTGTCGTCGCAAGGTATGATTTCGATGGATACGAGGAAATATCCGAAGATGTTGATGAAGATTCACTTGAAAAAGATAGTGATCACAAAAAGGCTGTTATAAGACCAACAAACTTGTTCTTGTACATATACTCTAGACTGCCATTGAATGCCCTGTCACGACTGTGGGGTAGAATTAACAGCATTGAATTGCCCATCTGGATGAGGGTGCCTGGTTTTAAACTCTACACTAAATTATTTGGCGTCAACCTTGATGAAATGGTTGACCCTGATTTAACGCACTATCACAATCTTTCGGAATTCTTTTATAGGAGAATAAAACCTGAAGCAAGACCTATAGACGAGGGTGCTCAACTGTGCTGTCCATGTGATGGAAGAATTATAAAATTGGGGAGGGTCCAAAATGGAGAAATTGAGCAGGTGAAAGGCATGACGTATAGCGTTGAGGCGCTTCTTGGTACAACCAATTCCAGAAAGCTTGCAGAGCCGGCCCACGCCATTGATTATCCTCTTCAGAGCTTACGGGAGCATGATGAGGTTGCGGCCCAGTTTTTGGAAAGTTATAATGAGCACGATCATTCAGAGCACGCAAATAAGCTCGTAAAGTATGAAAAGGAAGGTGATAAATCTTTGAACCGGTCATCGATTTCGCAAATTATTAAAATCTCAAGCAAGCTGTATAGAAGCCAAGCCGATGACAGTCATTGTTTGTATTACGCTGTGATATACTTAGACCCCGGTGATTATCACCACTTCCACTCTCCGGCCAATTGGGTTGCGACAACCAGAAGGCATTTTGCTGGTGAATTATATTCTGTTGCACCATACTTTCAGCGGACATTCAACAATTTATTCGTTTTAAATGAAAGAGTTGCACTTCTTGGTTACTGGAAGCATGGCTTCTTTAGTATGACTCCGGTTGGTGCAACAAACGTTGGTTCGATTAAGGTTAATTTTGATAAGGATCTCAGCACGAATATCACGTACAAAGATATAAATCGTCCAAAACAGAAGCCAACCGATATCGGTGATATCCCAATTGCTAGATCTGGCTCTAGAAAAAAAGTTAGAAAGAATACGTGTTACGAAGCTACATATAATAAAGCCTCTCGTGTCCTTGAAGGACAACCTTTATTTAAAGGTCAGGAAATGGGAGGATTTATGCTGGGCTCTACCGTTGTTCTTTGCTTTGAGGCCCCTGCGGGTTTTGAATTTAAAAAAGCAGAAGGTGAACATGTTAAGGTTGGAGAGAGATTTGGTTGTATAGATGATTAAATTTGCACTTTCCTGTTATAACGCATTCATTACATTTCTTCGTAATTCGTTCGATTACTATTTAATTTAGAATTTATTGGATTTTATTATCAATGTATCTTGAAATCGGTCAATGATTCATTTCCGCTTTCTTAAAAAGCTTGTTTCTAATTTCCTCAATGAATTTAACACTTAAATAGCTCATATCATTCTCATTTTCACTTTGAAGTAGCATACGCTCCTGATGATAATCGAATGTATCATCATATTCAACCCCTTTATTTTTTGTCTTGACATTCTTTAGCAAAGCACCATTCGAAGGGCGATTTTTCTTTGGTAATGTATTGCCTAGTAGCGTGCCATAAGTGCCGGAATCCTTCGAACTGCTATTGTGTTTCAGTATATCTTTATTATCAAATATGATCTTATCAACATAGCTGAAGAGGAGTTTAAGATTCCATAATTTATCAATTGAATTTGAGTTTAATAAATGTTCAACCTCAAGTTTTATATCGATCACTGAAGCCTCTGTCAAATTCTCTGTACCTCCACTGTTACTTAGCAGTAAGCTTTTTTCGTAGTACTTTGACTGTTTAAAAATAGACAGATTCCGAAAGCAATCTAAAAAGTCTGCCCTGTTTTGGCTGGAGTATGTGTCCTTTCTATCCTTATTCTTCTCTAGGCGCAACATATAATCAAAGTTAAGGTTCAAATTTTGATATTGTGGTTTTTTATAGACAAAAACCGTTAGGTTCTTTTTGAATGTCTCACTCTGCAATTTCTCTGCATTCATAAAATCAAATTCAATAGGAAAATATTTTCCATCATTAGGTATCCGGTGTGTATCTTTCTCGTTAGCCAGTTCTGAGTCTTCTGGGCAGACAACGACTTTTTTTATTTTCCCCAGTTCTGGGAGAAGGCATGGTGAAAATATATGGCGTGTTGATCCACTGTTCATGTATATGTCCATTCCCACCTTTATTGGTTGTTTATCGCTGACATTCCTAACGATTAAGCATCTGTTTTCAACAGACAATGCCCAAAAATGCCTCAATGCTTCCAAAAGTATTTCAGTACATTCAGATGTGCATTCATAGTTGTTTGTAGAATATACCGGATAAATTGATGTTATAAGTGAAGCAATACTGAATGAATCATCTGTTTTAAATGCTTGTTGTCCCCCGCCCAAAAATAAAAATCCTAGTGCTGTATTTATAGCCATAAAATCGCCATAATTTGTGTGCTGATCCGTCATACCCTGAAGATATCTCAATATTCTTAGTGTATCCAAGTCGCCAGTACCTGACATTAATATCGAAAGCCCTAGCATAATAACATCTCTCACGTTTCTAGCGCCGATCAATGCAATCCTCTGATCAAAATTTGATGGAACTCTCTGGCACAAACTGATAAGTTTGCCAAGGTACCCCAGTATTGTACTTTTCACGGTTACGTTTCCAGTAGAAGCAAATCTTATTGACATGGAGAGCAATTCGCCACCTATGATATTTAAGTATGGCAAAGTTTCACTGTCCAAGAAGTCAATGTCATCTAGACTAAACATCTCAGAAATGCAAGAGGGAACTTGTTCCTCAACCCAGTCGGTACTTTGTCCAATTGATTCCCACATAATCATATTTTTTGCAAGGCATCTCAACATGAGTATATCTGGTCTTAAATAGTCAATAAGTTGTTTTGTCCTGGGAATATCCAATTTTTCAGCAACGTTCTTATTTTCAGTCCGAAGAAACATAAACATAAGTGCAAGCAATGCTCCCCCACAAGATTTATCTAATTGCTCGCTTGATTCTATGTCCCTTACAAAAGTAGCTAAGTAAAATAAAGAGTTCAGAACGTTTGCATCCGAACTATCATTTAGATATTCCCCTTTTCCAATATTAATATACCCAAGGGCAATTCCTGAACCCAATCTATATCCTTCATTCACGATTTTATGATCATTTATTGTAAGAATAGAAGTTAATTGGGAAAGCAGCATTTCAGTCATTCTTCTATGTTGAGAACCTGCGTATAATAAACCTATGCCAACAATTCCAGCAGTTTGAACCGGAAGTTGAACATTCAAATCCGTAGAGCCCGGTGGTAAAAGAGCAACGACATGAACGGATAAAACTTTTGTAAGCTTTACATCCATCGTGCCTTTTAAGCTTGCAGCCATACCCAGTAATAGCCCCACGCTAGTGTAACTATGCTTTGGTCCCAAGTAATTATAGATATGCCATTCTTCTAAATGCTTTAGATGTCCATTCAATCCAAGCCCAACAAAAAGCCCGCGTGTTGAGCATTTAATGTTGGCGGACGATTGAAAACAATCCAACTTCCACTAATATTATCAAACCTCCTCGAAATCATTAATCCGGCGCTAACTCCGTTATGAAAATACCCCCAATCGTACAAATAAGAATCAATTGTACCCTTTTCCAGTCCAATATTGATCATATCTGGTAAAATTAAGGCATTAAAGTTCATTTTTGGAATTGGAAACTTTTCAGTAACTAGTGGTTTCCTGCTTGATATAAACAATGCGGCCCGACCAATTGGGATTGTAAGAGTCCTGAGAGCAAGCTTCGCACCTAGTGCACGCTGCTTTGTTAATTTTTTATTTTCATCCATCGTAGATGGTAACTTTAAAAACCCAGTTTGTACTTTCGATGTTTGTAAAAGTCTTGTGACTTCATAGAATCTCCGATCGTCTGAAAAAATTAAACGCGTAACGTGAAACCTGTCCGCCTCAGCTTGATCATCCCATGGTGAAAGTACTGCATTGTTATTTACATATTTGATTATTTCTGGCATTTCTTTAGCTCCTGCAGTTTTCAAATTATATGATGATATTTGTGCTGAAAGAACGTTTTCCATACGTGAGTTTTCTGATTCTAACAAATCCCGGCGACCAATTAAAGCTAGCTCTCTTTGATTCAGGTCCCATTGAGAACATATGCTTTCCCTGCAATGCATTATCTTGTTCTTTAAAATAACATGTATACCAATAGGGAGTGTTTCGATGTCTGATTTTTTGATATTATAGTCTGCCATCATTCTTATCAAATCCTCCGGGACATATTGTGGTGAAATCAGTACCTCAAATAAACGCAATAAGTAGTAAGTTTTTGGTATAATTATTCTATCCGCCTCTTCATCATCCTCCGCCAATTGTGCAAAAGTGATATAAGGCACTATTTGATCTGTGAACAAACTGCTCAAGGATCGAAATATATTTGGTGGTTCCTCGATCGGCTCTGATAACAACTTTTTAGTGCATTGATCAATAAGCGCAGGATCTATATGGTAGTATTGTACCCATTTTTCAGACCAGCCCATCCAACTAACCATCTGAGCAAGAAATACAGACAACTTCCCCATTTTTTCTGATGATAAGACATCTAGTCTTAAATCTTCCCGCACAATATGAAGAGATAAAACAATTATTGGAAGTAAACTATCCAGACTATAATTACGATCAAATTGATCTAAATTGTTCGTCAATCGCTGAGCTCGAGCCAAAGAAGCTGCAGGTAAAAGCTTTGTAATTTCGTTTTTGTTGATGACCTCGTCGTCTGGTTTAATATTTTCCGAAAATGAGGTCATCGAGAGAAGTGTAATAATAAAATATTCCCAATCAGAACCATTTGAGTCTTGCGAAGACATACTTCCACACCATTGAAGCCAAAAATATTCCTGGAGGTAGGAGTTTGTCAAATACTGAAAACTTTTAAGAAGTGTGCCCGTGACTTTATCTGTTGGCTCAATAGAAAGATTGATAACCACTCGATCAGATTTGTTATTAGTTAAAATCAATGTCGATCCAAAAAAGCCATCAAGTGCTGTAATCCTCGGAATTTTCGAAAGACTTATTTCTGGTGAACTAAGCTTCATGAATGGATTGAATAAAAATAGTTTATTGTTCTCCTGCTTTAATAACACATATCCGGGATGATCCTGCAAATTTTGGGCCTTCACAACATCGGTGGAGTTCAGGGAAAACTTTACATTGAAGTTTGGAAGGCTCACAATATTTGCAGGACTATCATAAATTAAAAATGTTGTCCGTTTTTTCTTCAAGTTACTGATCACAATTGCTTCCTGATCCTTAAAGAGTATATTAAATACTTTTAGTTGGTCTAGCGTACCCTTTAATGAAAAAGAATTTAATTTCGTAAAAATTATGGCTTTTCTCAACTTTTGAAAAAACGATGGATTACCGGCAAGCACACCACTAGAAGAATCTGCATTGATCTCACCGCCAGATGCCATTCGATCATATGATAAAACTGATGACAATCTCACAAGTCGTGAATCATTTTCTAGTGTTCTAGAAGTGTTCGGTGTCATTTGTTGCATGGTACTTGACGAAGAAGTGTTTCGGATATTTGCTTTCCTGAGCTCTAAATATGTGTTTTTCTTGCTTCTATGGCTTTTCGAATTTGAAAGATATCTCACATGATATACGTTTAACTTCCGCTCCAAAGGATTGAAAAGTGTGGCCAAAGAATATGTGGAATTTTCCGGAAAGCTTGTGAGCTCTTCTTTTGAAGAAAATGAAGTAACAGAGGAAGATGCAATTATACCTAAGTCTCCTAGGGGATCGGTTAATGTTAAGAAATTACTCTCTGAAGAGAAGGAATGACCTATTGGTGCAGAAAAGTTTAAAGGTGCGCTTGAAGTCGGGGTAGAGCTGGATAGTGCAGATGTTGATTTAGCCGATTGAATTGATGAAAGCAAACTGCCAGATGATAATGAAAATGAATCCAGGGATATGATACTCATATCCCGCATTTTGTTGATAACGATTCCATCTTGAAATGGGAATGCTCTCTTGATGTGAAATGGAACAGCTAGTATCTTTGTACCTCCCTTGTTATTGTAAACCCTTATCTGATCAGTGAATATCACAACTAGGACTTTTTGTATGCCTGAGCTGTTTTCGTGTAATGAATGTTTGGTCTCATGACTCTCGTTAAACTTGGTATAAAAGCAGTTTATAATATCATTTTCAAATTCAAACTGTCTTGTGACTATAGTTCCAGTAATGCAAATCATATGACAGCCTTTGACAAGGATCAAATCATTGTGCCCGGCGATTATAACCTTGAACTTGTCGCTTCCAAATGTTTTCTTTATGATATGATTTGTGATTGACCCCAGATCTGAGAAAAGGTCATGGCAATTTATATGTGACATATTTATCCTGCAACACAAGATTGACCCTCAGGTTTGAGTTTTTTGGTATCAATCTTGTAATTATCGATGTAATTGATGTTTCGAATTGCAACAAGGAATAAGGTATAACTTGATTCAGAAAGAATAATAACAAAATTAAAATTTAGGGGAAAAAAAAGGAAAAATAAAAACTATCGATGTTGATGTTTCTCATTCCAATTTAAGAATGTTCGAAGAAAAATGATCAGTCTCTGTATATTTGAGCTTGACAGCCTGCATATATCTAGCAAGGTATACTTTAAGGTAGGCACATAATTTTACATAGCAATGTCATTCTTAAATCCTTTTAGGTAAGTTCTAGTTTGGGGATGAATCTTGTTTGCTCTTTCGATATCTTGACACTAACAGATTTCCATGTCTTTAATTGAAGAGGTTTCGCCAGAAACTCTAAAAAGAAGCAGCAAGCGAATACCAGTAAAAATACTGGCGTTTACAAATTCTCGGACACAAATCTTGCGAACAATTCGAGTCATTCACTTCTGAGCCAGCAGAATCAACCCGGTTTATACTCTAATAGTAATTACTCCAATAATTCTTTTAGACGATACAATGGAGGTGATTCTGCACGACCAGAAAGTCGTTCTCCAAATCGTCGGGTACAGAAGCAAAAAGGACAGAATATAAATTCCAAGCATCATTTGCATCATTTGCATCGTCAGCAGCAATACAATGAGGTCAATCAGGAAAATTCTCGTCATGCAAGGACCAAGAAAGAGGAGAAGCTTCCACTTTTCATGTGTGAGCCATTTGTTAGAACAGCTTTGGTGAAGGGTTCGTATAAAACTATTGTACAACTGCCGAAGTATGTGGATTATTATGAATGGCTGGCGTTGAATACATTTGAATTTTTCAATCACATCAACAAGTTCTATGGCATAATTGCTGAGTATGTGACACCGGATAAATATCCGAAAATGATGGCTGATTCGAACACGGAATACATTTGGATGATGCCAAACGGTAAAACAGCCTCATTACCCGCAAATCAGTATATTGAATATGCTCTTACGTGGATGAGTAATAAAATTAATGACCAGACAATCTTCCCAACAAAGGCTGGAATTGCTTTTCCACCATCTTTCCTTAATGATATTCGTGGAATATGCCGACAGATATTTCGAATGATGGCCCATATATATTGGAATCATTTTGACAAACTAGTCCATTTATCTTTAGAAGCGCACTGGAGCTCTTACTTTTCACATTTTATTTCATTCGTGCGGGAGTTTGACTTGATTGAACCAAAAGAATTGGAGCCTTTAGCCGGTTTGATAAGCGTGTTAGAGGATCAGGGTAAAATTATCAAGGTTGATCATCCTCAAAGACCACCTCCTGCATCCATTTGTTGTTGAAATAGTAGTCAAGTCGTGTGATGTTCTTCTTGTATTTCCGTTAACATTGAAATATACAGGATAGAATTAAGTGTCTGCCTACAATTTTTTACAGCTATTCTTGATATTTTTTACCCTTTGCAAAGTATAATCAAATTTTATCAAGTATATACAAGGTTGACGTTTATCAAGACAATATTAATAGTAGTAAAAGTTTTTTTTTTCTCTTCCCCACATCACACATATACTCCCTTTTCTTGACATTCCCCTGCGATTGGATCATGAAAAGAAGTATTGGCTCTGCTTGACTATTGAAACATCAAATGATCCCCTTGGGGGAACTGGTGGTAGATCAAATGGTGCCAAAATACGAAATGTGCCTTTTTCATCTCGATCCATGTTATATTCTGTTTCTCTGAATATTTCAAGAGGGCTCTTTAGCTCTTGACCCAATTTCACCTGGCTGGGGTCTTTTGAGTGAAGTAAATTTCTTCTTTCCCTTTCAATATTAATTTCATCTTTTAATGATATTGTTCTTCCAAGCTTTTTCGACATCGCCGCTCTGTATGCTTTCACAGCATTAGCAACTTTGCTATTCTTAGGCACCTCAATTATTAAAACATTATCACCGTACCTCTTCATAAATTCGCTCCTCAGTTTCGAAACCAAATCGTTTTTGTGAAGCTTCACAAATTCCTCCCTCAAAATTTTATTCATCAGAGTTATATTTGCTGCGTGAGTCCAGTAAGAATCATGAACGGATGAAAAAGATAATCCATGCTCACGACAGCGGTTCACAGACATAAGCATGTGCGTAGCATCTAATGAATGAACAAAATTTGGAGGAAATCCCTGAGCCTGCTTCCTTGCATCAACTTTTTTGATTTCATATGGATCATTGATGACCATTGTCTGAAGGTTTGTATGTATCTGCCTCGATTTGAACTTCCTATAAGGTTGGACAACTGGGAGGCCCAGAGGTGACGTCCATATCACGGAAGAAATATATTCCGTGTCATCGTTTACATCAATATCGAGACGTATACTCTTACTGATTCTCTTAGCAGCAAGAGCGAGCCAGTCCTGAATAGCATGAGCGCCATCAAAGAGTTTTCGAATCGCTTTTAAGACTTTATCCGTTAAATATGCAGAGCAATCGGAGAGATGATCTTCATCGAAATCGATTTCCTTCAGTCTCTTGACAATCTGTGCTCTTGCCCCGACATATGTAACACCGTACACACTGGTCATCACGGTCTGCTTAACCAACTTCCTTGTAATGATATTCTGAGTTCTTCTGGCATCCGGGACACCTTTTTCGGCATCTTCATCAACCATCTGCTGAACTATCTTTGACACACGTGTATAAATATCCGAAGGTTTATCGTTTGGCACCAAGTTCACATGCTCTGCTCCTTCTATATCACCACCAAGAGCCGCATAGTGTTGTAAGCCATTACATGTTCCATCCTGATGAACTGGTTGATGTGAAACAAATTGTGTAGGATCCGGTAATTCCATGGCATCTTTAAGTTCCATTGCGGTAGCCAGAAATTGCCATGGGTGATCAGCTTCCACCCAAAACTTCTTTCCATCAAATGGATGCTCCACCGAGTCTATAATTTCATTCATATGTTCTTCGGTGTATTTAACTCTGTCATCTAAGGATATCTTATCATTACCCATTAAATTACAGCAATGTATCTTGAGCCATCTTAATCCATCTGCTCCAAGCTTCTTCCCTACCCAAAAACGCAATAATCCTCTAGTCAAGTCATTTCCTAGGTGATTGAAGTTTGGAGGAATAGGATAAGCCCTACCTCTGAAATCAAGAGAATGTGGAAAGAATATTCTCTCCCCCAGAAATGCCCTGGCAATCTCCAATTTATAGTTCATATCGCATCTCATAGACCTATCCTTGGCAAATGCATTACACTTATCTCGGCAGTCCCTTCTGTATCTGAATATCTCTATTGGTTCTGCACCTTTCGCCGGAGGTTTGGGTAAAATAAGTTTTTCTTCCGCTTTTGGAATCTCAAGAAATGCCTTGCCAGTATTCCAGACCTGTGTCATCAACTCAAGAATTCTTTTATTGACTGTCCATGATGTGTTCCCCAGAGCATTCAGACCACTAAGAACTTTGTCCATCTTACCACTCATAGCGGCAGCCTTCGCATATGCAAACTGCTCGGGTGCATTTTTTGAACGAAGCACTAGACAACGTTTCAAATAATAACCACCGTCATTATATGTTGTCCAAGGTCTAGGTCTCGCAATCATAGGCAAGTATTGAGCTTGAATGGATTGATCAAGTCTGTCCTTTCCAAGTTTAGAGGAAAATCTTTGGTTCACCTTAATCACACCCACCTTACCACCATTTTGAAAATCATATGTGTGATAAAATGCCGGTGCCAAAGCCTTTTTCACCTCGCTAGTCTTGGGATCCACACCCTCTACATCCACTTTAGCAATCTGTAATAGCATGGAGATTAATGCAGATCCAACTCGGCAATGAGAGTCCGCATCCCATAGTAATTGAGAGGTTTCAGTCTCGATGCTATTATTTCTCAAGGACTTCCTCTCGGCTGCCCTTATAATCTTCTCGGCCTGCTTGCTTCTAAGGAATCTTTTGAATTCTGGGGTTTTTCTAATCGCCCTAAAATTTTTGTAAACATCCACATCAGATGCCAAAACCTTCTCAGATTTGTACTCCAGCTCAAGAGACTTTGAGACGGACATCACAACCTTAGAAACAGGAACACCTCTTGCAATATCTGATGTCACACAGTTCTTCATGACTTCTAAAATCGTTATGATGGCAACCTTCTCGGGTTTCATCAAGCTGATAAATGGACCATATTTCATTTTCTCCCTGTACCTTTCTTCATCATAGTTAGACAATCTGTCAACATTCTTTTTTGCTTTCAATGCAGCAAAATATATTTTGGCCTTTTCATATTCATCAACATCCTTCTCAATTAATGGTGTTAGCTGTTCCATCCAATTATGAAGATATGAGCCGACTGAAGATGGCATGGATTTATCCTTAAGATTTTCAAACTCATGATCCCATTTAGCTTTAGCAGCCTCTATTGTGGTACCTTCGAGCAAAATTTGTCTCTCCTCCGAAATCTCATCTAAAACTTTATCGAATTTTTCGCGTTGTTCAAAAGGTAGGGATTCCTTAATATCAAAGAAGTTAACCTGTTTTCCAGCATTGGCACATTTCATGACCGCATCCGTGTCAACATCCAAATTAGCCTCTTCAACAGCTTCGATAAACTGTCTAATAAATTTTCCTTGGTGATACGTGTCAACCAATCCTAACAAAGAATGTCTTATAGCTTTCAAGTTCCAGGTTGAGACAGATTTTAATTCTACAATGCCATTATCAATTGCCTTGTTTTCTTTGTCAATGTTAATAACATTTTGTTGTGCTTCCTTAATAATAGTTGCGACATCTAGATCATTATCGTCTCGCTCCCCTTCTACTAATTTGTTTGCTTCAAATAGAGCTTTTTTGTTGACCATATGCTCTTGTAGGTTATCCTTCTTGTCTTTATTTTCTATTTTATTTGTTTTTTCTGTGGAAAGTTTATACTCGAATCCTCCTTCGGTTTTTGGTGTAATCCCCTCATTCTGAGAAATTTCCTTGCTGGTAGTATCACTGTTTGATGTCTCCAGCACTTTGCTTTGCGTAGGATAATTTGGATGTGACAATAGTATATTGAAAAGATCCTTGTAGTCATCAGGAATGGATTCTCTTAAGTTTGGGTCATACGTGACCAATTTTTTAACATTAAAAACGCCCACAATGTTAATATACCTCAAAACGTCCGAATTCTTGTTCCCATATGCAGCTAATTTATAGTATGCAAGTTCCTTCATAGCTGTCTCGGCATCTTCTCCCTTCTGAAACAAAATTCTAATCATCCATGCGTAAACTCTGGGGTCTTTCTGAAAAGACTCGTTAACAGAAGACATACGATTGAGCCAACTTCTGACAGCACCTATTGTGATATTTTCCTCTTGTCCCCAACAAGCCAAAAACTCACAAATGCCATCTTGATAGTATGGATTATTCACACTACTTTGTGTGGAAAGGTTTTGAAGAATCAGATCGGCTCTTTCGTAATCTCTGGATTTTAAGCATGCTGTAAATAAACTCCATCTCTGGACTGCAGTAATGTTAACTGGCGTCAAAACATTATCCACGGAAGATGAAAGCCGAAATGAATCACCAACATATTTATCTGTCGATACCGGTTCCCTTAACTTGCTATAAATATCATCCAAAGATGTCGGCGTTTTCCTCAGGGAGGTGGCAAATCTAATGCTATGCAATTTTGTCGAAGTTTTAAGGAGCAAGAACCTATAAGGTGTTAATCTTTTTGCAGAACAACGAGCCAACATGTCTTTCCTCGTCAAAAATTTAGTCACAAATTCCGAATAAATAATGTCTAAAACCCAAGACCACTATTGATATGGTCTATGCTATGTACAAATAAGTGGGTGACTAAGGTATAATATATACAGATCAACCGCCACGGTAATGAACGATCCAATTTTTGACGCAAATTCCTTGTTATTTTCCCCCCAAGTAACAAATTATAATGGCTTATAATTATGTCTTTTGAAAATATTGGTATTTGTTACCAGTGTCATGCTTGAATCGCTTAACTACATGCGTTAAGGTTGGTTTCTCCCAGTATTTAATTTTTCAACAGAAAAAAAATATATAAAACAAAAAAATAAAATACTTGGAACAATGAAAAAATTTCTGAAGTCAAATTTTTTTTCTTTTTTTCAAAGGCGATATCGACGATTAACGTCAATCGATGCCCCGTGAAGTATTGTTTCAAGTTTCGTAGGTAGCATGCAGTATAACAGAATTTAAATATGCGAATCATCTATCGTAAGAACATTCATAGAATTTCTTGCAAATTTAGGAGACATATATGCCGTCATTTGCCATACAATCATTCTGGCTATAATTCCGGCCAAAACAAAGCAACTATCTTCTTTCTCATCTTGTGCATCTTCTGTAAGGAATGATATCATTGGCCAGCAGTGGATTCCATCGGCTCTTTCTAGGGATTTAACTCGTCCAAATTTTCCTAGCTCAAAAGCTAATTGCTTGATTTCAGGTAAGTCTATTTCACAGCTACCATATGAAAGTACTATTCCGCCTTCAGGAAAAGCATTTTTCCATCTCTCATTCGTAAATTTCTCATATGACATCTCCTCTGACAAGCACATAGAGGATATTTTTTTCAATAAGGAAGCGGTGATAAAATCACCCTTATTTTTTCTACTCATTGAGGCATTCCTCCCATTATTTATATGCCATATTGGAATTGGAGAGATTAAAATAGCCCCATAAGGTTTAGCGGTCGGATTTTCCTCCGAAGCAATATGCTCAAGTACAGATATGATCAAGGTGGCTGAGATTGAACTTCCAGCCAGTACAAATTTTGCATCTGGATATAATGTAGTTATTTTGATCCAAATATGTATTATACTCTCCAAATAGTATTGATAACTCCATCCTTCGGATTCTCTTTGAACTTTCGTAAGAAAAACGGCCGGGTTGTCGAATCCCTGCATCAGAAGTAAGCCATGTAACGTCGTGAGATATTCGACATAAACATAAGGCTCTGCACTAAAAAGCATAATATTTGGAATAAAAAATATAACTAGATCTGGCTTATCTTTTATTCTAAAACATTTTCTAATCCAAACTCCTTCTGAGCGTTCCTGAAGTTGGCTCATATCTGTACCATTGTGGCATTGGAAAAATTGACGAATATTGTACCAGCGTCTCCAAACAGTGTTTGAAATAAAGGAGTAACTGGGGTTCCTTGTATTGAGTGGGATTGTGCTGTTTATATGATTTTTGATTACACGAAGCAAAATATGTTGGTTAAGAGTTCCTTTTTGGGATGGTTTGTCTTTAGAATCAAGTGGCTCGATAAATCCTGATACAACAATATCAATTAATAAAAATAACACTAATCCACTTGTTAGTAACTCCATCCTGTCTTGTTAACTTTTATTTTACTTACCAAAGTTGATGTTTTTCTGTATGAATGAAAATAGGGTTTGTATTCTATATCTGGATAGCATGTCGATGCCAACCAAAAAGAGATATAATATTATATCATGAATTCTAATCTCTCTCATTTTTGGTTATCTTCTTACTTTGGAGTTATATCCAGGTGGAGTTCCTGCAACGAAACAAAGGATAAAAGATAAGGCATATATTGAAGACAAAAAATCCCTTTTTGTTCGTAAATCAATGAAATCCCTCCCATCAAAAGGCACAAAAAAAGTTTAACAAATCAAGAATTTAATTTACCGGAAAACGAGAAAAATAATGTTTGCACCAGAGTTGTTTGTGCAGCGAATTGGATGCGGAATACCTAAAATAAAGAATTCAGGTAAGAACTTCTAGATATAGCAGCTAAACATACATATCATTTTAATACTTTCCCGTAAACTCCACTAGGGCTTAGTTTAATCGGTCTTTTTTTTACGGCGTACATTTTCATCAAATTAATTAATTCTTAAATGTTTTCATTCGTCTCATTCTTCTGGAGTATGTAAATGCTAATTAAGTTTCTTATAGGTTAGAAAGAACCTTGTCCATAATTGGAATGAAGATATCAACATGCTTCTTGTTGAAGGTTAAGCCTGGTCTTAATCTGACACCTAGCTGGCCACAATCTCCCATGTTGACACCGTTCAGTCTCATATCGGATAGGAACTTAGCTCTCTTCTCAGGAGTTGGCATATCAAATGCTAAGAAGCATCCCTTACCTTTACCTCTCAAGTTGCTGAGAATCTGTGGGTATTTATTCTGTAATTCCTCCAACTTGGAATAGAAGTAAAGACCTGTCTCTCTCAATGCGGGCAGTAAACCGTGCTCGTTGATCTCCTTCATAATGGCACCAGCCATTATAATGTTCTTTGGATCACCGCACCAGGTGTTGAACTGTCTGTATGGCAAGTTTGGCACCATCTCTGGGTCATGGAAGAAGTAACCAGATGATTGCATCTTCTTGGAGAAGGTGACAAGATCTGGAGGTGGAGTAATGTTGTATCTCTCATGTGCCCACATAATACCGGTACCACCGCATCCAGTCTGAACCTCATCAATAATGAGCTTAGCACCATATTTCAAGGTTATGTCTCTAAGACCCTGGAAGAAAGCTGCATCTGCATGGTTGTCACCACCTTCGGATTGAATAGGTTCAACGATAACAGCGGCAATTGGGCAGTGCCAGTTCTTGAACTGGTCCTCAACAGTCTTCAAGCATCTCTCGTCTTCCTTTTTGTTGTATTCGACATTTTCTGGAAGAGGGTACTTGTAAGATGGGAATTCACCGGTTGGCCAATGGAATGCTGGCATATCCATCTTGTGTAATGGCTTCGATCTCGTTAGGGAAGCTGTTGCAAATAATCTACCGTGGAAGCATCTCTTGAATGATAGAACTGCCAACTCTGGATTTCCAGGTGGTAAGTTTTGCATGCAGGACTTCTTCTCCTCTGCGGTAAATGGCTTGTCATAACCTCTCCTCGTGGATTGGTAGTTCATGAAAACAGCTTTCATGGCCAACTCATTAGCATCTGCACCGGACAATCCGTTCCAGACGTACTTTTGACCCTTTGGTGCGTACTTGAGAATATCCCTCTGGATTTCCTCGTAATCAACACCAGCGAAGTTACCTAATGCTGGTCTGTCAACAAGAGCTCTGAGCATCTTTTCAGATTTGGCAACCTTAATCAAATTAGGGTTGTTGTATCCCATAGCAATGGAAGCGATCTGACAGTAAGCATCCAAAAGAACGTTTCCGTCAGCATCGACGATAAAGTTACCGCATGACTTGCTGTAATCAGCAAGGAAAGTCAGGCATCTGGTATCAAAAACCTCAGATAGAGACTTGATAGCAGCCGCACCCTTTGGACCTGGAATGGTCTTGGTAACAACCTTTGGAGCATCTGGCTCACCAGGGAAGTATTTATCAGCGTATGTAGACATTTATATTTGATTAAAGAGTATTGTGCTGTGTAATGTCTTGTAGTTTGAATTTATAAGTAAAAATACACTTGAGTGGTACCTCATGATGAACAGCAGTACTGGCCCCTTTTATACCGTCAACATTTTACAATTGGATTGATAATCCGCCAGGGCAAGCGGAGGTGCACCACTAAGCGTTCCCGATTATGCATTGATTGGCTTCACCTAGAAAACAAAGATTAACGTGAAATCGGCACAAGAATAATGGGAAACATATAATTCTTGCTGGGTACTACCCGCTAAGAAAGCTGATATCCTACCCCGGTCGACTAATTAGGAATCTTTTTTCGCAAAAGTCCATCTTGGCGGTTAGCTCTCAAAAAAATATATGAAATACTAATACTGCACGACTGGAGCGAAAGAAAATGAAAGCTAAAAACTACTGCTAAAATAATTTTTTATGGCCCAGAAATTTATGCCCCGCTTACTTTCCCTGTATTTGCGGATTATTGGGTAGTAAGTAAGTAGTAGGATGAAAAAATACCATAAACGAAGAATAATGGACGACTTTTCATATCAAATGGTTGCAAATAAAAAACTGCGGAGGTTAAACAATGTGCTATATTTTGTTAGATCTTCGATCAGATCTGCCAAAATCCGTCTTGGTTTTATTATTAAAAGCCAAGAGGTTTATCTCCATTTTTCCTTATAACATATCATTCAAGACAAACTAAACCACAACTTACTGATTCAACTGTTGGATTTCACTATTGCTTATGTTTAAGGGGGAAAAAAAGAAGAACGATCCCGTTATTCAACTTACTCTTAGCGGCTATAGGGAAGGCTAGAAGCAAAAGAAAAATTAAAAAATTAAAAAAAAATTAAAAATGGTAGTTAAATCACCAAACGATATGAACTTCCCTTAAAGCCGTTTTTTCATTTAAATGCTAACTTTTAACTAGATCAACCATCGGTAAGGGTTGTGCAACAATACACAATTGAAAAAAAGTTGAAATAATAATATAAGCCTTGCCGCGGAGAGAACTTTGATGTACCCCTACCTCATTTTACTCGTATAAATAGACTTGTGTTCCCATAACTCATTTATTATAGTGCTTCGTGCTACTATTTAAGGGTTACATTGTAACAAGTCATTAGATTGACCCTCTATCCATCTGTCTATATAGTTAGTACATAATCATTTATAAAAGCGACAGAAAGAGAAATCAAAAGAGTGGAAGGGCCATCAAAAGCCTGCTCACAAATTTCTTATGGGCAAACCTGGTACTCCTTCCAATCATCGCCGATCAGTCGCTTATAAACGTACCTGGAATCTGCACCCCCAGCCCCAAGGTCTAAGTAGTCAACAACATCCACAAAAAGACAAACAACAGCAAAGTTTTCATAACCAGAAGACGAAGTCGTTCCATCAACATTACGATCAATTGAATCCAAAAGTTTTGATTTTTCCTCTGTCAACAACGACCCAGGCATGGGCTTCTTAAATGTCTTTTTAGCATTTCGTGACATCATATTCCAACAACGGAGACGTTCGGACGCCCATTCTTCTGTAGTGGGTGGTTTCAGGCGAAGTTGTAGATACTCCTTTTTAGCCTGTTGGAAACTGTGTCTATTCTGCATCATGTCTTGTAATGAGGTAAAAGAAGCATCCTTTTCTTGCTCCGGCACCGATGGCGATATCACGACATATTCTAATGGATCATTGATGGGTTTTCTGTTAGCTTGCTCTAAATTATCTGTGAAAAGATCAAATACCGTGGCATCACTTTGTTCCGGTGTTGGAGTAGCTATTGGTGACCCACTCCCACTTTGACTCCTGCTTTTTATGGTCTCATCATCGTCCTCTGCACTGCTCATAACTGCTTCCTCATCCCTCTCCATTATATGCAGCTCCGGATATAAGCCGTCCGATATAACCCTTGCATGGCCTCTCATCCTGAACTGTTTGTTAAGTCGTGTGAAATAAAAGCAGGCCTCAAATCTGGAGTCTTTCAAAAGTTCCCTATACTTGGCTGACCTTTTATCCGTGGTGAAAAGAATAACATTTGTGCTGCGGTCGTTAAACAAAAATCCGCGAAAGACGCATGTGCGTGTTGATGGCCAGCCATGCTCATTTGTATTTGAAAAGTTAAAACTTATGAACCGACTTTTCTCTAATTCAGTAGAAAGTGCTGACGAGAATGACGGATTCCATGGTGCTAATGACTGCATTGGTTCTATAACAAATATTATATCAGCGAAAATTAAATAGCGATATTCTTCTAGTGTTTCGGTCCTATGTGGGGATTTATCTTTCAGCGTTCTATATGACAGTATAAATTTCTAAATGTAATCGTCGCATAGAGACTTGCAAGCACTTGTGGATTTACCTTCAAAGGGGCAATACTACAACTCCTGTGCATATTTGGTCTGTTTATTTTATTTCTTGGATTATCTGGATCATAGAAAAAATGCGATGTATTTATTTATTTTTTATTTTTATTTTTTTTTTTGTTACTTTTTGTGATCGTATCTTTTGAATGGATGAACGAACATAAAGCAAGGTTGAAGAAGATGCTCTTTCCTCATTCACAAAATCGTAATTTTTTTGTCATATTCTGATTTCTCGGTTTTTTACTCTCCTGTCCAGTGATAATCAGGGATTTGCAATAGCGATACATCTGGCCGAAGAAAATATTTAGTCCTTTTTTTTTGTACTCAGGGACAAAATTCGCCTAATTTCTTGTATCTTCATTAATTGAATCTAAATCTTGAGACGATATTGAAATGGCTCTGTGACATCTTGTCAAAAATAAAAATGGTTTGCGTAGTATATGTAAAAAAATAGGAGACACTTCGAGCCGGAAATTCTGAAGCAATGCATTTTTACTTTGTTTTATTTTTTTCCTAGCGTTAGTAAGGCGGTCCGAAATTTTTAGAACCCCTGGCCTGACAACCCACTCAACATTTTTCACTTGCTCGCTGTTTTCTGTATGAGATTGAATTTTTTTTCCTTCGGTCGACTAGCAAGGGAAACTTTCCGCCGAGAGCAGTGCAAATATCGCGGTAAGAAGCATGCATAGGCCAGAAATGAAGAGGTTTCTGATGAGCATTCGCCGATGCAAGCCGATAATGTATGTAATCATTTTTTGAGACAAACCCGACAATGCAGATTACCGAACGGTTATTTATTATCTCGCCCTATAAGTCCGTTACCCATCGATCATGTCTGATCTAATAATTATCGAAATGATGTATCATCCAATAAGTATCCCCGCTGATTTCTGGAAATTTCGCTATCTCATCTCATAATCAATCAATCCTACATACATGTGTAATAGTTTTATTTAATTGGTTTAAGTGTGACGCCGATTACTTTATGAAGTTTTTGTTATAACTAGTATTGAGTGTTTTTAAGGCTAAAGAAAGGAAAAGTATAAAAGTAAAAGAACTAAGTAAGAAGGTAAAATGAACTGGATAAAAAGGGGAAAATGCACATGTTTAAGTACCTTTGATCCTTATGAGTGAGGTTTTCTTGGGCATAAACAAGGCAGGGCAGCTTTATGTAGACGCGACTCTCGACGCATATATTACAACATGTTATATATATTTTTTCTTGGAACAGCAATCAAGTATGGTATCACTTGAAATCAGTAGTACATCACGAATCAATGTTATCAAAATGTTTTTCCCATCTACGCTTGATTCATATTGTTTCTTCGTTTATTACACATCAATTAGATCTCTTAGTGAGAGTTCAAAGTTATAGGTAATAAGTCTGCTTGTAGTATGTGTATTTGAGGTCGACTCTCGCCCCTTCCATTTGCGTCCGGCTTCCACCCTTTTTTTTACAATTTTGTTACTTTTTGGTATGAAAATTACAACTCTAAGTTGTTTCTTACCTGAAGACAGAAAAGTATATAAATAAATGGGGTTTTGATTTGATTGCTTTCTTCATACTACTTCCAATATTTTTAATGTATTTGATAATCTTCATTATATGAACCCTAAATTGGGGAAATTTTTGATTCCAGCTTCATTGCCTTCTCCCTGCAAAAAGATAGGAACCAATTTTATTAGGGGGAAAAATTTAAGCCTAGCGCGGAGAATGCTCGTAGCCCTTCGTAATCATCAAAATGTACCATAAACAGGGGATTGAATGTTGAAAGCTAGTTAGGTTTGTACATTGAAAACCTTCAATTGCTGCTCGTGCCCTTTTTATTACATTCTGCAAGACGATACTCTACGCAAGCTTAACATATATTTTATATTTCAGATTATTGTCTTCCATATGTTCAGCGTACATGATCTAAATCCGCTTTGCCGATCTCCTCCATTCTTAACAGGTGATGGTAATCAGGATTATTCACGACTAAATAGCATGTCTTCAATGTCACAACAGCCTAATACTGCAACTTCTGATACATTTTTGGGACAAAGTCCAACTGTCACCTGTTCTAATCGTTTTGATTCCGATTCTGCTACAATAACGAACTATTATAAATTTGCCAATGTCACCGATATTGTGTGTTGCTTTTATCATGTTTTCACCGATTCGTCAAATTCACAACTTCAAACCGTACCCACTTTACTCCAACGTGTTCATGGTTATGACCTTCTTTTAAAATCAAAATTGCGTTCCGAACACAATATCAATAATGTTATCACATATGTATCGAAAAGAGAAATATGTATTTTTCAACTTCGAACGACTAAGGAAGAGCGCAGTTCTGATGTTACACTTGAAGCATCTGAAGCAGAAGGATCCAAACCAAATGATCGTCCAGAAATACGATTTCTCAAGAATGCTGTTGATCAAATCATTTTAAAGCATCACCTCAATCTTAAGTTCTTGTCGGCATCCATATTTGATTCCAAGATAATATTTCAAAGTCCAACATCAACATCTCAGACATCGAAGAAAAGACCAATTGGAATAGTGTATCTCAGCTTTCTTAGAGCTGTCAAATGTTACATAATACATGAATTATCTAGTTGGCACAGGCTTTTCCAGGGAAGTAGGCATGCATTATCATTGGATATGGTCCCATTTGGTAATCAGATGTTAACAACGTCTACAATTCACACAACTATAACAGGCGGACATTCCATGACCGAGAGAA
The DNA here is from genome assembly GCF_011074885.1 of Brettanomyces bruxellensis. Lineage (NCBI taxonomy): Eukaryota > Fungi > Ascomycota > Pichiomycetes > Pichiales > Pichiaceae > Brettanomyces > Brettanomyces bruxellensis. Next base: position 3,326,744 of record NC_054690.1, on the reverse strand, counting down.
AGAAGAAGTTGGTAGGTTACTCGATTTTTCAAGTCAATCCTTCAATGAACAAGAGTGGTGATTTGCTTGTAAATTTTTCCGCCAGCAAAAAGATGTTTTACAAATTGTCTGATTACTTAGCAATCAATTGTGATAATGATCCGAAGTTACTTGACAAGAAAAGCTTCGCTGTTTTTATGTGTCCGTCCGGAGTCCAATGTTCCTTTGCTGTTGAAGGATGTTTCAGTAAATCAATATGCGATGAGCCATCGTCCGTTAATTCTTTTGCCTCATTATTAAAGGCATATAGCAATATCGATATTATTAAGGACATTTCCTTTCAACCAAGCGAAGTGAGAAAATGGATCAGATTAGTTCCAAATTTAAAGCATGTCAATGGCCTCACCCAAGACATTTCACGATTCACTGAGCAGATCTCGAGTGCAGGAAGATTTATAATGTGGCCATTGGAGTTGTGCTTCATATTATTTCCGGTAGAACCAGAAGAGGCACATGTGTTTGATATTCCATCTATATGTGATCCTTGGGATCTAACTGATAAGTTGTTGAATATAAGTCCAAAAAATAGCAGTAAGACTGTTAATATGGATGTTAGACCGATTCGAAAAGAAGCATCTTCGATAAATTTTTCACATGATGTTGCGGCCGATACAGAGAAATCAGTGCATTCTTTGAACAAAATTTCTGTTCCAAGGTCTCCTGTAAAAATGAATGTGATTGAGCCGAATTCCGATGGTGTTAAAAATCCTGAAATCGATAATAATTCATCTACAGTTGTTTCAAACGATAAATATGGGGGGAATTCATTAATGAATGGGGACAAGAATGATGGAGATGATGATGTACCTGATGAAAACATGAGTGATCTATTTGGAGATGACGATAGTGATGATTCAAAAGAAACTGGATCAGTTGATAACAAAGATGTTACAGAGAAAAAGATAAGGGAAAACACAGATAGTGAAGTCGGTGATGAAACGGATAAGCATACAGACACGTCATCAATTCATTTATTGTCAGCTAGGACCAGTCCCTTGTATGAGGATCCAGGGGCTCCAGGTCCAGTTTCTCTTCAAATATTTGTAACACCATCTACCTCAGAGAGTATACCTGAGTCTGAAGAAAATTCCAGTGGTTCGAAGTCAACGGGTGAGTCCAAGAAATCTATTTTTGCACCTTTAAGTTTTAACCCGCTTATAAAAAAGGATATTGATAGCAAATATTCAAGTGGCGGAAAGTACTTTGTGAAAAGTGGCGAGCACTCAACACAAAATACTGGTAGTGATAGTTCCAAGCCAAAATTCCCTCTCGATGAAGATGCTGATGTTGAGGTCTCCGACACTGATGAGGATAAATCAGATGGTTATGATGAGGATTCGGATGATGTGGGAGCTTTGGGCTCGAATGGACCTGTAGAGGATACTGAGAATGAAATCGAAAACGATGGAAACCTTGACAGTGAAGATAATGATACTTCAATGTCAGCATCTGAAGAAGAAAGTGAGGCATCTGAGGTTGAAGAGTCTGGTAGTCAGGGGTATATTCATAATATAAGTACGATGCGATCTGTGGGTGTGCAGGCAACCTCTTTACTTGCTAGTCCTGTGACTCCTCATAGTGCTATATTTGAAAAATCTGGAAAAGAGGTGGAGAGTTGGATGTTCTGGATTTTAAGAGGTCCTTCTGTTGTCAGTATACCTTCTCACTTTCTGCCAAACATGAATTCACTAAAAGTTCCAGTAGACGAGCTCCAAAACATTTTGCCAGTTCTAGAGGATTTTATCCTGTTTTCTCAAAAAGATTTAGGGAGTGCTGATTTGGGCACCCTAATTCAACATCGTTCAAATACATCTATGCCTGATTTTGACGTCGATTTTGTTATTCAGAAGGTTTTTCCAGGTGTCGTGAAAGCCCCCCTCGTTGATTTATTAAATGAACCTGAAGATGGTGCAAGTGATTCGAAATTGAAAAATGAGAATGCGTATGAATGTCTTTTTGGTGAAAATCCACCGCTTGAGAAGAAAGGGTCTCTGGTTAAAGGCATTGAACGTAGCGAGAATCACGAATTTGATGATCCCAGCTTTTCAACTGCAACGCCTTCTGAGCAGGATCACACACAACAGTTATCACCTAATGTATTACTGCCGTCCGATGTTGGCCGAAAGAAGTCGGAAGTAACGTCTAATAAATTATTCAGGATCCCGACGACTTTCGTATCTGTGAAGCGACTGGGAAAGAATCTCAGATTGAATGAAACTGCCCTTCCATTTTGGAAGCAATTGGGGCTAGATGTAGCCGGGCATAAGAAAAATTTTGAAATTTTGGTTGTGATGCCCCAGTCTGATAACGGGTATTATGTGCATGAGATTAATCAATTGATAGATTCACTTGTTCAAGAGTATTCAGCACGGGGGTTGGGTACAATCCTGAAGTGCAGGGGTTCTGGAGTGGTTACAATCAAGTCAGATAAATCTACAGAAGAAAGTTATTGGAATCAGGTGCAAAAAGTTCTTTTAAGTATGATACCATCTTTGAAAGAGGATACAAGCTTACAACACTCTAAAGATGAAAAAAGCGTAAAGAAAGGAAACAGAAACTTGTTGTTACTGTTTGCAACCCCATATATTAGTGTTCCTTCAATTGTACGCATGGGTCACATATGTGCAACATTTAAGTCAACCTTATCAGCAAAAGTAAAAGCTGCAAATGACCCAGAAGGCCGCAAACGCCGTAAGGTTAGTATCACGGAACAAGATAGATTGGCTATACCCAATATTTTCTATAAAGTTGTTTCATTCACAACTCTATATTCTAATGCACAACTACGTTATGATTTCCAATCGCTCAGTTATATGGGTCAGTTGGCATTTCAGTTATATAGCATCTGTCCCGAAAGCACTGATCTTGAGGAGAAAAGTTCTTTTTTCAAAATTTCACAGCCATTCAAAACACACATTGATTTTCAGTTAACAAAACGTTCTGTTGCGGAGGAGTTGGTAGAAGATAACTATTGCCTACACGTTTGTTATGAGCACTCTGTAGACAAACGATGGTGTGTTGCAAGTTGGACAGATCAGTATGGTAATTTTAGCTATTTGAAGTCATGGTATATTTCTGAGAATTCTGCATATAAATCATTTGCTGCTGTCGCTGAGAGTATTTTCAGCATAAGTTTACAGTTCATGGAGAGGTATGGTCATAATGGCTCAATCATCCTTTCTCGCTTGAATGATATACTGCCGGATGATGAGCTGTCTGCTTGGAAGAAAGAATCTTTACAACACAGAAATGTTAAATTGGTGATTCTTACAATAGAGCCGGAATCATCTTCGCTCATATTATCGAACTATAAACTTCCGTCTATTTTAAAGAGCAGAAAAGATGTGAATTCTCAAAGCGTGAATGACCTTCAAAGAAGTTCCGTATTATCTTCTGGGCTTGGAATCATTTCGAGTGCTAGTCAAACACCTAACGTTGAAACTAATTCGGCAATCTCTCCTTCTTTTGGTACTACGCCTAATGTGGTTCTGGCATCCATGACCGGGGGTGGAACGCGCCTCACACCCGTCAGTAGGCAAGGTTTGGATTCTGCTCCTTCATATTTTCTGAGCTCACCAGTGGATTATTCACAAGTTCATTCACTCAAGAATCAGCTGGGATTAGCGGATTCTTCTTCTGCCGGAGCCTACAATGTTGATGCTTCAACTTCTATTGAAGTTACAAGTAGTACCGGAAATCTTTTTGATGACCCTATTCTTATTGACCGACAGAGTGAATGTTATGGAATCATATTTCCGTCTTCACAACCTCTTTTACACCAGCAGATCCGGCTTCCTCTTCAAACTGGCTTCTTGATCGGTACAGGAGATGGTGTAGCAAAAAACAAAACTTTGGAGGTGAATTTGTTGAGTTGCCCCTCTAATATGGATTCTGTTTGTCTTCTCAAGGAGTTGCTTACGCAGTTCAAGTTTCTAAGTGTCCTTTCGAGATATTATTGTTTATACCCAGCTATAAGGATGTGTGGAAATGTTGAATCAAGTGATACTGATGCTTTGAACAATAGCATATCAACTGATGTTGCTGCATCTAAGGATGAAAACTACTACTTGCCTGAGAAAAGAGATTTGGATTCTTTCGAGTTTGGTGGTTCTGTCGAAGCGGCTTCCAAAAAGGCTGGCGATAGAAATATTCGATATCATGAATTTTGTAAGCTGCAGAAGCAACAACAAAGATTGTACCTTTCAAAGGAGTTAGCAGATCGTTTCTTGTACGATGAGCATCCTATCATTCCTCCACATATAACTGCAGTCAGGAAGATGTTAGATTTCTTGGTTCATCTCCAAATTGAATAATAATATATATATATATTTGTTACCTACTTTACGTTACATTAATGCATTTTCTGTTGATTTCTTACGTTAGTATAGGTTTACATATGTACTGAATAAAAATTCATCTTTTAGCCATATCAATGGCTCTGATGAAATGTGTCAGCAGTGGTATGTGCCATTCTGTAGGTTTATTTCTGTGGCATATCTCCGCCTCCGCAATAATTGTCTTTGTGTCTTTGGTGAATATTTGATCTATGTCAGTCAAAGATTCCAAAATAATAAGAATCGTAAATTTGTACATTTCTCTTAGTTCTGGTATAGATAGGTCACAATTGCTAAGGAATTTCCGAAAGTCTGTTTCGCAAAGATCGATAAGATTCTTGGATAAGTTTTCACAATAATATTTCTGTAAGGATACTCTTCGCTTAGGCACAAAAAGACAAATATATAAATATCCTAATGATATTAAGGTTTCCCGAAAATAGATAGTTTCTAGACCAAGTTCTGAAGTAATTGGGATTTTCTTATTTGGGATATAATTTGAAGTATCCCTTAAAATCAAGTCGCTTTCCATGATTGGTCGTATTCTATCTAAGGAATCTAACGAATGCATAAACGATATTGTTATAAGACGACTAAAACATGAGCTGGCACTGCTTCCCCATAAACTAAATACATTTCTTAAAAAGTATGAGTTATAACGATCACCTGCATAAGCATCATGAAAGCGAACACCTGAATTGCATAAAATTTGCCATTCAATTTTGTAGTATTCGGTGATAATGAATAAAGCATTTTTCCATGTACTCCAGGTTAATTGTGAGACCTGATCATTATGAATCGAACCCTTGATGCAGCACTTGAAACCCCATAAAAAATATTCCCAAAATGGCCTTCCAAGTTTATCAAAATTGGAATTCCCGAAAAGCTCTTGACGCGAAAACCATTCCTCTTCATTTAAATGGCGCAATTTCTGTATTTCCTGATTAGCGGTTGTATTAAGGTCATTATCCTCTGCCCCCTGTCTTTCCTTTGTACGGTAAATTTTATCAGAAACACTTCTGCGACCCAGAGAATTGGACTTTGTAATAAAATGAAGTAAGGAAGACATAATCTTCCATAAATTTTCCAATTCGTAAAAATATATCTCGTCGTCCAAAGATTTTGGATCTCTGTTCTTTCCCAACTTCTTACATAGTAGCAGTAAGCTTGTTAAATAATCAGTAGATCTATTGCTTAAAGGACGAGAGTGTGCTTTCGGTACAATTGAAGCAGATATTTGAGGGTCTGAAAGACTCAATTTGGTGACTGTTGTAGCTGTTAGAATTAGTTTTAGGAGCTCTGGTTGAGGATAATTGATGAATGGGTACGATTCATATAGTGAATCTTCTAGATAATCCAAAAAGTCAATCATTGACCTGTGTTTAAGTATGATTATCTGAACTCTAAAATGTTGCATATGGTACACTTCACACCTGTGTCGAATGTCATATATGCTTGGCTCGTTAGAATCTTTAGTTATGTCATTACGGGCAGTTTCTTCCCCACTAACTAAATTTTGATGTTTGTCTCTTTCCATGATTAGTAGTCTTGAAATTAATTTGTGAATAAGTAAAAATTGACACCATGGATAATAAAAGCGACCCTTTTGATCGCTATTGAATGGGCATACGCGTCTTGGCACCATATATTGGTCTTGGTGAGAATATCCTATAGATTAGTTGGCTCCACATATTGAGGGGAAAAAAATCGAATGAGGGAATTCTGAGGAGATATAATAATTTACTCCAAAGCCAGTTTGTCTCCATCATTATATCTATTCATAAAATGCTATTATAGAATACATATGTAACATTTAGAAAACTTATTTGTAATAAAAAATGATTAATTTTTACCCTTTTCTTAAACTAAAAGAGAAGACGACCAAATTTCATTTCCTTCGTCTGAAAAGCTATTCCTGCTGATAAAAGGTTAAAGGATTCTAAATACAAAAGAGAGAAACTAGTGAAAAGCTTTGTAAAGTAACAATTTAAACATATATTCAATGAAGCAAATCTGAATATATTAACAGCACAAACTATAATTATTCATTCTACATTTGAAAGTGGGCTTTTGGTTGTCAAAATAAAGCTGCCCATGTCATATATCATGTCGTAACACAACACAAATTACTGACTCGATATGGAATATGGCATCGTTAACTGGAAATGTACGTGAAGTAAAGCACTTGTAAAAGGCATTAAACTGTTGGAAGTTGAACAAAGATACAATTTGAATGGATGTGTTAAATCCAGTGGGAGAAATTTATTACGTGAACTACTAGTACTAGTGAGGAGATAAAAGGTTGGGAACTAATTAACAATCAAACACTGAATAAATTTCTTGTCTCTGGTCAAATCAACTTCATTCCAAGTTGCTCTAAGTGTCATCCTTTCTTGCTTCTTCATTAGCTGTCCTTTCTTTCTTCAAAAATGAACATGTGATTTCTCGTACACAAGTGCGGGCCTCCCCAATTATAAAGGAAAGACGAAATTAAAAAAAAAAAAATTGAATCCAGGAATGTAAAATTCTTGATGTAAATTACAAGTCTCCGGATGCGCATACATAACTAGTAGGCCTCTTACTGACATATTCGGTCAAAAACATCTAATTTAACTATATCTGTGAAGTAATCTTTACACACAAAAAGTTTATCATTATTCTACTATGATATCTGCTTTCAATGACTTTTAAATTGTGGAGTTCAAAATTCAAATAAACAAAAACTAATACTAATTGGGAGTATGATGAAAGGATCTGATGATGGACTGTAGCTTTAATTCTTTCTCATCAAAACCAATACTATCTATATTTACTAATCAAATTACTTTCAAATGCATTGCATTATGACTGTTCTAAACAAATTCTATAGTTAAATACAATGGAAAAATATTTACGGGCAAACATATATCCTGTCTATGGGACATTTATCCATCAGCTAATCCTGTTTCCTGAAATCGAGGTTCGAATTTTTTTTTCTCTCCGCTCTTTCGTATTTTCGCTTTTAATCACATCACATACATATTTTCTAATCCAGTATATGAAATAAACTGCTATTCGACTCAAATATACAGGGGAGAAACACAAATCTATTAATGAACGTGCAGCAACAAAACGGAAACTTTACAAACGGAAATATAAATCCTGCCATAGGATTTTCCAACATGATAAGGACGTATAATAACCAACCGCCGAATATTGATGATGAACGCGATAAGAAAAGAATTGACGTTCTTCTTCAAATAAATACAATTCTTTTGCAGAAGTGCATAATATTACAGGCTTATGTCATGAACAAATCGAACACAGGAGCGATGGACTACAATCAAAAAAAAGTGATGTATCAAAGCTATCTAAAAAGAATTCATATGAATTTGATGTGCCTTGCTTCAATAAACGATATTCATACGCTAAACAATACAAACCAGAAGAAAAACTACACCTTACCGCAGATAGTCTTTCCACCTCAAGAATTACCAGAATTAAATGAATACTACAAGAGTTTAGATGAGTTATATCCTGATGCTGTTTTTTTATATCAGAAGCGAATGGAAATTATGGTTCAGCAGCAGAGAGTAAGAAGACAACAACAACAACAACAGCAACAGTCGCCTGTATCACAACAAAACTTTGGAAATTCCCCAGGTTCTTCCATCGGAATGCCTGATGGAAGGCAGACTCAAAGACAAATGCAACTTGATGCATTCAGACAGCAGCAGCAACAACTACAAAACCAATTACAACAACCTCAACAGGGCTTGCATAATCAAACAAACTTAATGCAACAAAGGCCGCAACAATTATCACAAATACAAAAACAGCAACAACTTTATCGTCAGTTTTTACAACAAAGAGGGAAGAACGGCTCTCCAAAAAATATGAACTCAAATCAAGCACAGAAATCAAAAGTGCATATTGGCCAGGGCACTGGCCAATCATTTCAGTTTTTTAACGAAAGCTTTGATGGGAACAAGGCGCAGAATGTAACAGCTAATTCGCAACAAAATCAACCTGGTACGATATCTACAGCCGATATGATCAGTAATTCTGGATCACCGACTAATCCTGGAATGAATATGGACAATACGATGAATGCAATCGAGAATGTATTAAGTCCAGAGCAGATTCTTGCTAAGGTGAATAGCTCTGGTGCACAGAGTAACGATGCTAATGGTGGGATGGGTGGCCTAAACAACAACAATATGTTTAATGGTTGGCAGATGTGAGTACTACATTGTATAATAAAAAAAACATTTAATTCACCACTGCTTTTTAATTAAAAATTTCTTTATTATAGTCTGCTTATTCTTTATTGTACACAGCAATGACGGAAACATAACTTTACTTTGTATTTGTAGGGTTACCAAAGGGTAATTCCGCGTAAAAGTTGGACCGAGCCTTTTTTTTATCTAAATCGGATGGGAACATCCGTACATAAATCCAAACATCAAAATATAAAACCTAGTAGCTGCCATCTCTTTGTATTAAAGAATTGAAGTTTGATAAAACAACTTCGAAGGACGATGGGCCGCCATAGAAAACAGACACTTGCTGAAAATGTGGCATTTGAAAGCATTTATGCAAAGTCGAGGACAAGCCGTATTCCTCAGGAAATTCAGGATGAACTTTTAGATGCCTATACAAAATTTTGTGATAGAAATGATACAGAAGATATTTTGATCAAGTACATTCCAAATTTATTCAAAACCGAGTTAAATGTACCTGATAAGTTGTTGACGTTCATTAATGTACAAGACTTTGGTATGGATAGATTGGAAACTTCTAGTTCAGATGTGTCACAAATTGTGGATTTCGAGAAATATCTTTATGAGGGAGCTTTACTGTTGCGTCTTAATGCCCAAATTGACATCATTGATTACTACTGGTATATGACATTGGCAACAGTTAATGGAAAGTCTGTATTATCTAGCGCAGAAAAGAAAACTGCCTACAAGCAAAGAATATATCTCAACGATTTGAAAATGCTATGCCAGAAGTTGAAGCAAGATGTGCCGACTAATGTTATGCTTGACATGATTACAGTAATTAACGATGGTGAACGCGCATGGATGAACTACATGGATTTTGCCTTGGTTCTAGGAAGAACAGGCATATTAGGGGAATGGTAATACCGGAATATGACTTATATAATTTACTTGTGCTATATATACTTTTCTAAGCTGAACAAATAATTCATTTTAAGAACATTACTATTGAACTTATTTATTACCTATAAGAAATAGTCCAAGTTCAAGAGACATGATAATAACCAACAAACGAAAGAAAAATACAAAGTGTACTTAATCAATGATAGTGAAATCATAGAATGTGCTTTGAACGGAAGTAGTTTCTCATGTATCTGATTTGATACATACCAACGGAAAGAAGAACAACAATGATCAAAATACCGAAGTTACGCACTCTTCTATTCGTAGACTCATTAGTATCTCTTAACCTTTCTTCCCTTCTAACTAGGTATTCTAACTCAGAGGCAATGTCATCAATCATTTCATCTGTCTTTCTCAACTCGACTTCAGCCGGCTTCAATTTTTCAGCAGCCTGAATAGCATTCCAATCTCTGGCAGCTGCTCCAGCCTCAACATCCAACTCGATTTGTCTCTTAAGATCTCTGCCGTTGGATCTAAATCCTGGCTGGATCTTATTCTCAAAGCAAATATCAAACGAAGAGGAAGATTTTGCGGTAAATGCCACCTTAAACGAACCAACGACATTATCCTTTCTACGGTATTCACTGCCATCTGCCCCGGAAATCTTGACGGACAAAATTTGGCCATCGCCACTTTGGCCATCAGTATTGATCGTCACAACAACAAGCTGGCCATCGGAGACAAACTCACGCACACATTGTGAAGTAGGTTGTAGTAATGCTGGCACTTCGAATCTAAGTGCGGTGACCGCTGAAATTTGGAAAAGGGCCAATATTATCGCACACAAGGAGGTCAAAAACATTGTTGATATGCCAGTAGAACTTCTTTGTGATGTTGCAATGTGCAATGGAAGAAGGTTGTATTTATTGGTGTCGATTTTATCCCACTTGTAAGAGATCAATTCATAGAATCGAAATTATCCTGTTTTTGGTGAAAAAAATGGTCGAGAAGGAAAAAGACAACGCGTGTCGCGGAACTAGTGAGAGGAAAAAAAGTGGGAGGGGAAAAAAATAGAAGCAAAAAAAGGTGAACATGATCACAGCTGGTACAGGTCGACGACTAACGCAATACCTATAATCAAGCTACAGAACGATGCGGCCAACAAACGTATAAAATCGACTGTTACATCATACGTAAATATAATTGAAAAATTTGTTATCTATTTTACTAGAGCACATCGACAAAAAATACACATGAATCAATAATAGCAGCGAAGATTATTAGGCCAAAAGGGGGAAAAATCATTCTGGGATGTAATTATCATCCTCCTTCTTAGGCGCAGCAGGTGTTGGAGCATCCCAATCACCGGCCGTTGGCGTCGAACCCCAGTCAGAACTCTTTGCCCCACCACTGTTACTTCCAACAGGTTTCCAAGCGTTTCCACCGTAAGAAGTGTTTCCACCATAGGAAGTATTCCCACCGTAAGCCGTACTTCCACCATAAGAGGTATGACCACCGTAACTAGACTTTTGACCTCTCGTACTACTTCCTCCCCAGGAAGAACGTGAACCCGATCCCCATGCCGGAGTCTTTCCCCCACCGGATGTCCAACTTGGAGTCTTTTCACCACTATTTCCCCATCCGGGAGTTCTTCCACCCCAGGCAGGGGTGCGCGAGGATGACCACGATGGAGTAAGTCCACCGTTTTGAGCACCACCATTTGGAACAGATGCTGCAGTTGATGTAGGACCGGATGAAGACCACATTGGTGATTCCGATCCCGCACTTGAAGGCGGTGGTCTGGCAACCGCATCAGAATACACTCTTCCTCCCCTGCCAGCACGTCTTCCCCTCCCTCTGCTCTCAGCAAATTGTTCATAGGCAATGTATTGACCCGGACGGACTTCAAAGAGCAAATCAACCTTATTAATTGCAACGATCTTGGCTGGATTGTGCATCTCAACACGTGCCATGGATCCATTAGCATCCTTAACAAGCCCCTTTTTACCCTTGTACGGACCTTTACGAACACTAACGTATTGATGGATTGTTGGATCACGGCCTCCAAACTTCGTGCTGGAAACATTAATCTGTGGATGTGCCATTCTGTTTGGGTTCATCCGGCTCAAGTCTGGCATCTTGAATGCTCCGGAGATTGCCACAGCAGGCGAATTAGTCGAGATGTCTGCATGTGCTGATAGAATTTGAACCGTGTCTGCGTCCACAACGAATAGTCCAGAGTTCTCCACTATACTTTTGGACCGCACAAACAAGGTAGTCCGAAAGACGTGCAAAACGTTACCCTGCCGTTTTTCTCCATGAATCTCCTTAATAACGTCTCCCACCTTAACTTCGTTACCGAAACGATCGGTCGTCTTCTCCGTCATCCTATCGAGCTTAACGGCACTTTGAATCTGTTCAGGTTCAACACGGACCGTGAATCCATCTGTTCGAAGAATCGTTAATGCATTCTTTTCCATTCGGATCACGAGACCAACATCAGTAGGATTTAAGCGGACGATTTGATGCAACTCGAATGTCGCACTGGATTCTCCATCCTCATCATCAGCATCCTCCTGCTCTGTGGATTCGGTGGCCATATTTAAGGCACCTCTATCCACTGATCTCTGTAAATAATTTGCAAAGACGGTCACATCTTTTCCAGTTTGGTCTGATATTAAAGTGACCTGCTTTCGTTGAACTTGAACAATCATTCCGCTTTCACCAGAATGCACACCACGAACAACAGTAACGTGATCACCAGGTAGAAAAACTTTTCTGAGAGCGGATGCAGGAACCTCAACTTCTTCCTTAGCTCGGCCATCCTTAAGAATTACTTGCACAATCTTACCATTTCCGGCGACACTAGTAACATGACCATGCATTCCAGTTTGCTCACCAGAAGAAACAACAATACGATCACCAGGTTGAAAAAGAATTGAAGATATCTGTGCCTTTTTAAGACTCCTGGCCATCTTGTTAATGTCCACCGGCATCGACCCTCCCTCTGCCTCATTATCAATATTCTGTGCATTGTTATCTTTGCCCATTCCAAAGAGCTCAAGTTCACGCAACGTTGGTCGAATATCTTTCATAACTAAGTGCGTCATGCTGATATCCTTGAAAAGATAACCATCTATATACTCCTCGTTTCTGTAAACAAAGAAATTTCGCTCAGTCCGGGCTGTTGTGAGATGTTCAGGATCATACTGTGATGCGGAATACTGTGAAAAGAGCTTTTGAGGTGGGCGAGCCATACCTTTATGATAACCACGATGCCCACGTCCGGTCAACGAACCCACACCACGACCATAATCTAGCCTTGGAATCAACTTGACACGAGCCTCAAGTCCGTTGTCAGCCAAATTATCAACGATACCAAGGTCCCCCTTATACTTTCCAGACCTGATCCGGACGTAACTTCCAGGTTTAACTTCATGATCTTCAGGTTTTCCGGGACGAAGCAAGTCGGGGTACTCATCAATTGGAACTAGCACTTTTCCACCGGTGATATAAATTCCCGGAATACCGGAAAGAATCCGATCAACCACATCGATCCGTCTTGCCTCGACATATATATAACCCTCAAAGTCGTCTCTCTGAAAAGCACTGTACACACCTTCGACACCCTTCATATTAAACATTCTTGCATACAATTGCCTAACAATGCTCTTCTCACGTCCATGCTTAACGTGTATACCCCAGATGGATGGGTCATCAACGGAGGGCAATAACAACCTCTGTGACACTTTGGCACCACTGCCCATGTAACGGGAAGATGCGGATCTTCCATATCTTTCACGGAACTGGGCTGCCAAAGCTTGCGCATCTTCTTCATCAAGCTTTTCACGTGATCTGTCTAGTTTTATGTGACTTTCGGCGGCTGCAGATGCGGCCTCTGGTGCTTCATCATCTGCCAAGAAATCTTTCTTTAATAACTCAGCTTCTTCATCGTCTTCATCTTCATCCTCGTCCTCGTCAACTTCAGCCTCAACATCTAAAAACCGATTTCCTCTTCTTCTTTTTCTCCTATGAACATCATCGCCATCATCATCATCATCATCGTCGTCGTCGTCGTCGTCATCATCGTCATCATCATTTTCCTCTTCCCCATCGTCGTCATGATTGTTACTATCTTCCTCCTCATCGTCTTGACCCAAAGCCGCATTATTTGAATCTTCAACCTCAGGCTCTTCTTTCTTCACAATCTGTTCCTTAGAATCAGGTTGGTCACTACTTCCAACCTCAGGGATTAACTTGTCTTCGGGCGTGTTTGTTTCGAATTCACTTTCTCTCAATATTTTTTCATTGTCTTCCTCCCCCTTCACTAAACTCTTAGGTGTCTTGTCCTCTTTCATCCCCGAACCTCGTTTATCCTCACTCATGTTCTTCGAATATCCCTAAAATGAAAATGCGAATATAATACTCGAGGATATTCTAGCTGACACTGACTATGTATACTGCTTATATTTTCACCCAAAATGTTGAAACTAACTTCCAAGCCAAATTATTATTCCCTTTTTCCCCTCTATGAAAAGAAAGAAGCCAATAATGTATATTTGACTGTAATGTAAAATTAACTACTTTTAAGGTATCATATACATATACAATTACAGGGAGGGGCCGCCTTATCTTTTAGAGCCAATAAAGAATTAAGAAGCTTTACTCCAGTTAAGTGAAAAATGATGTGGCGTTGGAGTTCCTTGCCGCCGTCGGCAATTCCAGCGAGGCCACCATACGAAGCACAAAATTTAAAAAATTAAAAAAAAGCGGAAAACAAATTGGGAAAAAGAAAACATGCCTATTATTAAGGTTGAGAATAATAAAAATCATATCCGGGTAAGTGCGAACAAATATATTTAGTGTCGCACATGAAGGTACGCTGATCACGATAATAATATTATATGTACAGGAAGGCAAAACTAAAGATCGCCAGTTAGATAAATATTTAAATCATCTCTTTTTCTTCCAGTCAAAGGCTCCTCGTGAGAAATCCAAAGGTTTCACAGGAATGGCACCTCTTCTCTTTCTTGATTCCACAAACATAACATGCCTTTGCGCTATTGGATCATATCTAACCTGAGTAACTTCCTTTGCAGTTCTTGGGACAACTAGAGTCCTACGATAGCCAGTTTTGGCTGTTGATATGAGTTGAACAATTGTAGTTCTAGCTTTTGACTCTATTATAATTCGCAAGTTGCGTTAGTAAGAAAATTTCATAACTTATACAGGTGACTGATTAGACTTACTTGCCATAATCTGCAAAATTGAATCACCGAACCAGAGTGATATTAACGTGAAGCTTTACTCTGAATTCTATAGATGAATGTATTCTAACTTTCCAAAGCGTCTGACAAACATTTAGCTGCTACTCCGACTAAGTTCGGGCAGTTTAACTTTTTCCTCCGCAGAGTATTTGGTGAACGGGTGTACACTTTTGAAATGTGCAGGGATGCACTTATTACTTTCTCATATTTAACTGGATGAAAGACATACTAGTACTTATCTATGGTTGGCATAATTCAATGGAAAACAACAATAATTCCAAAAGAAGATAGAGGGGAACATAGGGAGTGTCAACTACAAACCTGTCAAGTTGATTTGAATTTTAGGATGAACTAGTAGAACCGAGCCAAAATCTGGTTGGTTGGAAATAATACAGAAAAATAGGCACAAAATATGATGTAATTAGAACAATGCAAATAACTCATCCCTCTTTATTAGTACAATCAAATCTGGTGACAACATCTCTAAAAAGAGAATTAAAATTGGATTTATTTGTATTATTTCGAATAGCTCAATTTTACCGTTTTTTAACAGAACACTGAAAAAATGAGAACAAAAAGCAAAGGCAGATTAGAGCAATAATATATCATAATGGAAAGTTTCCAAATACCCACAAAATATTGATTTAATCTAAGAAATTCGAACATCCTAAAAATTGGAAATTCTTGGAAGAACAAGATGTTCCCCAGATTTTCAGGATGATTTCTTGTGATTGCTGAGCGAATTGGAAAAAGCAGAAAATTTTGGGATTGATTGGTTGCCACCAGTTCCAATTGTTCGTTCCACATTAAGAAATTGATGGAAGCAACCAGCATCTTCCAACGAAGAAAACTGTCTCTATAAAATGACATAAGTGGGTCATATTTGCCACTTGAGAGTAATTCTTTTCTGATCCTTTCTATGTGATACAATTGATTATCCTATACATATATTATTTCATTTTCTCTGCTGACATAAATTTTTATGAAAACTTTGCATTGACATATAAAGCTAAGGAACATAAATTATTGGTGGTTAATAAGCATGCAATTGTTTGTATTACATCCGAACCTAGAGATATCTAGCTGCGATGGAGGACCTAGCGAGAAGACAATCGAAGGTAAGAAACTTGCTTATCTAAAAAATTTGAAACGTTACAATGATTTGATGCACAAACTTTCTGAGAATCCCTCAGTTAAAGAAATCCCTGATTGGTGCTTTACCCGTGACACGGAGAGAAATATATCAGAAGTGATCAAAAGGAACACATCATCGAATACGCAGTCTCATTCGAATATAAAATCAAATCACATTAATGATGTTGATCAGAAACCTGTAAAACAAAAGTTGCAGCTTGACAATAAAGGGAAATGTGAATTTGCTATGAATCGAGAAAAATTAGAAGAAATCAATACAGTGGAGGATTTACCAATTGAAACAATAAGGCTCAACGACGAAGATCAGCTTCCATTCAAAAAGAACAAGGGTGATAAGAATTCAGATGGTTCATTAATCATATACATGCTTCAGAGAATTAATTTACCGAAAAAGGCAAAGGAAGGTCAGAATTATAGGGTATTCTTAGTGGTTAAATATTTAGAAATTTCAACGGATGTACTGCTAGTTGAATACAAATATATTCAGGTATATTCCCGTATGAATGAAATAATAAGGAAGTACTTCTCGAAACCGGAATTGACACCTGAAATGGAAGAGGAAGGATTCAAACAAGTGAACAAAGAGATGGACTTTTTCAAGAAGTTGGAAAATATCTTAGTAAGGCTTAGAAGACTAAAGGCTGAATTTAAGGATACTTACGGTACATCAATCTTGGATTTTTCAGAATCTGAAGCGGCAGGGATTAATGATGGCGATAGGATTACTACCAAACCTACTACAACAGTAGGCAAGTAGGACGCAAAAAAATTCTGTAAGAACTTTGCTTTCAGCGATTGTCCCAGCATTACCAAATTGTTCGAGATTTTATTTCAGAAATTTTTTTATTGTTTGTTACGGTGCAGCCTTCCATATTGACGGTGCACGTATTCAAGAAAAAGGGTGTGTGTGTGCCTATGTTCTCGTAAATAAATGAAAAGAAAACGCATTTGAGGTATCACTTTTCCAGGTAAAACTCACATAATATTGATTCTCTTCGAATAATAGTATTATGTGAGGACACATTACTTCTAATTGCTTCAAAAAACAATCTTGGCAGCCTCTAGGACACCATATTCCATGAAGAAAAATATTACCAGAAGGAAAAGCGCGTTTGTTTTTCTTTTTCCCAACCGGTAGAAAGGCTAACGTGAAGTGTGAGCGGTACCTGATATTTTTTTTTTTTTTTTCTTCCTAACCATTTATTTTTAAATTTTTTGGGGTGAAGTTCATTAATCAGTAATTGAAATTTAAATGCTGCAGCAGGCCGCTACTTTTGGTTTTACGTGTAATATCATTCATCATTGAGCAGGAAACAGGATCAAACCATTCATTCATTCATTCACTACAGTAACCGGAAGATCTCTTGTTGCTAATCAAAGCTGATGATGAACGTAAGAGTGGGAGGGAATACATCCTCTTATAAGGACAAGGAAATATCAAATGGTACAAGTAATATAGGACTGGTCAGGTCTCCGAGAAGACAACTTCCACTCACTGATATTCCTTCTAATGTCATTGGTAGGATACATAATACTGGGAGCTTAAAAAAGAGAGACTATTTTACCGATGCGCCTACAAGTAACATGTCTAAGACGGACAAACGACTCTCTCAGGGATCAGCAGCTAGCAAGAGCAAAAGAAAAGCTGAGAATAGAATAGGTCCATGGCGTTTGGGCAGAACACTTGGACGGGGTTCTACCGGAAGGGTTAGGCTGGCAAAGCATTGCCAAACAGGTCAATTAGCTGCTATAAAAATCATTCCCAAGGTAATTGCTCAAGGGTCTCATGGCAAGGCCAGAATTGACGATAACGGCCTCCCATATGGTATTGAGAGGGAAATAATTATTATGAAGCTAATATCCCACCCAAACATTATGGCTCTGTATGATGTGTGGGAGAATACAAACGAACTTTATCTTGTCTTGGAGTACATTGAGGGAGGCGAACTATTTGACTTTCTAGTACACAGAGGAAGACTCACCGAGCATGAGGCCGCACATTATTTTGGTCAGATCATAGATGCGGTTGCCTACTGCCATAAGTTTCAGATTTGCCATAGAGATTTGAAACCGGAAAATATTCTGCTGGATCGTAACCATAATATCAAGCTCGCAGATTTTGGTATGGCTGCCTTAGAAACGAGACAAAAACTTTTGGAGACCTCATGCGGCTCTCCACATTATGCTGCTCCGGAGATAGTTTCCGGTAAGTCTTATCATGGATCACCAAGTGATGTTTGGTCCTGTGGTGTCATACTATTTGCTATGCTGACCGGACATCTTCCGTTTGACGATCCTAACATTAGAAATCTTTTGTTAAAGGTGCAGACAGGCAAATATCGATTACCTTCCTATCTTAGTATTGATGCGAAAGATTTGATACAGCAGATGCTTAGGGTGAATCCAGATGATCGTATCCCAATTGAAGAAATATCTCATCATCCTTTCATTCTCAAATACGGGGAAAACTCCACTCACAACGCCAGGTCTTTACTCGCTCGTCAATTAGACAATCTAGATGTTTCTGCACCTATATTACATCCCCAGTCAGATATTCTGCATAATCTAGAGACCCTCTGGCACGGTATTGCAAGGAACATTATAATAGAGAAGCTTCGGAGTGCACAGGCGAACACAGAAAAAATGTTTTATTATCTATTATTGAAGTACAAGGAAGCACACTCAACAAATAATAATGGTAGGGCAAACTTTGATCCGAACGGATCTGGCTCAAGTGACAGTGGATCAGAAGACTATTCTGGATGTTCGGATACACAAAGATTAAAACAGCATCCGGAGAAACAATATCAACGTCCAGTGGTTCATAAAAAGCAGATATATAAGCAAAAAAATAAAAAGCATGATGTCGCCTTTCCTGTGGGCTTCACATCTAAACATCGGTCTTCATCAAAGCTTAGCCTCATTGTTCATTCTGCGAGTACTGTCACAACCACAATTCAGGATGAAAATGGTAAAGTCCTTCAGCAGCAGACAAAGAAAATATTGATTCCTTCAAAGGCTGCAACTTTGAGAAAGAAACAGATCGACCAACCCACTCCTAATACTACTAAAGTTGCCAAATCTCCATTATCTATTCGGGCTCTTGGCACACCAAAAATGGCACCAATTTCATGCTACTCTTCGGTGGCACAAACAGACAACTTATCTGAATTTAAGTATTTGTTTGGCTCAATTTATAATGACCCTGATTTAGCTACTCTCTCTGCAAATACTCCGACGAAAAAAGAAAACTTTAAGATTTACCAAGATGATACGGAATCTAAGGTGGTGCCTACGCTTTTTAAGGCCAATTCTGCTATTTCCAAGAATAGTGGAGGAATGAAGGCCTGCTCATCCATGATTCAATCAAATAATTCGTCCTCCTACAAAAAGATCGTTTCAGATAATCACAGACTTTCGCAACATACTACAAAATTCTCTCCCTTACCGAATACCCCGGAAATATTCGAGGATACAAAAGGTGGTAACATGGATAATTACGTATCAGTGCTAGACCCTAAGGTGCACAAGCCAAGTGACGGAGCACACCCACCAAGTTTAAAACCATTTGACAAAAACAATTTTAATTCAGCGAGGATTGCACTAAAAGAACTTGGAATCAAAGGAGATCACTTCCATTTGACGTTCAATCAAGGGAAAGAGGAGTACGGTGAATCTCTTCATCGGAAATCCTCTCTTGCAAGGTCAATAAGATCCAATTCTATGCGTAATCTTTCAATGATTTTGGCGGAAGGAACACAAATTTTAACGGTACCAGATAATAAAAACAACACATTAGTTGACTCACAGTATCTTTTTTCTTCTCGTGAAAATAAATCTGGAAAGAGCAATAGATATACAGGAAAAAGAAACAGCATGCAATCCTCAAAAACTAATAACACGAATGTCCGCAGCTCTTTTGAATACTCATTTTTAGACGATATCACTAGTACTGTACATAATGCCGTTGAGGTTCCAATAGTGAACAGCTCAGAAGATCATCTTGTCAGAGTAAAGGATTTTGGCTTGGGAATTAAACGTGCCATGGACAACGGGCATGCGGGCCAAAATAAGCGTGACGACAAGTTCGCCGATGCGGAAGAAGATGCGGTTGAACGTAATTTCTTGAATGATGAGCAGAATGCCAGCCACCCATTAAAAGTACACCAAAGAGTGGATTCGAACGCATCGGAAAAGTGCATCAAAAAGTATCCAAATATCCGTTGCTCACTCATGAATGGCTCGAATTACGAGTTTGGTCATGACGATGAAAGAAGATTAAGTCTAACTCCGGAGAAGGCCAAAATTCCAAAACCGAAGCAAGATCTGGAGGATAATGGAACTAAAAGAGAGTCTATATTTGCCGACCCAGAGGAAAGTAATGTCGCAATTAATCCAACCAGTGCCACTCAAAACATAACTATTTTTGATGAAGAGAACGAGATGGATCAAGGACTATTGGATGGAGTTAAGCAGAACTATCCACAGAAAGAAGTGGCTAGAAAAAATGCAAAACATGACACTCAAGGCCTAATTTCGCCAAATCAGAAGATAGAAAGAAATAGTACGGGGTTGAATACTACAAGAATGTCATGGCTATCAACTGCCACAGAAAAAGCTTCTACTTTACTTCATCGCCAAGTGGACACCTCTACTGCAGACGTTAGTCTCAAAAATAGGAATACTGGAATAAAGAAATCAGTGACTATACCACACAAAGAATTAAAGAAGACAGAAGCTAAGTCCATCAATATGCCGGGTACTGTGAAAACAAATGAAGGGACACAAAGACCTAATTGGTTTCGGAGAATTTTTGGGTCAATAAGGACGAAACAGAAAGGAAGGAAAAAAGGAAATGAGAAGAGACCCTCAGTTAGTGGAACTAGTTTGAGAAAGAAAAACACGGTTAAGTTGCATAACCTTTTTGCAGGGATCACAAATCAATTTTACTTTGAAGCAGATTATTTGACATCAGAAGAAGCAGAATCTGGCCTGATAGATAGTTGCAATGATACACCAAAAACTAAGGTCTCAACATTGCCAGGGGAAGGAAACACTATTGTATGCACGATTGTTAGAAAGCGAAACGACAGAGTTCTCTCAATCCGGGCCACGATCGAGGAACAAATAGGTGGGGAGTATGGCTTTGGAGGATGCTTTATTCACATTGCGAAGGTCAAGGGCAGTACGTCACAGTTCCGGAGTTACTGCAAATTAGTAAATGAGAAGTTAAAACGACTTGATGCTAGGAAAATGGAGAATGCATCGGATATTCACTGAATTTAATACCAGCGACTGAAGTAACACATATATACTGATTAATTACGATTCGGAAAAATATAAAATTTAAATTCGCCATAGTACTAATGCACTTTATTTAATTGCCACAATCTGTGGCATTACTTTCAACAGCCACGCGATGGGCATTGTTTTTTTATATTGCCTTTCCTTCTTCCCAAAGAATGGAAAGGAAAAAGTAATTCATTCTAAAAAAAATTTTGCACCCGGATTGATAAACCAACAAAAAGGAACCCTTACCCATTAGAGGAGTTTAAGTATATTAGTTCGGGAAGTCGCGTGTTTCATCGGCCAATGCTTTTAGAGGGTGTAATACCAAAAGAGGACGAAAATATATGCCAAATGTTCTCTGAGAGAATAGTCAAGGGGTGATTTAAGAAAAAGCATTTATGCTCCTTGTTTGCTAGTAACTTTTAAACGAGAAAGTTAATAATAAATTAACAAGTATCCTTAAAATTGTCGGGTAAAGTAATGGTTGCTGTTCTACAACGAGAATCTATGATAACAAGAGGTTTAATTATTTTCAAAAGTCTTTTTCTTCTTTGTTAAGGAATGTAAACTTATGTTCTATTGTTTTTGATGGAAAACCGTTTTTTTCCCCTTTCTATCTCAGGACACTTGTATTGTTGAAATTTGAGACGATGAAAAGAATAACGAAAGCACACATATAAATATACCGTGCTGCCGTTTTGACTAGCCAGTAATATTATTAAATTTTTTTTATTACAGTTATTTGTATTTTATCCATAAATAAGAACGCACATGCTTTTTTATTGAAGCACGCAAAAGGGGGGAACTACAAAATCAAACTTTCAAGTACAAACGAAGACGAAAATTCTGGCACACGATGGAAGTAAGCATAGATAAATAATGATGGATTCTGTCAGATACTTTACTTTTGTTTAAACTGTAAAACACCTTATATGCTGGTTACTAACATTTACAAAATGTTTAAAAGAGACAAAAGACCATAAGAATAAGCGTTGTCGGCGATTCGGGATCAGGGAAGTCAACCCTTCTTCAGAAGCTTATACAATCACATAGCGAAAATGAAGACATCACAGTAGATAAAGAGGCATTTAGAGGAATGGTCAAACTTAGAGATGGCCAATCCTGTAATCTAAATATACTAGATACCGAGGATAACGATAATTTGGAAGAAGCATGCGCTGATATAAATAATGATGTCTTATTGTTAACATACTGTATCAACCAGGATGCGAGCTACAATAACTTGTTTTTGAGGTGTAGTGCCATCAAAGAACAAAGGGAAAATGGCAAGCTATGGTCAAAAATATTGGTTGTTGGAACAAAAGCGGATTGTGAGAACTCTAGGCAAGTTCCTGAAGGTTCCGGCGAGAAACTGATGAAATCATTTGGCTTGGACGGAAGCATTGAATGTAGCAGCTTTTCAGGTTACAATATTAATGAATTGTTTGAAGAAACTATTAGACTTGCCCTAGAAAAGCATAATGAAGATGAGGAAAGAGGCTTAACCAATGCTAACGGGACTTTGGAAAAGTCCGGAGATGAAGGAGAAGGAAGCACTAAGAATCATGATGCCAGCCAGGCTGCGGTTTATGTGGATAATGGACAAGTGTGTACTTGTTGTGCAATAATGTGATAATAGAACGAGCGATACATGTATTAACATCAGTTTTGTAATATTGGATGCCTTGATTCTAAGAAGAGATCGCCATCAATCCTGGCTCTTGATGAAGACAAGTGTAAACTCCGTTAGATAAAGGAGTTTATGCTATATTATGCTGATGAATTCTCCCTTCCCAAATATATATATATACATTTGCTTTTTAGTTTCCGAATTTCTGTAAGTATCACATCCCCTGCTTCCAAAATTTACCTTCTGTTACTTTAATCCAGCAATGTGAATATTTAATGTTTATCAACCAGCATACGTGAGAAGGAATTCATCGGTTTCAAATCTGAAATTAAGTTTATTTTCTGTGAAAATGTACCCGAATTCTGCAGGGGATATGTAATCACCTAAATCAGCTACGATGCAAGAAAATTAAACGGCATCCATTCAACTTACCAATACAAAAATGGAAATAAAAAAAAGGTTCGGTTAGATGCGGAATTATTCGGTATTTTCAAAGAAAGCCATGGCAGGTCTTCTCGGGATATAAATATGCATGCCTTTTTCCAAACTATTCATTTCCTTTGACTTTCAATACTTTGTATATAAAAACCACTTTATTTAGTGTGATATAAGTACATTACCTAAAAAACAAGCATTTTCACTCAGTGGTGGTGCGGTTTGCGGATGGTTACTCGCAAATAATTGGAATTTTTTTTTTAGGGCCTCAGGTACGTGCGTACATAGTCAGCAAAAAAAAGGAAAATCGACTAATCAAATGATGAAGTGACTGCTCTTAGACACAAGTAAAATGCATGAAAGTCATCAAGAATAAAAAATACAAGAGACATCGAAAACAATTATAATGGTATTAAAAAATCGGGATCAAGTTCTCAATATTATGAGAACTGGGATACATAATCAAAAATTTGCTTCGTTCTTCCTTTTTTCTTAGATGAGTCACACTAATCGGGTTTACGTACCATTTGTGGTACTGGAACAAGCTTATTTTTTACCCTGTGTTGTTTTAATTCGGTGTCTTTTATTGTTCCCCGCAATTCATAAATTTTTTCAACATACAGGAAAGTGGAAAACAGAGAAATTGCTCTGGCATCTTTTTCTCCTCCGAAAACGGGAAAAACTTTTCACAATCATTTTGTCCACCTCTTTGGGGACAACCTCGGCGATGCAACGATATATATATAGAACAGGAGCTAAAAGTAAAGAACCAGTTTATCATTTGTTCTTAATTCTTGTGTTTGGGTGCTTGTTTCATAAATTTGCATTCATACAAGGGAATTATTTTTTTTTTGTTGTTCTAGAAATATGCCCAGCATTTTGCATGGAGCACCACTGAATGTTGCAGCAAGCTCATCAACCGAGAATATTGATAAAAAGGAAGATGAATCATTTATAAATAGGAAACTTGATGATTTTGGAAAAGATTCTAGCCATCCTTTAGCGTTATCAGATTCAGTAAAGGATGAAAAGGTTCAAGCTTTATCGAAAGAATTGGGACTCAACCATAAAAAGTTAATGTGGAAAATTGATCTTTGTGTCGTCCCTCCTTTTTGCTTACTTTACTTCTTGGCATTTTTGGACAGAGTGAATATTTCTAATGCAAAGATTTATCATATGGAGTCTGATCTTGGACTTCACGGGGAACAGTTCAATATTGCCCTCACCGCGTTTTTCATACCTTACGTTATTTTTGAGGTTTTGTCGAACTACATGTTGAAAATCATTAAACCTCATATTTGGCTTGGATGCATGATTTTCCTTTTTGGCATAGTTACGATTTGTATGGCGTACTCTCACAGCTTCGGTGGCCTTTTGACTTGCCGTCTTCTATTGGGAATTTTTGAGGCGGGTAGTTTTCCCTCAATTTTCTACATTATGGCCAACTTCTACACTACAAATGAATCGCAGAGACGTTTCTCCATTTTTTTTAGTTGCACTTGCTTAGCTGGTGGATGCGCCGGTGCAATTGCTTATAGACTAAATAATTTAAATGGTGAGCATGGCCTTGCGTCTTGGCAATGGATTTATATTGTGGAGGGTGCTATAACAGCTGGCTTATCAATACTCTTATACTTCATTGTTCCTGATTTTCCTGAAGAGGCACGTTTCCTTAATCAAACCGAGAGAAAATTTTTGAAAGGCAAGCTAGAGATTTATTCAGGTAAATCGGGTTTTGAAGTTAAACAAAACTGGCATGATGTTGCAAAAGTCCTTAAAGAGCCATTGATTTATGTTGCATCTGTCGCATACTTTTCTTTAATTGTGCCGGCATACTCGTATGCATATTTTGCTCCTAGTATTATTAAGGAAATGGGTTACACGGCGTTGTCTGCACAAGCACATTCTATTTACCCATGGCTTGCGTCTCTTGGATTTTCCATTATTTTAGCATTTATTGCTGATCATACAAAACTGAGGTCCCCTTATGCGATTGCAAGTGCTTTAATTGCAATTGCTGGATTGGTTATGGTATACGCTGGAAAAGATAACGTCAATGTCAAATATGGTGGCTGCTTTTTGGTTGCTCTGGGATTATACTCCTGCATGCCTGTTTTAATTTGCTGGATGAGTTTGAACTTTACTGGTCATATAAGAAAGAGTATTGGAACAGCTTTTGTCATAGGCTTTGGTAATATTGGTGGTATTGTTTCCAGTTTTATATTTCCAAACAATGAAGCTCCGAGATACAAGAAAGGACTCGGAATATGCTTGGGTTTCACAGCTCTTTCAATATTTGGAATGCTGATCTACCAATGTGTTTTGATGCATTACACAAGTAGAAAGAAATCCGTTACCTATTGCGAAAAGTGGGAAAAATTATCAGAGAGAGAAAAGATCATGAAGGGTGATTTAAATCCAGACTTTAGATATCAGTACTAGATATAATCATTATTACTTGGGTCTCTATATAATGAAAAATGTGGATGCTGCTTTAATGCGTTAGTACATTGCTGTGTATTATTTAAATGTATGCATGTATGTATGCATTTTTGTACCCAGATTGCTGTTGGTTAGTATTTCTTATATTTTTTCAGAACGAGGTTAATGACAAAACATTAATTATAAGACTTTTATAATACAGTGTGATTCATATTTAAAATTTATCCGAGTACTATGATGTCTATGCTCTTAAATAATGTATCAAATGGTTTTAAGAAGATATTTGAAAAGCTGCTGAAACCAAAAGAGTAATTTTTTGTTGACAAATTTCCTAAAACCTTAAATTAGATGTTCCAGGAAGATAATGCGGCGGTTCCAAAGATTAAGAAGGGGAAGCAGATTAGTGCACCTACCGGATGAGAGAGAGAAAAAAAAAAATAAAAAATTACTGTGTTGAAAAAAGAATTGACATCGCCAGGAAAATAAGGGTCCGTCTACTATTCTATTCCTATTTATGTTTAATTAAATATAATTAAAGACTTGATACGCCAGAGAGGGCGATACCTGATAAGCAAACCCTAAACTTTAAGGAGAACGATTCCAAATGAGTTTATCTATTAGTCCATTTAAAGTGAAAGCAGTATATAGCTGGGGTGGGCAGGATAGATCTAAGGATCTTGGTTTTATAGAAGGTGATATTATTGAGGTGTTGAGGGTAGGTCAAAATGGACATATCTATTATGGGAAATCATTACGGACAAAGCTATTTGGAAACTTTCCTTCTAAATATGCTAAAGTTCTGCATATACAGGAAAGTTCATCATCACACAGTTTGAATGGGTTAAAGAATTCTGCCCGTTTGGACAACGAAGCATACAGCAGGATGAATGCATCTACACCATCTCTTCACACAATTAAGGCATCCTATTATGATAGCCTTCGTTCAGATTCGCAATTGTCGTCGCCCGAAAATTCTGAGATATTTTCCTTAAATCATCAAAGTTACTCATATTCGGATTATGAAGACCAAAAGGTTAAATCAAATACGAAGACAGATGAAGAAGTTTTAAGCCAACTTCCACCAGTTCCACCAAAACATAGAGTCAAAGCTAGTTGTTCTTCTCTTGATTCGTCGGCTAGTTTGTCTTTGGGCAAAGAAGCTCGCTCCTCATATGTTCAGCAATTGCTTAACTCAACTAGCTCTGCGGACACAAACAGCTCATCAGCATTCGGATATTCAGATTTGAGTGCGACGTCCGCCGGCTCTTATACGAGGCACAAGAACCAGAGGAACAGTTCCATTATAGATCAAAACAAAAA
Source organism: Brettanomyces bruxellensis (assembly GCF_011074885.1). Taxonomy (NCBI): domain Eukaryota; kingdom Fungi; phylum Ascomycota; class Pichiomycetes; order Pichiales; family Pichiaceae; genus Brettanomyces; species Brettanomyces bruxellensis. The sequence goes on along the minus strand of NC_054690.1, from coordinate 3,299,728 downwards.
TAAAAATGTTGCTAAGCTGTTCGACGATACTGAAAATGAGAACCACGCGGGCTTTTTCAAAAAATTGCTTGGGCGGGATAAAAATCATAAGCCTTCTTTGGATGAAAAGATATTTAGGAGCTCGCAAGAACAACTCACAGATCGGGGTATGGAAACTTCTAGCATACCTATGAATCTGTCTAAGGATTTGGAATTGAGGGAACAAAAACTTAATAGAAAGAAACTAGATCACGAGTTAGATAGAGTTAAGTCATTATCAGGAAGGGAGAGAGCTCGAAGAAAATCGCGTGCACTTCAAGAAGAGCCGGGTCTGATTCTGCAACCACATAGATTTCTCAGCAATGTGAATAAGAATGAGCTTATTTCTGAAGTAAAGCATAACTTCAGTTTGGATTCAACACCATTAGCTCACGTTGATCGTTATATAGATGAAATACCACCAGAGAGATGTATTGATTTGGACGCAATGGTACATCGACGTATTGAGATCCATTTTAAAACGAGACTTGAAAGAACGAGGGCTGTCTATACATTTTTAGCAACAAAATTTCAGCTTGTTGAATCTCCAGATGAAAAGCTTAGTACAAAGGTTATGCCAGGTGCGGATTCACTAAAGGAAATTCTATTTTCTAGGAAATGTACGGCACATCAACTTACATGGCTTTTCTTCTTGATGGCATCTGCTCTTGGCATTGATACAGAAATCATTCTTGGTCATTTCAAGAAGCCGTTTGAGTATGATGATCCTTCCTCTTCGACACGGAGGGGACTGTTAACATTGAATCATTCCTGGGTATCAGTGCTACTAGAAGGTGAGTTTAGGCTAATTGATGTGGCATTGGGAAACCCAACGAATACTGTTGTTGCCAACGATCTTTCATTGAATAGCGGTTCAATCCTGGAGGAATATTTCGATTTTTATTTCTTGGCAAAACCTTTGGAACTCATCTATACTCATGTGCCTTTGCACGTAGACTGTCAGCATGTTGTGCCACCACTCGATCCATTGGCACAGCTTGCTTTACCACCATTATATCCATCATTCTTACAAAGTGGATTACGTCTTTATAAATTCAACCAGGCAATGTTCAGACTTCAGGATTTGGAGGTGATCAATTTTGATCTTGAAATACCATCTGATTTTGAGATTAAAGCAATGGTACAGCCACTAGATGAAGATAACTACTCTGCGGAGAAATCATTCGTTCAAGTTTACTGGAAATCTGGAAGAAGGTTGGCAAAAATTAAAACAGTGTTACCTCCAAACTGCTCAATAGGATTTCTCACTTGCTATGGAAGGGCCTCTGTAAGTGAATCTGATATTCAGGATAAAGGCCATTATAGTTTAAAGACGTTCAGGGATAATTACAGTAATTTCTCATTGCTAGTTTCCATTCCATGTTTTCACAAAGGAAAATTTAATGAAGTTGATTGGTGCCGCATCAATCCATTACCAGTATCAATATCATTACACGATATTTATATCAAGGAACCACAAACATACAATCTTTTATTGGGAAGATCATACACATTCAACATAAAGGTTTATTCCAGAGCTGAGGGTCAAATCTCGGAAGAGTTTCGGTGTATGCTAATTGCACCATCGGGAGAATTTTCGGAATTTCAGAAGATTGTAGATGAGGTGTGGGAGGTCAGAAAGACTTTAAGAGAATGTGGGGAGTGGAGGTTAGTTGTCCCAAATGAAAATACAGGAAAATGGCATGTATATTCAAAATGGTACTGTGAGTGAATTTGAATATGTTCAGAATATTTGATCGCATTACCGTTATCAATGAAACACGTGGGGAACATATCCATCAAACTCTTTATATATAGAATTTTGCATCTTAACTTCAAGCTTAGAACGACAAAACATCACATCTGTTTTAACGTCATTAGCATTTTAATTATTCTAATACCTCTGAAATACACAATACAGACGATAAAAAACAATTTCACCCATTACTCCAATTAGTTTATTAGAAAAAATATCTGCAACCTAAAACCCCCAAAAGAAAAACGTATATTATAACGCACGCATGCTAGAAAGGCGAAGAGCGAGTAAAATTTAATTAAATATATTCCGCCTACGTGTTGCAATCTCGTCTAACTCTTGTGACCTTAAAAATTTGAGGTTTCATTCTCGGAAGTATCCAAGTGTTCAGTCATTGAACGTGATACGGATGCTCCTTCTTGGCGAACAACTTGGTTAGTTATACTAACTGCCTCATTTTGTTCTTGCTCCAAAACATCGTTATAGTGTGGAGGATGAACCGGAGGTAGATCGCTAGTACTTGTGCTTACCGAACTAGTTTTCCTGGATATAATACCCTTACCCAATCTTTTTTTAAAGAAACCTAGCCGATCTTCTTGTATTGTCCGTAAAGTAATGTCATCTTCATCATCAAGATCCGCATCTGTAAATTGCGCCGGTGTTGCAATAGTTTCATGAAAGTTTGGTGGGAAATCACCATTTCTCAAGTTGAGATCTATGGGGTCCAAATCACTGCTTTCAAGCAGAACGTCTTTATTGAACTTAGTGTACATGGGAGGTGGAGTTTCACTGCCTTCCAAAGGACCAAAGCCCCATCTTTTCACGTTAGCCTCTATGAAAACATAACCCATCTGGCCAATGTTAACCTGAAATTTACACTTTCCGATTGCACCTATGGTGGGATAGAGTTTAAAATGTTTAGGCATCCTAATATGGCCGCCAATTTTTGTCTCAGATAGTCTTTTCCCATTTCTGGTCCAGAAAATTGTTCTGCTATGAGTGCGGATACCACAACCGACAACATCACCACGCTGAAGTTTTGGGAATGCAACCAATCCATTCTTTATGGACAAAGGACATGGATCACAGAAACGGCGCGATCCTGTAGAATCATAGCAGATAGACCATTTCTGTCTTCCTGGAAGTCTAAAATATGGATATGGAAATGTAGAAATACCTATGGAAACCGAGCATGACTCTTCATTATTTGGATAATCATATAACTTTGTTTCAAAATAATAGACATCATTTTCAGATGGTATTGGAAAATTTGTCTGGACTGATAGCTCCTGCTGGTCTTGCATAAAATTAATCTCCGTTTTATTTGTCACCTTAATTTGCTCCATACATGCGACATTTGGTTTAAATTCCCAGGCTTGAACACCCTTTTCTTGTATCGTTAATGACTGAGAAAGCGTTAAATCACAAGTTAGAGGGGGATTTAACTTTACAAAATCCTTCGACTGAAAATATAGTTCCTGGTCATTCGGAGATAATTCTTGAAGAACACGAGCATCCAATTCTTCATCTAAAGCGGCGTCATCCAAAGAACCAGGAGTATCATTTGTCAAAATCAGACGCCCCCTAGAGAAAAGAAATCTTAACACAACCGTACACGAAGCGATGAATATAAGCATGGAAAAGCCTGCTCCAATACCAAACATAACAAAAAAAAATACGGTTTCATCATCAGACGGGGTATCATTTTGCCCAACTTTAAGCGGCCTGATATCATCGTTATTATGAATTCCCTGAGTCATGGCATCATACCGCGAAGAGTACGAACTTTGGACATTTTGGTTGATTTCGGAAGAAACATACTTGTTAAGAAAAGTGCCATCCACTTTTGCTAACAGAAAAATCACGGACGTTAATGTACATTTGATAAAAGACGAAGTCATTCTTACGCAATACAGTAGTATTTTCAAACAACCGTATGCTCCAAAAGCAATCCAATTAACTCTATGAAAATGTATATTTATAGCACTTGAAGGTTTATTTGAAACAAGAAACAGAAAGATGACGAAAAATACTAAACATGTGTAATAAAAGAAGTAACTTTGTTGAGGCACATGATGATAACATACCGAAGCTAGGGGCTCGTTCATTTAAAAAATACCGCTAATTTTTTTCCCCCATGTTCTGAAAGTTTTGGTGTACTGAGGTAAGCTAAATGCTAAACTCGCCGAATTTAATGCCGGAAGAAAGTACTACTGAGGTACTGTACACTTGCAATCACATACAATGCCCAGTCTTAAAGAATTATAGATGCAAGAATCATTACAGACACTTGAATACATTTAATAATGTCTGATAGATATATAAAGGAAAGAAAGGTTGGTGAGGGAACGTACGCTGTTGTGTATTTAGGAAAACAGCTATCCACGAACAAGAACGTGGCCATAAAGGAGATTAAAACAGGTGGATTTAAAGATGGTCTTGATATGTCTGCAATAAGAGAAGTCAAATATCTGCAGGAAATGAGTCATGAAAATGTGATTGATCTTGTTGATGTTTATGCTGATTCAGGAAAGAACCTAAACTTGGTGTTAGAATTTCTTCCGTCTGATTTGGAGGTTATTATAAACGATAAATCCTTGATGATTGTCCCGGCAGACATTAAAAGTTGGTTATTGATGACCCTCCGAGGAATATACCATTTACATAGAAATGGAATTATGCATAGGGACTTGAAGCCAAACAATTTGTTAATTTCTCCTACGGGACAGCTTAAACTAGCCGATTTTGGATTAGCTCGTGCTTTCGGAGGTCCAAATGAAAAATTCACCTCAAATGTGGTTACAAGGTGGTATAGAGCCCCGGAACTTCTATTTGGAGCGCGCCACTACGCTGGAGGAGTGGATATATGGGCTGCAGGAGTTATATTTGCTGAGCTCATGCTACGTACACCTTATCTTCCTGGAAAAGACGATAATGATCAGGTTGTGGTAACATTTCGGGCATTAGGTACTCCAACAGAAAAGAATTGGCCAGGTGTTTCGATTTTGCCCAACTACAACAACTTAGTCATGTATCCGCCGCCTTCTCGACAGGAACTTCGAAATCGATTTCCGGCTGCTACAGAAAGTGCTCTTGATTTACTTTGCGGAATGTTGACGTTGGATCCTAATAAAAGGTTGGATGCAGGACAATGCTTAACACACAAATACTTTGTAGAGTTTCCAAGGCCTACTCCGGCATCGAAACTCCCAAAACGATCTGAAAGGAAGGAATCCAAAGATTAGGCTTGATTTAGAGTATACCTGTCACGTGACAAATATTAAAGAAATTTTTCCCCGCCTAAAAATTTTTTTCTATTAAATTTCAGGTAAGAAGAGATCAATATATTTTGCCATCAGTTTACTGGCTTTGCAAACCTGCGGGCGAAACTTGCGTTTAACAAATAGTTTGAATCCAATACTAAGAAAGCAATTATGAGTTCTTACAAGTTCACTTGCAACAGTTGTTCCCTTGCGTTTCCAACTGGAAATGATCAAAGGCAACATATGAAGACGGAATGGCATAGATACAATTTGAAAAGAAGGGTGGCACAACTTCCACCTATATCTGAAGATTTATTCAACAGTAAGGTTGCAGGTTTGGGTGATGCGATTTCTGAAGATGAGGACGAGGAAAGAAATTTAAGCAAAAAGGAAAAAAGAAGAAGGGCAAAAGAAGCACTACTTGAGAAGAAGAACAAACTTCTTGCTTTAGCTAGAGATAGAATAGCTGGAAGGGGTGGACTTGCCAGAATTGACAGCGATGGTAAACTTGTTGTGGAAAGAAAGTCGGTTGCAAACGAGGAGACAAAACTCAAACAAGGAATCGAAAAGGAAGAAGAGAAAATTTACGGAAAGGATATTCATTTGACTGAGGAGCAATTAGAAGACAAGTTATTTGAAGAAAAAGTTAAGAGTAAAGTGGACATACCTTCAGACACATGCATTTTTTGTAACTTAAAATCCAAGGATTTAAACTCAAATGCAACTCATATGTTTAAGAAGCATGGACTTTACATTCCGGAGGAGAAATATCTTATCGATAAACTAGGGTTAATAGAGTATCTTGGCGAAAAAGTTGGATTTGGTAATGTGTGTCTTTATTGTGCATATCAGGGGAAGAATCTTGAAAGTGTGAGACAACATATGATCGCTAAGGGACATTGTAAGATACCGTATGATACTGAGGATGAAAAGCTTGAAATATCCAAGTTTTACGACTTTTCCACAAGTTATGCAAATGATACAAGATCGGATGAAAATGTGGAAGCCGATGATAATGGACAGAACTCAGAGAATGACGAGGACGTAGTTTATGCCAGTGAGATTGGGTTACATTTACCTAATGGCCTTGTCGCAGGAAATAGGTCAATGTCCAGAATTTGGAGGCAGAATATACCTCCCGAGAGATTTCTTGATGAAGGTCAAGGTACCGTAATGGCTGCAGAGACCAGAAATCTTGCAGCTCAATATGGTAGGGCTGCTTATAAACAATCCAAGAGAAGTTGGAGGAGTGAGAAGAAAGCGCAAGACATGAATGAAAGAAGAAAGGCCAAGTTTATCAACGTGAAGCCTCACTTCCGTGATGAGTTATTGCAGTGACCAGTATTATTTTTTTAATTTTGAAGATCGTGTAAGGTTACTATATAGATAGAAATGCACGCATGGTACAAATATTTGGGTTTAATTTAACAGTGTCTGTACAACAATATGTATAGTTCGAAGTACTTTTAGATTAATTGAGTTAATGCTTTTTGGTTAGTAACATGTCCAGTCACTGTTTGGCCGATTAATTCGCCTGAAATCGCATTACATGCAGTACCATGTACAATTAGCTAAATGATGAAAATTTGTTTTCCGGAACGCGTCTTATGGTATTTACCTATATTTTTTTTTGTGTCGTACCTCAACACTACATAACATACATGCTTTTTCTCACTTCGAGTTTCACAGCTAATAGAAACGGTATCGGCCATTTGGTGGACTGTTTGTGATTGATGCAATGTCGTATTATGATATAGATGATATATTAGCGGATTCACAGGTAAGTCATGAATTAACGGCTTCATAAGAACATGCTAATATACTAACACGTTTGTTATTTTATAGAAACTCCCGTGTAAGTTCAACTTCAGCATTCCTGGTTTGGGCTATCTAAATGGCAGACCAGGAGAACCGATAAAAGAGGATAATAAGGTTGAGTTACCGCTATGGCTCGCAGAGATTTTGGCCATTTGTGCAGCACAAGGCGATGATACTGCTAATTCAGAGGTGGAGAACAAACAACCACAAGCATTTATTCGGTTGATTGAGCCGGAATTCTTTTCCAAACAATTCTTAAACTTTATCAAATCAGATCCACTACGGATAAATCTTTCTCCTTACAATTTTTACTATAAGATTGTTGGCAAATGGTCATACATGTTCAATGACACAGAGTTGACCGATTTGATTAGTAAAATGTTTGTCTCTCGGGCTAGCGAGATAAATGCGCTAAGTTACAAATCAAATGATCAGTTCAATGGTGATAACCAGGAATTTTTGAATAGTTTAGAAAACTCAGAGCGGGACCTCTTCAAGATAAGTCATACTTCGTATAAGGATATAAAAAATTGGTTTATTGAGAAGCAGTGAAAAGATATGGAACACTTACGTTTGAAGTCGTTCATGTTATCAATTTCCATATGCTTTTATATAGAATAGAAAATATATATTTGAAAAGTAATATTAAAAGAGCCTTTCAACTGGGAAGAATAAATAGTTTCTGTTTGATTGCGAGGAGTCAGATGCTCAAAATTACAATAAATTTTAAATTTCAGGTTTAACTGGTTAAACAGAATTTTTAGCCTGACTCGAAAATAAGAAGAAAAAGGAGAAAAAAATAATCTTCTGCTTGTAATCAGAGATCATAAGTGATTAACACAAAAGAAGTAAAGTAGGAATAACGGCATAACTATCAGATTCAACTCTCGCTGTTATAACACCACAAATCATGCCTGGAAACGACAAATCTATCCTTGTCCTTATTTCTGGCAATGGAACAAATCTTCAAGCACTAATTGATAACTGCAAGTCAGGAAAAATTCCTGGAAAGATAACACATGTGATATCATCTTCAGCGAAAGCATACGGCCTTGAAAGGGCATCCAAGGCAAATATTCCAACAACTGTGCATAGATTATATACATACTACAAGGGGATTTCGAAGGAAGATAAGGAGAACAGAATTAAAGCAAGAGCAAAGTTTGACCGGGATCTTGCTACATTAATATTGGACAAGCTTGGAAAGCCCGATTTAATTGTCTGTGCGGGATGGATGCTTATTTTATCGAGTGAATTCTTGAAGCCTATGGAGGCAGCAAATGTTCCAATTATTAATCTTCATCCAGCACTTCCAGGAGCGTTTGAAGGAACTCATGCCATAGAAAGATCCTGGGATGCAGGCCAAAAGGGTTTAGTTAATAAGGGTGGTTGTATGATACACTATGTTATTGAACAAGTGGATAGAGGTCAACCTTTAATAGTAAAGGAAATACCTGTAATTAAGGGGGAGACAGTGGAAGATTTTGAGGCTAGAATACATGCCCAGGAGCATGTTGCTATTGTGGAGGGAACTATAAAGGTGCTAAAAGGATTGGATGCCTCCAGAAATTAGAAGGAGCATGTAACTATAATTTTTACAGTATACAAGACATCATATTGTCTTATTATATCTACAGGGCGTAACTCACAACATCAAAAAATAGTAAAATTGATAAGTTCAGGAGGGGGTTTGAATCTGCAAAATTACACTATGAAAGAATGAAGCATTACTTATATGGCTTAACACGATCATCAATCTGTTTCCATGGCGTCAGATGGACCGACAGGCACTTCATCCTCCCGCACAACATCAACGAGATCAAAAACATCTTTCTTTAAAACAGCAGTTGTACCTCTTGCGAATTTGTAGTTTCTCTGTTTTTGCTCTCTCACATTTGGAGTCAAATAGTTACGGTATAACTGAGCATCCTTACCCGTCTCCATCACACACATATCGACATTCGAACCGGAACCCAAGTCATTGAAAATACCAGCTTGAATTGCAGTAGCACAAAGATCCATGGCTTCCTTTTTGGTCATTTCCTCCCTCCAGTCCCGTTCTAACACTGCTATGGCTGCTAAAGAGCCAGATCCCAATGACATATAGTAGCCAACATCAGTAGAACCATGTGCTTGAACAGAGAAAAGATGTGGACCAGTAGGATCAACACCTGCAACGATAAGATATGCTCCAACATAACCTTGGTATCTAAATAGATGTTGTTTAAGCATTTGCATTGCTGACACAACTCTCGGTTCTCTGTTCATGTACAGTGAGTGTAATTCTAAGTTTGAAGATATTAATTGTGTAACCATTTCTGTATCTGCTGCCGTACCTGCACCGGCACACCATATTTTAGGTGCTATCTGATGTAACTTTTCGCAATTTTTATCTGCAACTATCGGACCTGTCGTGGCTCTTGTATCTGCAGCAATAACAACACCATTCTTGAACCTGCAACCGACAATAGTCGTACCTGTGGATGTTGCCTTCGGAGGTTTGAAGCCAGCCTGATTCACTAAATACTGATTTCTTTTGTAATTGTCAAATGTCAATCCAGCCATTGCTATATCCTTATTTATGTTCCGCCTGATACCTAACAGAAATGTTTGGAATAGAAATAATAAACAAATCACTCGTATGAAGTTTCATCCATCAGTTAATATACTCCAAGTGGTTTTGTATCATCGGTTCGCGAACCTTCGCCACTAGAAAAGTAAATTCTGCAAAACTAGAAAAAAAAAAAAAAGTTCAGGGAAGGGGAAGGAGGTCCACCATGAATCAACTCGACAAACTGATAACATAGTATGCCTTGATAAAGACCCTGAGATTGTTGCCAATTTGCTAAGAATATTTTATTGTATACATCAAAAGCTTTTTTTGTTTGAATACTCAGCACCTAAAATTTTATATTAAAATGGGGATTTGCATATCTTGTCTTCGGTCTGACGATGAAAACGTCGATCAGAATGTTGATGAAAACACACCATTGATGGCAGACAATGAACAGAACCAGAAACAAACAGAAGAAGAGCTTCGTTTAGAGCTTCGGAACAAGGAGCTTAACAACATCCTCAATTCTGCAAACGATCATCTTATAGATTTGGGCTCTTTCATACAACAGGAATCACAGAGCTTTCAGCAACCAATACCGTCTCAATCATTCCAGCATGGCGATACAGAACCTAGCACAGCATCATCGGTTGTAATGGAGCAGCAGAAATCTATGCAACAGCCGCAAGCTGTCCAGGATATGACCATGTCCAATCTGAGTCACGTAACAACAAACACGGTGAATGCTTCAAGTGATATTATTAAAGTGGAAGTGGAAAGCCAACAACATGCGAAGGATGAGGTTGATAGAAACTTGAATGCGCTTAAGAGAAGACTAGGTCCTGAAAGACTTGAGAAGCTAACTGCCATAGATACATCAAAAATAGGTCCCTTAGTTGCTACATTAGAGTAAGAGCCTTCGCACTTGAAAGTAACGCAACGGGACACGGGTATGTTCTTTTTATTTTATAGCACAATTCTAGCCACGGTGCTCAGTAACTATTAAAACTACCGGGCTATAGTATATACATATACAATACAAATCTATTAGTACATCGCATTACAAATCAAGCGACCTTAACCCAAACCTTCACTGATTCTTTAAAAAATTGATTTCCATCTTTAATAACGGTTTCATCTGCAGTATTCGTTACAGTGGAAACAGTATCCGGCGAGTCACTGGCCTTGTGAGATGCAGATCTTGTAACAACGCCATCTTCGGAAATTTTGGCATCGGCTGCGACTTTTGCAACTAAATCTTTAGCTTTCTCCTCTTCAGTTTTCTTTTTCTTTAATGGGAATGGAACCTTCAGCTGGAATTCAAAGAGGTTAAGTCCAAGACCCAATTTAAACTCAAACTTGCAGGCCACAAACTCCCCATCATCATCGTCGTCGTCATAAGATATAGAAAGCGGCTGGGGTTTCAAAATTTCTTTATTGACCTTCAGCTCGGTAGTATATTTCTCGTCAATGATTCGATTTTGTAGTGAAACAAGAACAATCAATGGTTGCCCTATTATTTCTTCTGCTGGAATCGTTATTGAGTAAGTTGATCCACCAATAGTAGAATTTCCAGCAGGTTCAATCATACAATGTTCAAAATATTCCGTCACATCAGAGCTGTAGGAACTATACTGGCGAACAGCTGAGGAAAATGTAAAGCGCTTAATAAAGGCCGTAATATCATCAACAGCCTCCACATTCTTGGCCTTTTCGATGTCATGCTTTCTAATGAATGGAATAACATCTTGCGCAATAATTGGTGAAGGTGCTGCCACCACGGTTTGTGGAGGAGCAGTGGTTTGTTCAACTTTACCACTAGTAGTATAATCTTCCTCTATCTGTGAAATGATTTCGTCCGTTGGAAAATCTTCCTCCGAAGCTCCTTCAGCATGACGTCTCAGATATTCGGCCTTAATCTGGGCCTCGATCTGCTTTTGCTTATTGCTTTTCCTGCCACGTCTTTTTGGAAATGGGAATATACTATCCGGGATGACTATCTTCCTTTTTAACTTTGGCTTCTTCTCCTCTTCTTGCTTCTTTGGCTTAGATATTGCAGGTTCTTGCTCCACGATATCATCCGTAACCTTACCTTGCAAACCGAACTTATCCATCTTTTTCTGAAAGTATGTCTTCAAAGTAATCGCATCCCGGTAAATTGCACTACCCGCTGCATTGTACGTTGTCGCATTCAAAAATATGAGTTCAACATCATCTCGGAAACTCTGAATCCCTGCAGCACCATTTTTATACCGACCTGCTTTTAAATTTTCTGCAACATCATTAAAACACATGCCCTTTTTAATGACTTTATAATAATCTGGATACTCGTTTCCGTCAACTGGATTCATAAAAGGTATCGATAACTTGAGACTATTCTTATGATGTGAAGATCTGAAGGCAATAACCGACCGCAAAATCTTGTTCAAGTTAGACGTGTGATCCTTCTGTTCGAACAAATCAGAAGCAGAAGATTCCTCAGAAGGTTTGACGGGAGAGGTGGTCAATTCTGCTTCCGTATTTGCGGTGGAACTTTCATCACCAGAAGACTCTGCCTTAACTGCAATATTATCATCCTTAGAAGAAGGCCTTTCCTTTCTGTTTTCTTCTGCAAATTTCTCACAGTGAATCTTCGCAAATTCAAAGAGATGATGCGCGTCTTTTGCTATCAGACTATCGACTCCATTATAAGAAGCTGCATTATCACTCATCAACTTGAAATATTGAACAAATTCATATAATGTTGGTAAATCGGCCGACTTGGTTTTCCTTGGATTGGCTTTTATTTGAATCTCGTGAAGTGATATTGGCTGACTGATTATGTCATAATAATCTGGAAACTGCCGTTTTGGCGGAAGCTTCATGAATGGACCCGCAATATATTCATCAGTTTTTTCATCCTTGAGGTTAATTGCCCCGTCGATTGTAGAGGAATAGATTTCTTTCATCATCTTCTTGGTAAAATAATCATCTTTATGAATGGTGGTCTCTATCTCAACGTTTTTTAGCGCGTCTTTCGTGCCACGATGGATTGTCAACGTAACGGCTGGTCGTCTTCCCCTTGGCATTTTCAAAGATACGAAAGAAATTTATTTATATGCACAAATTGAATAAGCTTTTCCCACCTGTTCAAACCCACTAAATCCTGCCTGGATTTCTATCGTAAATAAACTGGAGAAACACTTGATGAGACAAATTAAAATGTATTTTTTGTAGTACCACTAAGCAGGGGAGGGGAAAAAATTTACGGAGATCATACAAATATTGATTACCTAAGCGGCAAAAAGCAAACTCGGTTGGTAATTAAACTTGTATTTTATTTTCTTATGAAACAGAGAGACTGCATTGAATTCCTCGCAATGAAAATAGTCCGAAAAGAATCAAAAGTTTGTGGGGACCAATTAAAGGCTTTTAAGTTAAAAACAACCAGGTACATACTAATACAACGGAAATCAGGTGACATAAAATAGCTGTTAGGTATGGCAAAATACGAAGTAAGTATTTCTTTTTTCTTTTGAAACTAGGGTGCTTTCCATAAAATGTGTTTAGAAGTACTAACTTTCATTTCAACTGAAACAGGTTATTGACGAAGATCCAAAATTCGGTAAAGTGGTCAGATATTTTCGACCAGCTGATTATGCATTATGGGGAGGATCGGCTGCGGGTGCTCCATTGCTTCTTTATTTGATGGAACAATATGAACCTGCATCTGGAAGAACATTTAAAGCTCCACCAGCAACCTTTGTAAGGGCAGCAGGTTTGATTGGAGTAATAGGAGGTTTTATCCTAGCATATAACGAGTCCACAAAAAGATTTTGGGGTCTTTCCGAGAATAAAAGAGAGGTTCAGAAAGATAGGTATGAGGTGAAAAGACTTTTATCTCAGGGGAAGAATCCTTATGGTGTTGAGAAGTCGTCTTTAACACCATATCTTCAAGATGTTGCTTCAAGAAACTCAAACCACTCTCAGTTGCTCCTCTCAATGATACCTTGGTTTAACTTTGTCAACCATCCAAATCATGGTGTCGATCTAAAGAAGTATTATGAGGTTAGGGATGGAGAGGAGAAATGGGAATTTAAGAATCTGGTTCCTTTGGAAAAGATTCCAGGCGTTAAAATGAACGAGAACTAGGACACAGATTACTTAGTTACACATATATGTATTCGCAAATCATTTATTTATTTATTCATCGACTACTTTTTTTTATCAAGTAGAAAACTATGTTTTCTTCCACTTTAAATTACATATGCTTTTTCAAGTAAAATACATTTGAAAGCTTTATAAAGCCACCATGAAGAAAATAAGACTCTGAAGTAATCATATCATCTGGAATGATTTATAAATGATTTATAGCATGAGACCCAACGGAATATATATTTCCATCAGACATGATCAGATGGATGGATGAATCGTATACCAAGTCACCGGTTTGTTATCGAAGGCGTTTCGACAGAAATCTATAAATCAACGAGCTTCAAACTGAACCATACGCTTAGTTCTAGCTTTATATAACACTCTATGACCACACTCTTTGCATCTAACCGGCTCCTTTGGGGATAGAGTGAATGTTGCGGCACATTGAGCACATATATATTTGCAGCCATAATTCTTCACACTTTGTATACCAGATGCAGCATTACCAAGATTGGTTGCCGATGGTGGCACAAATCCTTCTCTGCTTGACATTTCTATTTACTGTATGTGTGTATACTGTTAAGATTCTTAATTCAGTGGAAATTATGTAAAGTGGTAGGTATATATAAAAAGAGTGAACCTTTTTTTTTTCTAGAGCTAAAATTTTTTATATTTTTCTTCCCATCCTCGCTTTAGATATCGTCAAATAGATCTCAGTTCAAGTTCGGTTCAACTGAAAAATAAGTAAAGAACGTAACGGGGTATATATCTATATTTCTCTAAAAGGGGGAATCACTGGGAAAAGTTTTAAAACTAAAGGTTGCAGATTAAATACAAAAAGCATATATATAGATTCACTTTCGTTTGAATTCAACTACTTTGGCGCTATAACAGACATGTCCCCCACCTGCGTGCGATGTGTACAATTATAGAGAAACTTGCGTTTCCAATACGACCCAAGAAACCCATAAGGACTTGTTTATTTAATCCTAGGTTACCTTTTTCGAAGCCGCTATGCTACTCCTTTTCTAGAATATCATTCAATTTGTTCAGAGCTGTGCATTTCGAGGCTCATAAGTTAACTTCAGGTCCGAACACTTCGGACCGAATAGTTTCACAAAAGGTTACATCAGTGCCAGAACAGAAATTGAAAGATATTGTCTCTGAAAAAGAGCGGATAGTTGCCAATAAGCTTAGAACGGAAATTATTGCGCTTACAATTGGTAATGGTAATACTAGCCATCTTACTTATATTCCATCCGATTTTCATCGCATATTTAAGGTGTACTGGGTAAAAAATATGCCGAAAGGTTCCGCAATGATGAAGAAGCTCAATAGCAGATACTTTTTGGGGCAAAATGCACAAATTAGAAGTGAAGAATTACAAATTTTTGTTCATGAACTAGTAAGGTTCAAGTATATCAATATCTCCCAGAAGATATCTTCGTTCTTGCTTAAAAGTATTGTGAACAATACTTCTTTTCGCATAAATAGTCTTGGGATATACAATGATTTGATTGACTTTTTCAGTTCATCTGGAAGAGACAAAGTAGTAAATACTGTTTTTAACAAGATGAAGGTTTTGAATGTCAAGCCGAGTGCTATGACATACAACATTTTGGGAAAAAACTATTTGGCGACCACTGATTTGAACGTTGAAAGACTGCAAATATGGAAATCCATTATCTTTCAAATGAATGCATTGTCAATAAAACCCGATTTGGTTAGCTGGTACATAACATTAGCCCTGTTAAAGCCGGGATCAGTGATTAAATCCTCTTTTGAAAATGTGATGATTAAAGCAAACTTGACATATTGTCCAAAATTTAACGATATTAAGTTGGTAGATATGATTGACACCAATGCAACAACAGAACAAATTATTGAATATTACAACAGGCAACAGAGAACATTTCTTGATGTCAACTGCATGAATACCGTGATTTTTCAACTATTACGTAAAGATAGCTTCCACAGAGCTTGGAATTTTATGTGTTCAGAAGCATCACACAAAAGCATATCCATTTATCCATCATGTTCAACAGTTTCGGTATTTGTTAAGTACTTCAGAGTTAGTGGTAACTTGGAGCAGATAATAAGGCTATTGAACACTTTCCGATGTAAATATGGACTTGTGAATTATAACTGTCACAGGACTGTTTTAGCATATCTTTTGAAGTTTCCTGATGGGAGTCTCCCATTTTGGTACCCCCTCATTGTGAAATACTTTCTTAGGTATGACATCACATATGGATTGGGTCGTCATAGATATCTGAAGTCATTGGTATCTAACTTTGAGCTGAAACTAGAACAGAATTTCCCCTATACTTCACAAAAAAATAGTTCAAATCTGCTTTGCAGCATCAAACTTAAAGGATCGACGAAATTTGAGGATATGTTCTTTGCGAACATGAGACGTCTTTTTGTCAAGGACAAGAGTCTAGAAGGTGGTGCTAAGAAAAACAGTTTATTTAAGGGAAATCAGAGAAAATTTTCTGATTCAAGTAATAATATATTTCATGAAGGTGAATTAGACTTCTCGCCGGACTATAATATTGGGAAACACGAGGATTGGATAGAAAGTATTATATCGAAGTCAAGGTCCCAAATTACCAAATGAATGATCATCATAATAATAATACTCACACATACATAACATTCACAGTCGGATATTAACGTTAAGAAGGATCGCCTTCCCTTCTTTAAATCTTTCAACTTTTCACGACATATGAATGCGATCGAATTCTTACATATCTATCTTGTATATAATGTGGTGCCAAAGTTAATATCGGGCCATGTAACATCTAATTTATACGTTACAAAGCATAGCCATGCGTGCAATTACCGCCATAGAATGTACTGATTATTGTTAAATGGATGTCCACCGTTCTAATGAAACTCAAAGGAGATAACCTTTCAACATCTAACAATAACCACGAAAACCAGACTTCAAGCAAGAAGAGACTAATATATTAATATTTATCAATATTTACATCTGATCCGATAGGTTTGTGAAGAATTAGACTAACTATTATATTGCCCTAAATATTGCCTACGTAAAACCACACACCATGAAACGGACAGGGTCACATTTTACTGGATCCGGAAATTTACAACGCGTGGATTAGGGTTTGTTAGAATTTTTTTTTTCTATCAGCAGAGAATAACATAAAAATAGAAGCTTATTGTTGATGTTTAAAATGGGGAAGAAAAAAAAAACAATAGAAATTTCCAATGTTGGAACGCGTTAATGGTTAGTCCCGAATTTTCATTCAGGCGGGAGAAAACCTGATTGAGCAATACAAAATGGGTTAAAAAGGAATTTGTAAATGAATGTGCTTGCAGGTAAACCCAGTCGCATACCCAGTCGCATAGCTGGCTTGTAACTGATGGGCACTGTCTCGTTGAACTAATAAGTATAATACGTATAGTTTTAAAATTAAAAAAAAGCAATTTAATAATCGGGTGTGTACAGAAATAAATGAAAGATATATAACCCTTGAAGATGGGTATCGCTTTTATAAATTCAATTAATGGGATCAGCTTGGATTGATCGGCTCTAAAAGGCAAAAAAGGCACATATACAATGATTTTTTTGAAGGTGGATAAAAAAAAAGTGATAACCACAAAGTAGTCTTAGCAATGAAAGGAGCCGATAAACACAAAAACTTTTATCAAGGGAAAGTAGCGGTCGGGTTCCGCCGGCACCGTTAGTGTTATCAAGTCTAACACTAAATAGTTTACCCAATTTCATTGAAGATTTAAAGCTACAGCAGATTGAATCATTAGGATTGCTAATATTTGAGCGGGTTTGATGTATGAACCCCTATGCTAACCCTATTAATAAAAGTTGGCAAAATGCGCAACAGGAAAAAAGGAAAAAATGGGAAAGGAAAAGTCATGTAACGCGTGTGGCTCTAATTTACTGCTAGGAAAATCTATCCAATGTAAATGTTCACTATAGATTACGCGGAAGAGCAAATCAACGAAGAAGTAAATTTGTGATAAATCATTCACATACACAATTTTAATGATGCCCAAATTACTGCAATGATAATCATCAAAGGTTAAAATAGAAAGGTACATATTAAATTTCCTGTGTAAATCTCCATCATAGCATTGTTCAGTATGTAAGTTAAGATGAATATAACGAAGGCTTGACTAAGGGTTTTAACCTGTAACCTTCCTATTTTAGCCCTTGGCAAGCAAACTGTGCGGAACAAATCAGAAAAGCACGCGAAAAAATGAGCTGGAAATGGGTTGATGGTTTGGAAAAAAAAATAAAGGGTGAAAGCTATTGCATTACAGGTAGCCTATTTTCCTATCATTACTTTTTTTTCCCTTTCCCTTTCCTGGCGACGGTTCCATTTTCACCAGCAATGCCATTTGATTGTGCTGCTACTTCTATTTTTCACGTAGTTTTTGAACACAGCCGGCTGAAGTTAGTAACAAATTTTTTTTACTCTGCCTCCTCTTCAAGTAAAATTTTCCCGTTTGGACCCACCATTTGCACTCACAAATTAGATATCGACTCCTTCATCTCGGATAGTTTATAAGTGTGCTATTCTACTCTACAGGGTTGAGGTTAATTATCGCACCGAGCGTATATATAAGCGGAAGGGATTGATCAGCTCTTAAAAGCTTTTTAACACTTACTGTTTTGACTCCAGCAGAGCGTATGCTGTTTTTCTTTAAAGTGATATTTAACCAAGTCTGAAGAAAAGCGTTTTAAAAGAGGCAAATCTGAGCATCACAATATAAAATCGTGAGGTGGTCCCATTTTCACTTTTATGCTCGCTATCTGTTGGACTGTCTGCTTTGTTATAATCACTTTGCTTCATAAGAAAGAACTCTCCGAAATTGAGAGCTTCGAAAATTTCTGAGGGTAATTGTTATCCACAGTATGATGACATCAACTCCACCTGGAAATAACACAAATTATAAGAATTACGCGTCTTCTTCGTTATTGTATAGTGATGGACTTTCGAGCAATTCCAATGCGTCAGATCCGTTGAATTTTGATCACGAGCAATTTTTTGCACAAACCCAAGACCAGTCCCAACAAAATGAGCAGCTTGCAGATTCCAATGATCTTATGGATTTCGTTCCTATTTCAAATAATATAGATACCACAAGTACACTACAATTTACCGGACAAGGCTTGGATGCTATTAACGGTCAGACGAACGGAGCTTCTGCGATCAGATTTCCCGAATCATTCTCCAATTCCACCATTTCATCGCTAAACTCAATGGCAAATCAGGTGAATCCATCGGCATCTTCTTCCTCCGTAAGCAATAACAACAATTATGCCATTAATGGTAATCATACACCTCTGCGCGCTTCCACAAGTCCCACGGGACTTCGGAGTAAGTCAATGATTACCATAACCACAACACCAATACAGACACAGACTCGGGCTGATGGTTTACTGACAACCCCAAGGAGACGCAGAGCCATTTCAAATGCAAGTAGTATACGCAGAATATCAAGATTAGCCGAGAAGTCGCCAATGAATGGAAATAATCCTTTTTATACTCCTCCATCATTCTTATCACCAAAAATTCACAAGCATCGGAAGCAAACTTCTATCTCTGCATCAATTTCTTTGAGCCACCTTGACACTGATTTTCAGCTTCAGCAACAATTTCAACAAAGGCATGCCGTTGGCTCTCCGATAACAACGCCGTTGAGAACACCGGGTGCATCATTAGACGGGTCACATGATGGCTTAGTGGATCCAGAGGATCGGGAATATAATCATTACGGTGATTCATCTGGCCCTTTTATCGCACCTTCGCTGCTTATAAAAAGCAAAAGCAACGTGGGTCTAAGTTCAACGGACTCAAAGTTTGGTGGAAAGCTTTCAGATTTGGAAGCATACTCCCAGAGGCGAAAACAACTACAGTTGCAAATGCAGATGCAGCAGCAGAAGGAAACACAAATTCTTCAGCAAGCCAATGGCCAGCACAAGAAGTCGAGTTCAACACCTTCAGATGAGGAGTTGTTACAAGCTTCTAATAACTTCATCAATCCGGAATTTTTGGAAAATCCTCAAGATATCATGCTCTTAATTGATTCCAACAATGTGGAAGATGCATCAAAAAGAAAAAATGGAATAAAGCAAAAATCTAGCTACCCGAACTTGAATTATGGATATGAACTTCAGAGAACCCAAATGATGAATAATCGACTCCCGCGCACAAAATCCATGCCACCGAGGAACGTTTTGAGTAATGGCCGGTTGCCACAACGGGGGAGTCGTTTCAGAATTACTCGCTCTAGATCTTCGATGAATTTGAGTGAAATCGCTGCGTCGAAGGAGGCCAAGAATGCAGCTTTGCGTAAAGCATCGGTAGGACAGCATCAAAATTTCCCAATTTCGGAGTATCCTGAGGTGGATGTTTTACCTACTGAAATGCAACTTGAGCAGTCACCACCAACTGATTTAAGTGGAGCCACATCGTCGTTGTCAAGTAATGTTTACACTGACGGAGTTAATCCACTGGATCAATATCTAACACCACCTACGACGGCATCATCAAAAGAAGGTACAAAAACTGTCACGTTTAAGACGGAGGAAGAGCAGGAGGAAAACGATACTAGCTTGGAGAAGACATCGAAAACGCACTCCAAAAGAAGTAAAAGGCAGACAAAAGCAAAGTCTAAAAAGGCAACGACCCTCGTTCTTACCGATTTTGAAAGGTCAAAATTGGATTTACCACAACAATCTGCTCGTTCCAAATCTAGATCTAGGAAAGGTGGAAATGATAGCAAGAAGATTCATGAATGTCCGTTGTGTCATTCAAGATTTCAGAGACCTGAACATGTCAAACGGCACATGCGCTCACATTCTTCTGAGAAACCATTTGCTTGTCCGCAACCCAATTGTAACAAACGCTTCAACCGGAAGGATAACCTCAAACAGCATTTGCGCAAAATCCATGGTCTGAAGGGGTGACTAGATGGTGTATTGACACAGCTCATGAGGTGCCTGCTCCTATTACTTCTTTCTTACCCCTTTTTTTTTACTTGCATTCGGTGTACTTTTTGCATTTGCATTTAGCTTCCATGTTAACTTTGCTGTGCTTTATTTAAAGCGGAGTAGTGTCTTCATCGTTAAACGCTCATACTCTATTATTATTGCACTTACTTTTTTTTCCCCTCGCTTCTTTTTCAATGTTTACTACTTCCATTCAATCTTACAGAACAAACATAGATTTAAGTGGATGGACCGGTTGTGTGGAATGGCATTCATATATTATGGGGAAACTGTAAACAACATAGAAAAAAGTATATGTATTTCGATACGTATTATCATTTGTTGCTTTTTCTTCTTTCCAGGAAAGATAAAAATAAAATTACACTGTCATAAATTTAAATCCCTATTCAATCGATAGAAACAAATAAACACAAAATTGATGGAAAGGAAACAGTCATATCCATATTCAATCAAACTTCCAGACATCATCCGTTATTCACAAAGCATCTCTTATTTGGGCATCAACTGGCATATCTGTAACGTCTACAGATGCAACCACATTAGACTTATGGAATTCTTGTTTCATAACTGTGGCCAATCCGTAGAATACAGCATCAACAGTAAATAATATTGCAAGGGCAAGTAATGACGTGCTCTTGCAAAGTAGACTCAAATACTGGATAACAGCGTAAACTATGTAAAACAATGTTCTTGCTAAGTTTGAATCCAATGACTGCACCAAGGATATGAACTTATCTGGAACTCTAAATATTTTCATCAAGAATGGAATCTCGACAAATGCAAGTAACACACCTTGCACGATAGCAAGAATCGCAAACACTATAACCACATTTGCATGAAATAGATTCGCTATACCCAAAGCAATTGAGATGAAAATCATAAATATTCCAAGCCATTGACCATATATACTGTTAAAACTCTTAATGTTAGTAATTGAAAAATGGTTGGTTCATACATGTGAAGTGTTTATATTTGATGCATACCTGAAGTTACGAGATTGAAGGTCGGCTTTGAAGCCCGAAAACTTAATATAATCCGTAAGCGCCATTTTCTTCTTTCCTTAATGCTCTTATTTCTCGAGAAGGATAGACCTAGTTTTCCTAATGTTCTATCAAGAATGCTTTTTGGCTGTATTATGGTCTAAATTAAAGGCTTTTTATAGAAAAAAGAACAACAAGAAGTAATTGAGCTTGACAGGAAGAAGGCGACCATAAACCCAACTTTTTTTAAGTAAATTGTGGTTACCTGGCCATTTGTGCGGGAAAAAAAGCGCACACAACTAAGTCGGGTCGATGGCGTCGCTAACGTGTCTTCTTTTTTAGTAGTATCCGTGCGCGGGGGATGATAGGCTATGAGTAAGGCTCAGTGGTACGAGCAGGAATTATTATATAATAATATACGTAAATGATTGAGGGATATCCATCAGCATTGAATGAATATACGAGCAGCCTATTTATTTACTTGTTAATTCCAAGTTTTACTTATTTTTTTGTAATAATTAATTCTGAGAGCGTTGTCCTCTCAAATGCTAAACGATATCAGATTTTGAATAGTTCAAATTCATATACATCAATGACGGAAGGCTCAGGCGAGGATCACAACAGAAATACTGCCAAGGAGAACCATGAATTCGAAGATGATGAGGATGATGAGTTTACTGCAACCCTTGAACAGGTTGGGGTACTTCCTCGGTTTTCTATTTGGCCACATATGCCATCTATAGATTACGATCCCAAGAAGATTGCAAAAAGGCTTGTCACTGCTGCTGCCTACTATTTCCCCGATAAGTCCAATGTCGAAGAGATTTTCCAAGATAAAAAAGATAACATAAAAAGCCTTTGCATGAATTTGAGTGAATCTTTCACAGAAATTGTTGATTCTGCTATTCGTTATCCTGTTGAAGATCTTAACATAGACGATGAAGAAGCGGTAGAGTTTATCCCTGTTGTGCAAGGCAAATCACCGAAACAAGATACGCCGGTTCCTTCTGGAGTTGAGATGATCAAACAAGTCTCTATGAGTAAAATATCTTTAGCTGATGATCGGCTGGTAAATTATGATCACCTCACATATCTTACCTTTGAGCAGTTTAAGGATCAGAAGTTTTTGAGGGATAGAATCAAAAAGATCTTGAAGCTCGATTTATCCCCATTAGATCAGCGCTTTTTAATTCAGAAATTGATGTCCAGAACTTATCGAGAGAAGAAAAAGTATACAGAGAGTCCTTTTCAATATAATGACGATCACTGCAAAAAAAATGGAAATGGGGTTGTGGATATGGATGGCATGATTGATAATGATGATGAACATGCCAGTAATTCGGATGAGGTATTTTTAAGTGATGAGGCACTACGGCCAAACTATTTCAATAAGGATAAAATGATTTTCGGATGCAAGCATTACCGGACAAATTGTAAAATTGAATGCCCAGTTTGCAAAGGATGGTACCCATGTCCACATTGCCATGATGCAGTGATCAAGACTCACAAACTTCAAAGAAGGTTGACGCGACATTTTTTATGCATGTATTGTAATACTCCACAGGATCCTCAACAGTACTGTGCGAATTGCAATAAACCGTTTGGTAGGTACTATTGCGACAAATGTAAACTTTGTGATGATGATCCAAATAAGCACATATATCATTGCGATAAATGTGGAATCTGCAGACTTGGACTTGGGCTCAACAAGGATTATTTTCATTGTGACAAATGTAATGTTTGCATATCGATTGAGCTACGTGACAAGCATGTATGTATCGAGAATTCGACACGTTCAAACTGTCCCATTTGTGACGAGTATATGTTTAACTCCTATAAAACGGTGGTATTCATGTCATGTGGTCATCCAATACATCAGGCCTGTTATGATATGTATACCAAGCATTCATATAAATGTCCATTATGTTCCAAATCTATTGTGAACATGAAAGCTCAGTTTCGAATTTTGGACAAAGAGATCGAGCAAACGGTGATGCCAGAGGAACTCAGTAACTGGAAGGCACTTATAAAGTGCATTGACTGTGGTGGTCGATCAAAAGTTTCATATCATTATCTTGGACTACGATGCAAACATTGTGGCAGTTACAATACCATGCAGGTGAAGCTTTTAAAAAATGGGGATGATAAAGAGTCGTGGGACTCTAACCCTAATTTTGTTAAAGAGCAACCGCATACAGTTAAGAATGAACTTGATGAAAACTTTTTATTTGAGAAAAAACGTGATGATGAGGTTAGCAGAAATGATTCCATAACTAATGGATTAGATCAAATTCATGCAGATAAGCCGAATGAAGATGCGTTTGGAGATTCATATGTGAGGAACTTTGTTTGTGTAATTAACAGATTTGAAAAATACCCAAGCATTAGTGAAGCATTCAAGGATTGGATGAGGACATCGATGCCTGATATGCAATAAGCTTGATGTAATGATTGTATACAATCTATCTCTGAAAGTGCTCCTTATTATGAACTTGCTATAAAAAATGACTTTGAGAGTAAAATGATGTGTTGGTGAAATTCAAAAGTAGAGAGTGTATATAAATTAATAGCGTGAAAAATCGAATATATTATGCAAATATTAATGAACAGATCAAAAAAAAATCAAACGATGAGGATATTCTATTCTATTTTGTGAGATGGCGACTTCGAAGACTAGCTATAGGAACATTGAGTATCCGACTCCTTCTGTTTTTATCAACAGTATTGCTTACAGAAGATGGCACGCTTTCCTCAGAATTGGCCGTTGTATAATTTCCCGATTTTGCGTCCAGATTCGGTGTTCCAGCCCTCGAAGGTTTTATATCAGCTGATTTTGAAGTCTCAAACTCCGACATTGAAGTTGCTGAGTTTAATTGCTTATGCAAAAGCAGTGAACGTTTTGACGATGCCGAACTCAGTCTTCTCGAATATCGCGGTGTGAGTTTTGTGGTTGTTTGGGTTCCATCATCTAATGATACTCTAGAATGTCGAGTGGGTGAATTATCGTCGTTAAGTGAATATGATCTAAAGTTTCTTCCCGACATAGAGGAAGTTTTGGCGGGTGAGGTGATAGTTGAAGTAACACCCAAAGGTGATGGAATCTCAGATTGAGTTGAAATTGGACTCCTCCTAATTGATGTAAGCTCAGATACACTGACAGGTGGAGGTGCCCGCCTATTTACATATCCATAATATCCGTCAGATGAATGACCCGTGCCTTCGGAACGGAAGCTAATACCAGATGAATTGCGAAGCGTTGTCAACCCTAAAGCTTCCGCACTTCCCTTGCTATTTAATTTCCATGCGGAAGCAGGACTCGATTCAAAATTATCATCTTCGAAGTCGCTCGAAAGTGAAGAAGAAATGGAGTACTTTCTATGTCTAAAAGTTGGAATAGCATCAATTGATGGCCTAAGCCCCGAAGTACTTGAGTTCGAAGTGTGTGGCTGATGATCCTGTGACTTGAATTCTTGCTCCACCGCATTTTTCGGAATCTGTTTTTTCAAGGCTAAATATTTCTCTTTCGTTTCATAATCATAAACAACATCAAGTGCAGACCAACCTTCATTATTTACCATGGTATCACTTGCTTTAGCTGAGACTAGAGATTGAGCACAAAGCAGAAACCCATACTGAAGAGCCAAGTGTAGTGGTGTGTTCCCATCGTCATCAACAATATCTGGATATGATCCATTTTGCAACAGTATTTTAAGGCACTCCGGATAGTTTTTCAGGCAACATATATGTGAAGGTGTGTAGCCGTGGTCACCACGTTGATCAATGCAAACACTGAAGTATTCCAACAAAAGATGTAGAGTATGCCTGGAATTTCCCGAACAAGCCGCATGAAGAACTGTGTTCTTTTTGAAATCAAGCTTTATCTCATCTTCTGAGGTAATCTGGGTATAGTCGTTTGGAAATGTACTACCACTGCTTCCATAACTACTTCCACGCTTTCTTGAGCCTTGCACCGGAGTTACAGAATTATGAGATGATGATGCTTCTTCTTTTGTACTGTCGACACGTACCAGTAGCTGTCCTAATATAACCTCTGCAATTTCGTACCTATCATGAAACGCGGCATAATGAAGATTTGTCCATCCATTCTTTGGATCAATGTTATCGAGTAAGTCTGGATATCTTTTCAGTAACCTCGTAACTATAAAATAATTCCCGTTGATTATGGCCTTGCGTAGACGGATTGCTGGATCAGACATCTATTGTATGGTTCGAATGATTAAGCAAAGCTCTATTCCTGTTCAAATGCGGTTGAAGTTCCGATCATGCAATTCGTCTAGAAAGTGACGAGCCAGTAGCAAATGCAAAAGCAGTGGTGTTTGATGATAGCCTTCAAATTAATGTTGAATAACTAATAATTGCTAATTAAAATCAGGAGGTGCTGTGTGTAGAACTTCAAATCTGTGGAGCTCAACCTTATTAAATGCAGTCTTGTCGAGAATTGACAGTATAAAGGTTAAATTTAATACCGCACAGATCGAATCGGCCACACTAAGATTTAGTCTGCATTTTTGGCTGCTTTGTCAAACTTTATTTTTACCTTAATTTATTTGTCACTTTTCTCTATTTTTCCTCCCTCATCTTTTTTCTTTCCCTTTTTTTTTCGTCATCATCATATCATATCCACACCTTTCCAGCTCACTCCTTAATTACGCGTTCATCCATGACGGAACTCATTACACTTGACCACGACAGATAAAAGATACATTAGAAATCAAAAATATTAATATTAATAAGTAAAAAAAGATAAAAGAACCTCGTCAGAAAAGTAAAACACATGTTAATTCTAGTCATTTAGTACATATACTTGAAATCGGGATTGAGATCACCGTCTATTAGCTTAGTTCTCTCATCCTTTAGTGCCCACTTCTCACGATAGTCAGGAGTCTGTTTTAATTTGTTCATGCGCACAGTATATAACGTGTAAACGCATGTAACAACAAACGATAATGCAACAAAGAAGATGGAAACAACCATACCAGTATGATAATTTGGAGCATCGGTATTAGGGAACAACCATGGTGAGATGATACCACCAATGTTACCAAAGCCGACAATTGTGGATGTTCCAACGGATTTATTTCTGTGACCTGCAAAGTTCAAAGAAAAAAGGCAAACAACAGCGGGCATAGCAGAGTATAAGCCAGTAACCGCTAAGAAGCATCCAGCATACTTAACTTTGTAGTCTTCGGATGCCATTACCATCGCAAAACCAACGATAGCTATGATGCATGAAAATAGAGCAAATGGTAATCTAAGTCTGGCTTTATCCGAAGCAATCGACAGAATACAAGTGAATCCCCAGGCAAGAATCCATGGATATATTGAATGTTCGTTGGCGCTCCATGAAGTGTATCCCAAGTATTTTATAATTGTTGGGGCAAAATAGGCATAACCATATGAAGGAATCACTAAGGCGAAGTAGCAAAGTGCGGTTAAATAAGCCTGAGGAAGTTTATAAAATCCCAAAATGTCTCTCCAGTTCATATTCACTTCAAATGCGGACTTACCAGCATCATATTCAAGTTTCCGTTTCAAAAATTTACGTTCATTGTCATTGAGGAAACGGGCTTGCTCTGGGAAGTCTGCAATGGCAAAGTAAAGGAATATGGCCAGAAATGCAGTTATAGCACCCTCGATAAGGAAAATCCATTGCCACGAAGAGTATCCTCTGACACCATCTAAGTCGTGAATTCTAAATGCAATGGCACCAGCACATCCACCTGCTAGACAAGTACAACTGAAAAAGAATGAGAATCTTCTTTGCGACTCTCGCTTACAGTAATAAGAGGAAAGGAGGTAGAACAAAGCGGGAAAACTACCACTTTCGAAGACACCCAAGAAGAATCTGCATGCGATCAAGCCGCTGTAATTTTTGATGAAAGCCTGACACATACCAGCAATACCAAATAGAAATATCATTGTTCCAAGCCATAGATGTGGACTCACGATCTTCATGAGATAGTTCGAAAGAACCTCGAAGAAAACATATGGCACAAAGAAAATTGTCAAGGCGGTGTTGAACTGATTGCCGTGAAGACCTAATTCATCCTCCATACCATACACCTTTGCATTTGAGATATTCACTCTGTCAAGAAATGCCAAGAAATAAAGCAAAATAAATGGTGGGACAACATAAAAATCAATCTTCATCATCAACTTCTTATGATTTATACCCATTTCCGTAGCCATCTTCTCAATTTCCTTGTCCTTTTCATCATCGCTCAAAGCGAGAACACTTCTTTCATCATCTTTGGTAGATTCAGATAGTATCGCTTTAGAGTATTCATCTGCCGAACTAGAATTCCTGGCATTATTTATCTTTTCATCACTTGTTGTAGAATTCGCCTGTGATAACTCCTCGAATGTGTGCTCGGGGGAGTCCGATTTGAGTTCAGTCATGTTTGTGAACCCCAAATATATTACCTTTACCTTTACCTTAAGTTACGGCTTTATCTTAAACTATGAATAAAAAAATTCCATATAAACTAAACCCCTCTTTAAATACAAGTTCAAATTCGTTTACATTACATTCAAGTATATATACGACAAAACCCTGGGTCCATCGGATTTAAAGTTGAGAAATTTAATCATGACTTTTTACTATTTTTATGCATTATTCCCTTTTTGGATGCTACCAACGGTCCGACGAAAAATTTTTCTACGGCTTTAAAAAATTATCATGCAAGGGCGGAGAAATTTCAAATTCCTCATCCAATTAAATCGATCAGTACTCCGTTGACGGAAGAAAGACAGCTCCTGTTCACATTCAAACCGTTAGTCACTCGTGGACACCGGAAGACATGCTTGCATATTACTTGTGCTTTTTATACCAAGAAGTCTAAGTTTATTAATATCATGGTAACATTTTGAACAATAATAGTTAGAAGCAATATCGTATTAGAGCACCCTACTATTCCATATTACCATCTGCTAATGTTAAGCATCTTGGCAAAGTTTAAGTATCTTTTTTTCTTCGAATGAAGTTAAGAGCATTTCTTCTTTTCATTCGAAAAAAAAAATCAGTCATAACTCAACTCTTATTTATTATTTTTTGCCCTGTCTTTTATGTATGAGTAAGTTACCGGACATATGCGCGCTTCCCTGATACGGAGCTCTTCAAAACTAATTTTTAACTCTATTTTTTTTTTTCCTTGGCTTTTATTTCCGTATGAATCAGAATGTGGGGATGCGCGAATTTCAGGAATCAAAATGTTTATGCAGAGATATTAGTGAAATGAACTTGAGGACGGCTCAAACAAAATATGAAAGATTTAACTTACTTATATACTAAGGTTGAATTACATTTTATAAAACGGTTATTCTTGGTTGATACATATGTTTTATCTTATAAAGCGCTTAACATAAAATGTATATATATCACTATTTGTATGTAGGTTATCGATCAGATAAAATATACTCCTTTTCTTTTACAGGCTTAATATTAACCACTTTAACCCAGACACCTTGCATTATATAGTATTGATAGATTTATTCTAAGTTATTAAAAATACTATGGTATTAATAATAAACCTTAAGTGGTTGAATTTCATACTTTTTTGGGGAAAATAAACGAACTTACCTTTTGTTTGCCAATGGCACAGAAACCATAAGTTATGAAAATCCTCTTCAACAAAGTAATTCAGGGATATTGGAGGAAGAAAATTTCAAGGTCAAAAGGCGGCTACGGCCACACCCAAAAATACCAACCGCAGGGGTAAGTGATAGGATTTAATAAGGTCACAAGAACATTAAGATGGAAAAATTCAATGTCATCTATCAATGGAACCGATTAAAATTAAACAAAAAAATGGTAACTGCTTTTTTGGCCTTTCCTCAACATAGAAATTGCCTTGAAGTGCTTAGGATCAAATTTTAAGTCACTGCGATCTGACAAGAAAAATAAGAAGAATTATAGGAAGCCGAGTGCGGAGAACTAGAGATCTGATATTTATTTTCATTTCCATCTTCCCGAACCCGTTTTCGATTGTCCTTTAATCCTATTGTCAGGAAACCTGATTTGATATTATAAAAATTTATATGATCAAATAGTAATGCAATATTACAGCAAACTTCTCAGCCGCCCTTTTTCTTGGTTCCACATACTAACAAAATTCATAGTGACAGAATTAGTGTCCCGGGGCCTCTCACTTCTTTCACTCTCTCCTCATATCTCTTCCTATTTCCCCGTCGTCATGATAAAATAAGATTTGTTATATCCATAATTAAACTAGATACATTGGTTCATTAAGAGAATCACCTCTGACGTCTGTGATGTTCAATTTGCAGTTGTCCTTTTTTGTTATCATTTTAAGAACCACCAGAATTTCCTTATAAATTGCTTAGTCCCATTCTCCCAGATTTGCTTTCCTAAATATCTCCGCTGGTCCCAGGATGATTAATTTTTTCCCCCGAGTTTTGTTTCCCTCAAACGTATTTTTTTGACCTTTTAAAAATTTTGTGGGGAAGGCCGAGGTTGTCGCATTTAAATGCTGACAGGACTTCTTGAATATGTAGTGACACTGGAGCATATATATATATATATATATATGTACATTTCTTATCAATATTTTATTTTTGATATTCTTACTTATTAAATTCAAGATAATATATACATATATATATTTGGTGTCTTCCTATTCACTTTCTCTATTTTATCCATTTGATCTCCCTCACTGGAATCATCTTGTCTCTTACTAAAGGGAACCAATTCTTTGCGTTCATTCCAGGATTATTTCATTATAACGAAAGCAAATGTCATCTATTTCCACAGATAACAAAGTTGTTCCTACAACTGTGAAGCCCAAAGGCTCTCAAACGGAAAGAAGAATCATAGATCTTCTTGCTGGAGGTACTGCTGGATTATTTGAAGCACTATGTTGTCATCCACTAGACACTATCAAAGTGCGAATGCAATTGTACAAAAAGAGCAACTATCCAGGCCAAAGAGCACCAGGTTTGGTGAAAACAGGTGTGGACATTTTCAAAAATGAGGGTTTCTTAGCATTATATAAAGGATTGGGTGCCGTCGTATTAGGGATTGTTCCAAAAATGGCCATCCGATTTTCATCTTTTGAGTTTTATAAATCTATGATGTCGGATAAAAAAACTGGAAATGTCTCTGGAATTGCAACGTTTACATCTGGTGTTTTAGCAGGTGTAACAGAGGCTTGTGCAGTTGTTAATCCCATGGAGGTTGTTAAAATAAGATTGCAAGCCCAGAGTAATGCTATAAAGCATGGCAATGCAAAAGATATCACTAAGCCAAAGTATAGAAATGCGATACAGGCTGGATATCTTATTGTTAAAGAGGAGGGATTCAAAGCCCTTTATAGAGGGGTGGCTCTTACTGCGGGAAGGCAGGCTATTAACCAAGGTGCCAATTTTACCACTTACACTTATTTGAAAAATAAATTGCAGAAATCGCAAAATAAAGACACACTTCCTACTTATCAAACTGCTGTGATTGGATTCATATCTGGTGCGATTGGCCCTTTCTGTAATAATCCATTGGATACCATTAAAACAAGACTGCAAAAAGAGGTTGGTAGCTTGAATGAATCTAACTTTTCTAGAGGTATCAAAATTGGACGTGCCTTATTTAAAGAAAGTGGTGTTAAGGCGTTTTACAAGGGTATCATTCCTAGAGTGGCAAGAGTTGCCTCCGGACAGTGTATTGTTTTCCCTGTCTACGAGTTCTTTAAAGGTAGAATGTATGATATGGCTGGATTAGAAAGACCAAAGCGTCTTAAATAATGAGCCATGCCTTTCGTGATTTAACAATGAGGTTTTTCATACTTTACCGTTATAGTACAATCAGTATTGACTTCTTGTTTGGTGTTGGGCATTTTTTATTTGTCAAATTAGTAAGGTTTATTATATTATATAAAAAATCTTGTTTCATACAACAGATATACATGATGGATAGTTATTTTCTTTACTTTTGTCTTATTCCATTATCTACACTAATAATTTCTTACCAGGAACGAGTTTATCTGCTTTACCTTAAAGCTAATCAAATTAATGTATAGCAATCATATTTAGTATGTATCCACACACGCAGCTTTTTAATTGTGCTCACTCTTTGTTATTTAAAGGAGGCATGCATGTATGACCATTTTTCCAATGTTATTTTTGTGATGTATTTATATAGTAATTGTTTGCGTCATTGCAAACCATTCGACTTAGATAAAAATAATCGAACATTTTGGCATGTCCAAATATGGTGTTATTAGATGCATAAAAATGCTGGAATAAGTAATTTGACTGATAAATTACTCCATGAGTTTTTTCCCATTTTCTTTCTTAATTTTTCCATCTTTAAATCGCCGCATAAGATGACGAAACTATTTTTTATATATATAAGTAACATTATAATGTATGAAGCGTTTCCAATTTAGTTTCTATCATCATAGTAATCAATACAATTCATTATTTTTGCTTATTTAATTGTTTTCTCATCTGAATTCGTCCTGATGACAGGAAAAGAGCAAGCGACGGACAACTGTGCTGTGGCGTTAAAGCATGACCCACGAAAAGACAATTATCATTTTCTTTCAAAAATACCAGATAACCTATTGACTTCAATAGTTCAACTTTCAACTTTACAAGAAAATGATGAATTTGAATGCGTTAATGCCACGAAATCGGAAAAGCGAATCTTAAAGCCATCCCCAATCCCAAAAAATGACTCCGGAATGTCCAATAATTCGTTAGAATTGGTATTAGATAAACTCATCTTCAAGCTTTCTGCCACTAAAAATACGGAAAAAATTGTAAGAGAGAATGACATAAATATGGAAGAACTAACCAAGATTTTGAAACATTGTTTGCTTAAAATAAAACAACTTAGCTTGTCTTTGGATATATCAAAAAAAGACAGTTTATCCAAAATTGATCGTCTAGAATTGGAAAGAAACATGTTACTGAAGGATATTGAAATGCTTAAACGTAAGCAATATTATTGTACACCTCATGAGAATACATTTACTCCAGCACCTATCCAACATGGGACCGGTTGTGATTATTTTAGCCAAATGACCCCTAACTCAACCCCGACAAAGTCGCCTTCAAAGCCCAAGGTATCTTCTCACTCTGAGGAGAGTAAAAAAATAAATAATAGTGCATCATCAATATATAGAAGCCCCAGAAGCAAACAAAGTGAACATCATTCAGCTTTATTCTTCCATTATTACACCTCTCCCGCTGACTCGGGAAGTGATTTCAGCTCGGTTGATAATCGAAGAAACAAAAGAAGAAAAAAGGAAAAGAATTAATTCAGTTGGATTAAAAGCACCATTTTTCACCCACTACAATTCAAATTCCCATCACTTTGAAACTTGACGGCGTCTGGACAGCCGAATCATAGATTGTTTTTACTTCGGATTACCATTCACTTAAGCAATATATTGCCCTTTTCTTGAATAAAGGCACAATGGGTATATTTAATACAAAGCAACATCCATTAGTCCCATTTAGTTCTTTTTATCTACAAGTCTCGAAATATGCATACCCTCGGTTAGGCCCTGCCTATGGCATAATACATGAACTTGGGGTCAAACACAGGGTCTCTTTATCTTGTCCACTACAATACTTAATTTTATCTTGCAGTATTGGACTTTTAGAGCGCTACAATAAGGGCAATACATATGACAAACGAGTATTTTTGTTTATGAGCATATGTTATACTTGCACAATACAGTAAATAATAATGTTGGTGACCTTTTTATAGTTATTCTGTGAACCTATAGCTGAAATTAAGAAATAATATACCCTTTTATTTGTGTATTTATGGAGTGCTTTATAGAGAGCATCCAACAATAAAGCCGGTAAATTATGGTACTAACTTAACGCCGGCGTAAAGAATGACAACTTTTCTATCAATCTCCAACCAAAAAACTAAGGATAAACGATCCCCTCAGCCAAGCATATCAATGATACATTAAAATTGTGAAATTTCTCTTGAATGATTTAATCAAACAATCCCATTCCAAGGTCAGCATCGTCGTCTTCTTCTTCCTCCTCAGATTCTTCCTTCTTCTCTTCATCAGCATCATCGCCAGAAGCTGCTGCTGCACCAGAGGCTGCTGCTGCTGGAGCAGCAGAGACATTAGAAGATGACTTAAGCAAATCATCCTTGAAGTCCTGACCATTGAGAGCCTTGGCAAAGGTCTCAACCCAAATTCTGTCAACAGAAGCACCGGCAGCGTCCAAAACGGCCTGTAAACTGTCGGCATTGATCTCCTTCTCGGAGTCAGTAAGCACCAAAGCAGCGTATGAAAGCAAGGATTCACTCATTGTATTTATATATAGAAGTTTGTCTTTGATTAGTTGAAGCAAATGTATATATCCAGCTTCACTTGCACAACTTAAACTTCTGACAACACTTTTAGCTCGCATGGCTTTTTTTTTTTTCACCGTATTTTTTTCAGCGGATTTCAAACCCCCTAAAAATTGATAGATCCGGTAGTTTGGCAGAATCACAATAGGTCAGTATAAATAAATTAATCACACCTCGCACCTATAATGAACTGGGTTTTAATTTTTAAGGAATTCGGCATGTCAACTGTGACTGCGAAAAAAAGCAAGCGCTATTCAAATACACACAGGAACAACCAGAAGACACGATTTTACAGGAATTCGAAGTTACTGGACTATTTATATACTGCATTAGCATAGTAAATAAAATATTTGGAATAAAGAAAGTAATTATATGCAAGGAATACTAATACCAAATGACTATTTACAATAATATTGCGGTAACAAGGTGCTATTCCAAAATACAGTTGGATACGCAGCAATATTAGGGATTACTTACTTAGCATCCACAAATTGCTTGAAGTTTTGGAGCCAATTGATGTAATCATTGTTTTCCTTAACGCCAGAATACGCAATTATCAATTCCCAAAGTTCATCGCCAAGTCCTTTATCTTTTAAATACTTAAGGATTGCGTCCTGTAGCTCTTCATCTAAGTTTGTAAATTCTGGTCCGCTATATGCTGAAGATGAGATCTCCTCCACACAGTTACACTCCTTGATTGCATCCTCTGCGTGGTCAAAAAATGTAACCGAGGCAATAGAAATTTCGAAGTCAAGGAGAGAAAGATGAATGTCATAAACGCTGGCCCTTCCATTCTTCTCTATCACGGTTTTAATTTCAGTCACAGACAATTCTTTTATATTGTCATCATCCAAATCAGTGAATTCTTCTGGATCTGTTTGCATTTGTTCTTGCAAGCTTTTGAATGTAGAAGATGTGTCAATTATAGCAGCAGTATCAACAAAAACATGTATCGTTTCCGATCCATTTTTCTTAACCAAGTCGGTAATCACATTTCCTGGTTTATCAATTGCTTTATACCCTTGTTCAGTCATGTAGTCTTGAAATTGCTCATCCAACGCAAATCTGTCATCCTGTTCCGTGTTGATTTCACTGCCCAAAATTTCGGAAATTGTTCTAGAGGAATTATTTGCAGGTGCTGTATACGAAAATTGTCTTCTGGATAGTAAATTTACAGGATAAACTCTGGAACTCAATGGCGAAAAGCCGATGACCTTCACAAGTGAGGGCTTTGTTGCCGCTCTGAATGCGCGAATAAGTAGTTTAGATGACATTTCTCAACTTAATCCTTCTAGCTACTATGTATTTGCCGTAATTAATCCTCTCCAGTAGGTCCGAATGTTTTTTAGAAAAGCAGGGGAAGGCCTTCTCTTAAATAATTTTGGTGATTGCCTAAAAATAATATTCTGAAAGCAAAAGTAGAAATGCAGAAACAAAAAAAAAGTTTTAATAAATGCATAATGTTTATGAAGAGGCGGGATATAAAGAGTAAATATTCAGATGTTAATAATATTAGTGGTTGTAATGATAGATGTACAAAGTTCTCAGCACGTATATAAAATGTATGCATTTCTATAAATTTGTTAAAGTTATTCAAGCATCGATTTATCTGTAAAGTTCCCGTTCTAAATAATCTTGAACAAACAATGAACTCCGTTTAAATCTTCTCGAAGCATATTTATCAAAAATGGCCTTATGATGCGTCTTGTAATTTAAGCAGCAATCTATTAAAATTTCGGCTAACGGTCTGAGCTGAGCTTCTGTGTATCCACTGTAGTAAACATGAGCCTCGGTCCATTCCCCGTGATGAAGCATTTTTAATGATAGATAACTTGCACCAGCTGCTAGCCAACTTGGAGGAGCGGCCACAAATCGTGAATCCATGATTGTGATCTCCAGAAAATATTTAGCCAAAGTTCTGATCTCTGTATCATAATTGTCCGCTTTGGAAGTTCGTCTTAAAAAGGACATAGGACCAGGATACCCCATGTCAAAGTCTATGTCAGTTATCATGAACCTCTCAGCTTTTAAAAGCTCGGTTGTAGTATACTGATTTGATATCATATATGCAATTTGTTTAACTGTCGGGCA
Organism: Brettanomyces bruxellensis; assembly: GCF_011074885.1. Taxonomy (NCBI): domain Eukaryota; kingdom Fungi; phylum Ascomycota; class Pichiomycetes; order Pichiales; family Pichiaceae; genus Brettanomyces; species Brettanomyces bruxellensis. The sequence goes on along the minus strand of NC_054690.1, from coordinate 3,263,753 downwards.
ATTAATTTCTTCGTACTTCGCTGCAATGAAAAGTGCAACAGCTCCGCAAAGTTGAAACTTTGATAGAGATATCGGTCTTTTAGACAGGAATCTATCTATAATATTAACTGTAAGGTATAATGTCTCTGGTAATAATCCGAACCTAGAATGAACCTGTACTATCCAGTTCACAAGCGTGGCCCTATTGTCCCATGTAATCTCTGATTGAATCTGTGGGATGTAATATGGATAGGGTGCGTATTTTGTTTCTAGATCTCTCAAGTGATTGAAAATCTCTGGAGCGTACTCAGCGACCATCGATACATCCCATGTATCTTCATCTTCGGGATCAGGCTCTGATCTATACATTTTGTAAACCACAGCCTCCAGCTCCTTTTCAATTGTCTCATCCCATTGAGGACTCATCGGTACGACTGTACCTTCATCATTGCTATTTGTATGTCGGCGCACATCCTCCTTCTCATAATGGTCAGATGAACTATCACTTAGAGGGAAATCCCGCCAAACTTTCTTGTTTTTTCCACCTGTCTTAAGCTTTTTCCTATCAGGTACCTCCCTCCCTAATTTTTTGAGCGATTTGCATCTATTTGCAGCGTCTTTAGATAACTTTGAACTATTGTGGGCTTTCTCTTCTTTCATTTTCTCTGAAAACTGCTGCAAATATTTAAAAGATTTTTTCGCAAAATCCCCACCGGACCTAGATATACATTTTCTTTCAGGAGTTTGTTTAATATTATATAACTTCTGTTGGTCATTTCCTTTGTTCATTATTCCCTTTAATCTATTCTCTAGCTTAATGCTCTTAATTTTTTCGTCAGTGAAGTAAGGCATCTTGGCAAGCCTACATTGTATATTTCCGGACCTAGAATTCAACTCACTTCCAGAAACCACGCCTAGTACCTTGCGTAGAGTAAGATGTTTGCTAGTACTTACTTTCGATTTTGGTTCTTTCCATTCATTCTCGTCCGATTTAACATCAAGCCACCTGCTGTATGTTGTGGATCCCATAGTCGATGTAATACTCACTATCCAATTAATGTAAGCTATAACTCTAAAATGATAATTCAAAGCGCAAAATGAGAATTTAGCAAGTATATCATACGTCAAGTAGAGCAAAGAGTAACTAACTGTTCGACCCCTATTTTAAAGTGTCGTCATGTACCTATCCAAAGAAAACTTGATATGACGCCTCATGCAAAATAATACGAATGGTTTTAAAAATGTTCAATTTTAAGTACTGAGGTAATTTTAAAGTTGACTGGGACGAGAATTGGTTTTATGTGTGAGTTTATTAAAAGAAGTCTTGAAAAGCACACATTATATGAAAAGTGATGTAAACATTGTCCAGGAAAAAAAATTCAACAATGTGATTGTCAACACAGATTTTAATGGGGAGTCCTGATTAGGAAATTTTCTTATTTCTGAGCCAGTAAGCCTCAGAAGTTCTAACTATTGAACCTACCTTCATCGATACATATAGACCATTCTCCTAAGTTCCTTGATACACTACATTATCTCTATTAGCAGATTGTACTTTAATAAGTTAATTAAAAAGTAAAAAAATATACCCAGCGACCAGGGTGAGGATTGAACTCACGCTCTTGCGATTAACAGTCGCACGCCTTAACCAGCTTGGCCACCCAGTCGACAACAACGCTCGAAGGGGGTCTATTTTGATTTGAATCTGAATTATTGTAGATTATGTAAGTACAAAGTGATTTGTGTATTTGTTTTAGTCGGTGTTAAGAGTGTCGGACTGTCAGAGTATATAAATCCCGTGTGACATTTGTATCTGCTTAATTGCTCACATATCTCTGTGCCGTAGCACTACCGAGCGCGCAGATGCCCAAGGTTATGAACGGGATTGGCCATATAGTTCGGATATAGAAAAGACTTCTGTTGCATAGAATGACCCTCATAACAAAACAGGGTCCTTACGAACACGTTTGTAATCCAGCGAGAACCCGAAGGTTACTCTTGGTTTCAGCTGAAGGTTCACTTCAAGATGGATTTCCTTATATGAATATGTATTGCAAATTACACAATAAAGTCGTCGTCCCTTCTAAGAGACACATAGTATATAAGGAAAAAGTAGTACATACATATAAGAGATATTTTTCCGCAGAAGTGGAATAGGTCATTCTCAGCCGAAAGTAGATTAGGGAGAAAATTATTTCATAGGAAAAATTTCCCCTCGAATTATTTCTCATATCTATCTGTCTGAACATTAATTTGATTCACATATTATAAATCAAATACCAGTTGAACCTTTATGCGTTATTAACATATAAAACATTATTATAACTCATAGGTCCCGACAACACTAACTTTAACAATTGCAAAACAGGTTATCAGGTTTCGTCCTTTCGTATAATAAATAAGTTATATAAAAAGAGGTAAAGTAAAGTAAAAAAAAAGGAAAATATAGTGAGGTAATCAATACATAATGAAAAATATATATTTAATTCTGATTTTATATCATAATGTCGGAACCTATGAGTTATAATAATGTTTCATATGTTAATAACGCATAAAGGTTCAACTGGTATTTGATTTATAATATGTGAATCAAATTAATGTTCAGACAGATAGAAGAAATAATTCGCGGGGAAATTTTTCCTGTGAAATAAATTTCTCCCTAATCTACTTTCGGCTGAGAATGACCTATTCCACTTCTGCGGAAAAATATCTCTTATATGTATGTACTACTTTTTCCTTATATACTATGTGTCTCTTAGAAAGGACGACTTTATTGTGTAATTTGCAATACATATTCATATAAGGAAATCCATCTTGAAGTGAACCTTCAGCTGAAACCAAGAGTAACCTTCGGGTTCTCGCTGGATTACAAACGTGTTCGTAAGGACCCTATTTTGTTATGGGGGTCATTCTATGCAACAGAAGTCTTTTCTATATCCGAACTATATGGCCAATCCCGTTCATAACCTTGGGCATCTGCGCGCTCGGTAGTGCTACGGCACAGAGATATGTGAGCAATTAAGTAGATACAAATGTCACACGGGATTTATATACTCTGACACATAATGTTAGTGAATTTTATTCAGGATTGTTTAATAAATATTATTCTAAATATTCGTTCTTTAAGAATAAGTTCAGATCTCAAAACAGATAAATTCAATGACATATAATAATAGATTGTCTCATACTAGGTAATATTCTCATATGTCCGACAAGCATAACAGACGTAAGTGTGAATGTCTCTGTTAAGAGAGATCTTAGAAGCTTTTTGTGCCTTGCTGTCTTAATTATTTTATTAATACAAGTTGGGAAAAAATACAACCACATATTTATCCAATATTGGTAAATATAAATGTACTCATGCTACGTGTACGTGTTACAGACATACTACCTTCGGTAATTCAAAAATTGGGTGTGAAGCATCATAAAAGAAAATAAACCTATTTTTTAACTCTGCCACTCCGAGGGTATTCGAACGAAGACGATCTATCTGCCCATGCTTCTTTGTGAAAAACATGTCATCTAAAGAGATAAAGTGAAGTGAAGTAGTTTTACATAAAAAGCAAAAATTAATTTAAGGGGAGAAAAAGGTGGAAAGTTAATTTTCTGCCGATCTCCTCAAATACCAAATTAGAGAACTTTTTTTTTTAGAATTGTCCGTAATTAATTATTCTAGACATTCACTATCTAGAAATGCGTTCTTAAAATTTAATAACATATAATAATAATTATTTAATGCGAAGTAATTTATGAGGTTGACAGTGGGAATATAGTATTTTAAAATAACCAAACCCTTCAGACTCTACCGGGATGTTAATGTAGCTTCCTAAATTTGTGTCCAACATAGTGAAAATACGGTCAGACAACAAAATTGCAGGAAAATATTTCTGTTTTTATTTTTTCTTTTACTCCTGAGCAAGGCATACTCCATTGAGGTCATCGATTGTGTACGTGTAATAAAATTTATTATTTATTTCATTAAAGTATGCTTTCATTGCATTATAGTTCAGCGCTCAACTAACCTTTAATACATGAAGTAAAAATTAGGCATTTTTTACTTTTTATGAATTTAATATAGCCAGGCAAATATAACGCTGGGCACATACTACTAGTCTAAAAGTTACAATTTGAAAAATTTGAAGATACTGTAAGATATATTTTTATCGCGTAAAAATCCTTTCGAAGAACCAGTGACCAAGGTCTTTATTTGTTGCTTTGGGCATTTTATAATGGTCATCTGAAAACTAAATAAAAACAAAGCGCCGCAAAATATTCTCTATGGAGAAACTTGGAGTTTGAGTAACACCCTTAGAACGGCTTAACATGATGCTAGATGGTACTTCGTGTACATAAATGCTTGGACGTTTCAATCAGGTATTTACCAATTTAGTAACATCAACTGTATAAGAAATCTTGTGGATAGTTAAGTTAGAGTAAGAAATTTCTGAGGACAGAATCATGAATTAATAAATTGCATCTTGAACTACTTAAGTGAAACATAGGGATTTATTACTTAAAAATCCGATCAATTTAATTGTTTTTCTCTCCTTCCCCTTTTGGGGCGTGAATATCGAACCGACAAAAAAAAACGAAATGCGATCCGAGAAAAAAAAACAGTTTTTTGATAATTTATTTAAGCGCCAACTGGAACATATATTGAACCACTACAAATTTAAAAAAGGTTATACCATTGACTACAGATCTCTCTTCCCTTTTACTCAACAAATTTAGGATGAAACAAAGTATGATACATCAAGATTTGGCCTTTGATTATTTGGAATTGAAAATTTCGGTCGATGACTCTTCAGAGGCCATAAATTCTGCACAAACAGCTATATTTCAGTATCTTACTAAAGTATTACTATTGTACGAGGAGAATGAAATTGGCAAATATAAAACAGAAGAATATAAATATGTATCTGACCAATTAATGAATTTACTACTTTTTTTGAAGAAAGATCACGCAAAAAAGGGTGCCCCGAACTTCATGACAGTTAACTTGTACAGATTGCTAGGCAGAGACCTATCAGCATCCTATTACACTCTTCTGCAAGAGACAGATACAAAATTTTCTTCTAAATTATCAAATGCCGTGAATACATTAACTGAAGTCTTTATTAGAGGAGGAAACAAAATCAGTATGCATGGCAATTGGTATAATTGCTTCAAGCATGGTGCTGTTATTATCCTTCAATTTTTGTTCGAACGTTTCAATGGGTTCTTGAACTCCTATAAGGAAGAAATGTTAACTGCATTATATAAACATTTGGTGAAATGTTATGACAACTATAACGCTGCGGTGGAAGATCACATTTTTCGGGCAAATTACGTTTCCGATATGATGAAACTCATTAACGTAATACTATCAAATGACAATAATTCAAATACTTTAAATGAAAAGTTGCTGACTAGGCTTTTTAAATTGTGCAAAAACATATTATCTCAGGACTCAAATGATCATCCAATATTCCCTGTCCCATCGTTAATACAGGCTGTTGACATAACATCTATACTCCTAAAATCAGACCGCTATCTTTCTGGTATCTCGTCGAAAAAAGCACGCTCTAGGCCAGATTATTTTTTAATAACCAGCTCAAAATACCTAGAGAGGACAATCTCTTGTTTTAAAACGGACCACAAAGAACTTAAATTGATAGTCGCCAAAAACCTTGCTGATATCTTAACTTTTAATTATATAAAGTTTGGTGTCAATCTTCGAAATCCTAGAGGTGCGCTAAAGTGCTGTTTATCCTTTATTACAGATAGATACACACATATTAACTCAGGGGATAATATTCAAATTGGAATGGTTCAAACACTAGTTCAGTTTATTGCACAATTAAATCTTGCATATAAAACAGGCTATATTTCTGTATCGGATAGCGAGCCGGCAAATTTTGTAGCATCTGAAAGTCTGCAGATTCTCACAGAAATATATCATCAGATATTTGATATGACTCTGCTCAATTTGACAAGGGATTCATCATTAAAGGAACATCAATTTATTTCGGATAAGACAACGGAAGAAACTGGATTTAGAACTTTACGTGATTTAAATGCTTTTTATCGTTGCTTCCTTCAGGAAGTCGGTGATGACGCCGATGAGTTAGTGATTCTTGGACATTTATTTTTCAAAGAATCAAACTTAGCCAAAAGTGAAACACTATCTAGTAGAACATTGTTTACACCTCTTTGTGAGTTTAAAAGCAGCAAAAAAACATACTACTATTGGTTAACCTTGTTAGAATTTGCGCAATTGATTATTGAACACATTGGCGAATACCTTTACAAACACTTAGAAGATATTGGTGAGACCCATGATAATCTTGGGACACAGCTAGCGCAACAGCTTTTTGTACTATCACATTGTGGGATACCTGCTCTACAGTGGAAGGCTAGCGAAATTTTAATTCAGGTACTTCAGATTCAGCCGGAATTATCACATCAGTTAATAGGCAGAGCTGTCTCAGAAGTTACTTCTATTTTAGAGGTAAAGGGTAACAAGTCAACAATTAGTTTTGAGGAAAGTCTTGGATTTGCATTTTTTACTGCATCAGTTTTGACATATTGCCGGACTTCTTCTTTTTCACCTGATATGGATTTACGCATATTCACCTTATGCCAGGGTTACTTAAAAAAATATGCGTCATCTGATTTTTCAAGAGGTCATGTTGGAAATGCTTCCAGTCAAACTATGAGCGATACTGATTATCAGAAACAAGTGACTAGCTGGATTCTATTGTCAGGATTGTTCAATTATGGGGCAAAGGAGAAGTACCAAGAAAATATTTTTTGGATTGATTCAACTCAAATTTTGCAGATATGGAAAAGTATTCTTGGACGTTCACTGCCAGATTGGATTGCTCGTGATGCAATAGCTGATGGTCAATCAAATATCAATTATGTAATGGAAATTATTAAAATTGTTGAAATCAAGACATACGCACTAACGTGTCTCTCCAGCTATATTGATTTTGCTATAAAATGCCATTTCGGCCAAGACAAGAACATGCCTGAAGGTATTTTATCACCAGAGCTCACCAAAAATATTAATAAAATGCTTATTCATTCATTCAGTTTTGTTAAAGGTCTTTTTAACATGTTCAAAGAGGCTAAAATATGTCTCCCTGAAAGATTAAAGTCATCACTTTTGACTAATCAAGTGAGAATATATACGGTATTGATAAAGATTATACCATATTTGAATGTTAAAACTGATTTAAGTTCAGCAATGTTTTTACAAGTTGTGGATGATTTTGCGGGTCTGAATCCAAATATTTTTGATGATGGGGTATACCAATCTTTCTTGAAAGCAAAAGGACAGCAAATTGATCAGAAGTATGATATATATGAAACGTGCGACAGATTATGTTATGGACTTACAAGTAAGTTTGATAATTTTTCGGTTCAAACTATTAAGATTAATTCTATATCTAAAGTATATGCAGGTATCGTGAGGGGTAACACAACGGGTGATATTGATACAAGCATGCATTTGAAACCTGTTTCCATATTTGACGAATATACAGAATCATGGTCGAGCAGGAGAAATTCTCACAATCTTGCAAATGATTATATGTTTTTGTTATCCAATGCTGGTCGCGCCCGAGGGTACACAAATGATGAGAAATATCCTGTTCGTCATGAAATAATACTTGTGGATCTTGCTATCGAAATATTTTCATTAATATTTCCATCTCTTAGTACCAAAGTTCAACAATCAATCATTGAAAACATTAGAAGTTCGGCATTGCTGAATAATAACAAGAAAGGGAATAACCATGATCGGGTCATACGTACTGCTGCTGCTGATACATATTATTTTTCTCGCAAACAGGCAATAATGATAAACAGTGCTATTGCGATTTATGATGCATTGTCCTATGCGATACAGAAAAACGTTAGCGATAGTATTATCTCGGTAGCTGTTTTGGAACCATTATCTAGGACTTTAAAGGATTTTGACAATGAGGACTCATATTTGTCAGAAATAAATTCCCGAAGTATTGGATTGATTGCCGCTTTGACAAGACGCATAGACACAGGTGAGAAGTTGCAATCCATCATTTCTTCTACAACGAGGTCCATAATTGAAGATAAAAATCCATTAATACGAGCATTTGATGTAAAATCGTTGACAGAAATCATTAGCTCAAGTAAGATTCCATGTTCTCCACAGGCACTCCAGATATTGATGATGCTTTGCATAGATCCGCACCCGGTCGTTCATAGCGCTTCAATGGATGCATTAAGCATTATTATTAGTTCGCAGTCTCCTACAAATTTAAGCTTATCGTACATATGGAAAACACTCGACGTTTTGGCAAAAGTCTGGATTGATGATAGATTTGGAATATCCTCTCCTACCACTGTTTGCTGCAATATGAATTGTCGAGACTACCTTTGTTCCGAAGTTCTTGTCGGTAAAGTTATTAGAAAGGTAGTTGGATTTTCCGGGCCTTTGATTTCTACTTGGAGCTTGGAACACAAGACTCTATTGAAAAATTTAATTATTGCATTGCTATATCTCAATGAAGATCATGTTTTAGCTGTTTCCAGAGAAATGCTAAAGTGCTTAGAGGAATTAGTTGTGTTTGACAGAACTCTTTTTTTGGGATCGGTTCATCTTCATTACTTGGAGTTCCTTTTACAAAATAGTTTTGCGATTGGAATTTACAATGGCTCGTTAACATGCATGCCACTCGAGGCTTCAGGGGAAGAATTGAGAATTGGAACTCTTTATCCGGTGACAACCAGTGTGAGAATACGCGGAATGTGCCTAGAATATCTTCAGCAATTTTTGAAGATTCATTCGGATATTTTGAAATTACCATCAAGAATTGAAGACCTCCTTTGGATATGCTTGGAAACTAAACACGGTTGTCTGCAATCTTGGAACATATTAAGATCTTTAATTGGACAGTCTGGGTCGGATAAGGCTGAATGGGTTGCGAAACTTGTGGATTACTTCGATTCAAAAAAGTTTGATTTATGGAAAATTGTCTTGGACGCCTTTAAAATTAGGATAGAAAGCGACGGTACTATTCCAAAAATTACTATTTCACAGATAGCAGAAGATACAGGAACTGTTCAAAAAGGTGACGATTCTTCTCACAATAATGGCCAGACCTCAAGAAAATATAGCGAAGAGTCTGATGACATATTTGAAGGAAATCAGGAAGCACTCAATGTCAACACTGATGGCGCGGAAAACAGCGAGAAAACAAAGTCATCAGGACTAAAGGGTGATTTGAATACTAAAACATTATCACTTAATCCTTTCAGTTTGAAGCTTGCGGATACCAACTGGGAATTTCGCTTGCGCATAATTTTGATGTTGAATGAGACTCTGGAATATGCTAGAAGAGACACTTCATTAAGGAACAAGCTTGCTAGAAAAATATCTGATTTGGTTAGAATCTCATTTATTGGTACCACATCAGGCATGCCAACATTAAGACTTGCATCTTTAAAACTTCTACAGAATTTGATAGATATATACGCCAATGTTAAGGATCCGGCGACAAAAAATGAAAGTCTACTTTGCCAGCAGCAGGCTCAAATAATTGCCGCTATTTCCCCAGCATTTGAAGAGGGCTCAAACGCAGACATAGTTTCTGAGGCAATTTTACTTCTATCAAAATTAATCACTACCGGTGTAACGCCTGTTACCCGTGTCGGAAGAGTTCTTCAGATTTTGACCTCTGCATTGGAAAATATGGCAATTAATAATTCTTTTACTTCTTCTACGGGGGAGAATATCATAAAGATTGGAAAGCTTCAAATTAGTACGCAGAACTCAAAAGAAAAGGTTTGGTATTACCTTTTACAATCATGGGCTTATATAAAGACAGAAGGTAACAAGGATGATACTGCTCTAACTGCATTGGTTCACAAATATAACAATATTCTTGTTCCGTTATGGTTTTATTCATTAAGAAACTACGCTATTAAAAAGTACGGGGAAAGAGACTTCAACACCAAGAATGAAGTTCGTGGAATATTTAATAACCATTGCTGGATAAGCATTTTAAAGGCATCTACTCAAACAGTAGCAGAAAACCCTAAAAATTTTTTGGATTTGATGGGGGATGAATCGGCAAATTTCGTTTTGGTTGTTTTGGCTCAGTGCATTGAAACTTTAATACAGCTATCATCAAGCAATCGAGTTGGAGATGATCAGCTTGAGGTCATAATTATTCGATCTTTGGACGAGCTCTTTAGTGTGGACATCGCCTTGACAATTTTATTCAAAAGGTTGGTCTTTGGGGAATTTATCGACCTTTTTGACCGGCTCATTTTTGTTTCCAGTTATAATGTTAAACTCGAAATTATAAGGCTTTCGAAGACTATTTTTGAAAATTATTTTAAGCGTGAGGAAACATCAAGTTCAACGGGGAGGGAAGTATCAAATGATGTGGATGAACTTTTTGAACTTATTAGATTGAATATTCTCCATATTACCAATATTCTACCTTTTTTGAAGGATGGTAAAGTTACTCATGACCATGTTGAAATGACAGATTCTGACATCAAACTGCTGAAAGAGTCTTTTGATACAGTAGTTGAAATGGCACAATTTCTTCCAGAAGTTATGCAGATTGATGTTCTTTCGTGCACACTCTACATGCTCACATTGATCTATAAGTTCAGAAACAAAAAAATTATTTCGACGTTGTTACCTTCATTAAAACGAATTTTATCAGATTTTGCAGCTGTGGATCCAGAAGATATCAATGTCACGAACTTTTTTACAACAATTAATGATCAACTTGAGATTAACGATGAAGACTCATTGATTACTATATTAATTCTCGTTTCGACGATCAATAATATGACTTTAAGAGAAAATGACTTTGATAATATTTGCAGATTTTTGATTACGGGACTCAAGTCAGAAGATGCAAGCATAGTGGCATTGACAACACGTACCATAAACATTTTGATAAAAGAAAGAAACAGCCCTTCACGTGAAATTTTATTGTCAAAATTAATTCCCGAAATTATTAATGTAATAGGATCGGAAGTAAATGAAATTCAGGAACCTAGACTCATGGTTGAGATTTTGGTTGCATTTATAAGAAGATTATCCAAAAATGACAATAGATTATTGACAGCATACTCTGTATTCATTCCTGTTATGTTATGGTTTTCTACTATCGATGACAACAAATTTCGGAGTTACGTACGGGACAAATTGCATAAATTAATGAAAATTTCTCCCGAGGTCTTTAAAATGTATGTTGTTGGAGTTTCTGAGAGGAGGAAGATACAAATTGGGGATTTAATGAAGTATTTACCCCAAGGAATAACTTCAAATAAAAATGATGACGAATCAAAAACCACGCTGCAAGAGCCGGAGGACCAACCGCACATAAGCTTAATAAAATTCGAGTAAGAATATTTGCTGATATATCTACATATCTATATAATTCTTTAAAAAAGCACATTCCAAGAAAGGATGTATATAGATTATACACGAGTTTCATGCGATGTATATCGCACTCATACTCAAACACGTCTAGCAACACAGAAGTTATGATACACAACTTTCCCAGGATAATTACTGACTAAATGTCGCCAAATACCACGAACATAGTTTGATAATGAAGCAATAACATAAGATTTGTAGAGATTCGAGTTCATAATTTGCTGGATGATACTCCTGTGCATCAAAAATTCATAAATTTTGGAGTCAAACAAACAAGAGTAAACTTTTGAAGCTCTGACCTTCTTAACAACACGACATTCATCCAATCTTTGCTTGAAAATTTTAAGCTTTTGAATCTCATTAAGCGGAATATGAATGAGCTTAGCAAGACCAAAAGAATTATCTGGGTCGATCATTTTTTCACATCGTATAGTCTGCCACCCAGGAAGAATTGAGGATCCTTCTTCATCAAAAACAGAAATCTCACCAAGATCTGCATTCACAGGCATATTAATATCAATAAAATAATCGCATTGATCAAGCTTTGCATTGGCAAAATCTGGATTATAATGATTAAGATTATTAAATCCCTCCTGATCTACTCTCGTCGAGTTTCTAATTCCGCCAAATGTATGGCTGCCAGGTTCAATAAAATCACCCGGTAACATACCTCTAAAGCCATTTTCAACGTAACGAAGACGCTGATTTGACTTCAAAAAGAAGGATGAAGGATAATGATACCATTCTCTGCCAATGCAAACGTTTTCAATTGTCGTCGAATCTGCATCATAAACAATTGTATCATGAGAAGACAAGGCTTTGAAAGCAGATAATGGAGCTCCATAATTTTCAACTAATGAAGTAATTCTTAAGATTCCTCCAAGAACAACAACGAGCAAAAATACGAAACGTGCAATATGATAACATATTCCCTTCTTCTTAGAAACAACGATCTTAAAAATTTTCGAAGCAAATGAAGCTGCACTTATAGAAATCATGTGATAAGCAGGAAACATAAATCTTTCTTCCTTATGGGGCTGGAGAGTAAAAATAGTTAGCCAAAGCAAAAGGGGTAATCTATATGCAGCAAGCCCTTCCTTGAATCCCATCTTGAAATGACCTGAAGAAAATGTGAGTAAGTTTGCAAGAGCAAACAAAAAAATAACATGATAGTTGAGTAGCAAATTTAGAAAATAGTATGATGAAGATTCAATACCAAAAATATTTGGACCAGACTCTTTTGTTGCATGTAACACATTGTAGAGAACAATATTTAATGGAACAATAGTTCTTTTGTTATAAAAGAGAGAATCAATCTCAAGCCCCGTCCAAGTGACCATATACACACAGGCAATACCGGCTAAAAAGTATATAAATAAGGCCCACCTTTTGCTATTAATAGTGGACAATGGCTTTAAAGGTGACTTTCTAGCCAGTATGCTTATGACAACATACAAAACAAATGGTGCTGTTAGAACAAGGCAGAATGGCCATCCAATGATACCACCAATTGTACTCGATCCAACTGCCAGAGCAAAGTAGCGATCACGTCCAGCGAGTGCCTCTTTGTATAAAGTACACAAAAATAATTGTGGTGTGGTTAACTTCTTAAACTCTGCATTATCCTGGCCGGGCTTTGTATCCAAGGAGGACGTCTCAATAGAATCAGAAGTGGAATCAGGAATAATTGAATCCGAATGTTCAGTATTTTCCACTTCTTGCTTGGATGACACACCTTCTTTTTCGATGCTTTGAGCAAAATCATCTTCAATTCTATGACTAAACATGTCATAGCGAAAGTATTTAATGATCGAAGCTGTAGAAAACATTCCAAAAATGAGTGCAAAGCTACTTGGAAGCAAACTCACAGAAGCTTGAAACACACCGGGACTGAATATCTCAAAGATCAAAAACCAATTAGACAGCTCACCTGACACAAGGGTAAGGGCATCAGCCAAGTAACATTCCGCAAAGGAAAAAGCAACTGCAAGCACTAAACGAACAAGATAAAAATAAGAGTAGGCTGGAATTGCTCCCCGAACAAAGGCTCCAGAGAGTTCAAGAGATTTCTGAAGCCAATTCAAGGGGTATTTCAAAAGTGCATAAGGAAGTAAATAAGTCCACGATCTGATTGAATATTCCGGCTGGTACTCCCAGGTTTTTTTCCCAAAATACCTGGTCAAAAAGTTAAGTGGTTCCCAATAGTTATAAACCTCATCACAATCTGATATTATACTATTAAAAACAGCATACAAGCGAGTGGCAATAAGAGAAAGTGTGAGTAAAAAGCCAACGTTAGTGTTGGACATTTTAAATAAAGAGGTATTTTTAGTACGAATCAGTTTTCCAATCCACAATAAAAGTACCGCTTAAACAAATCTTATATTCCGAAGAGGTTTAGGGAGTGTATGCTTGTGTAGAAACTGAGAAAGAACAGGATATTTATTTCTCGAGTTAGATGCACCCAGGTATCTTCATTTGTTAATGCTCCCTTTCCCTCTCCAATCACGGCGAAAAAGAAAAATAAATTTGATTTTTACCTGCGATACGTAAGATAAAAAAAAAAGGGAAGAAGCCTAATAATAATTAACATGTTCAAGATAAGAGCGCTCGAAAATTTGCCGTATACGAGACGGCAAAAATGTCAAAATCGGCAAATGAGCAAAGAAGGGGTGGGGGTATGGGAAAAAGAATCCGGCTATCTCCATACATTCATTCTCTTCGGCGTTTCCTCTACATGACCTCATATAAAATTTTGTGAATAAATAAAGTTAATAAATAAAGTACGTACATCATTTTCCCGCAGTTCTCTGAGCAAAAGAAGAAGTGCGATCAGCACAATAAAAGTAAAGATCAAGCGGATTATCCGAAATGAGTTAACATACGACCACCGTGCACAAGCATTTAAAAGCATTTGTAGTTTCATATTACTTTTGGAGTAATTCCTTCATTACAATTTCCAATGAGGAAGAATCATTCCTTAGCTGCTGGTTTCCTTCTTTGGACTGTCATCGGGGCCCCATCTATTTCTCGAGTTTCCATTGTAAATACCATGATTTTTATCTAATTGTTTACCAACGAGAACAGTATGAGGAGGTTGAAACTCATTTTTGTCACTGTATGTGTTCCTAACCTCCCACCATGGAACATCCTTCATTATCTCAGCTTCCCTGTTATAATAGCTCAATGTCCTTCTGACGACATCTCGATCCTGCTCAGCTTGAAGTAATGGGATCAAGTTGATTCTTGCCCACAATTTTTCTCTTGAAAGTTCGATATTTTCCCTGTTTCCTTGAATTAACTTATAGAAACCATACGAGGAAAGTCCAATTAGCATACCTAACCAAATACTTGGTCTGAAACCCCTAGATGGCAGATTTCTCTTCCATTGAATAGGCTCGTAACCTTTGATTGGTGGTAAATCTTGTCTACCCATACTTTTTTATTATATTCTTTGAAATTTGTATCACCTAGGTTTATTCACTCGAGGAAATAATCCATATTAAATAAGGGTTCATAAATATAAATTCGGAATTTGATATGCTTACAGTTGGATAATTAATTCGCTGCCATTTTTTATTTTTCAATAGGTGGGGGATGGGATCAGGTGAAATGCATAATGATTTCAGAAAACCATAATTGCATCCTTACACAACATGAACATTGAACACCCTTACATTAATTCGAAAACTTCCACTATTTTTCAATCGTAGAGCCAATGTTTTTCCGGAGGATGGTTAACCGTTCCGATTTATTCATCGGTGTGGTCTGAATCAGGCAGTAACACCGATCTGGGCTCGTGCGCACACTTTTTTTATTAGGTAAATTTATTTCATGCAAGATCTTAACGACCCAAGTTAGTAGTATTTAAGTAAGTCATTTTCCCGACATCCCACTGCACAAGTCATAGAGTTCAAAAACGTGAAATTGCGAATTGTACGTAAACGCAGATTATCAAAATGACTGTTAAAGTTTCTTCAAAAGCAGTTGCACAAGAAATCTTGGACAAATACGACAACTTTCTTTTTGATTGTGATGGTGTCCTATGGCGTGAATCAAGTTTGCTTCCAAAGGTAGCAGAGACGTTGAAAATGCTACGTAAGCATAACAAGAATTTGATTTTTGTTACGAATAATGCCACAAAGTCTAGACTCCAATATTCGAAGAAGTTTGAAAAGTTCGGTTTAACGGTCTCTGAGAGTGAAGTATTCGGAAGTTCATATGCTTCTGCTGTCTATTTGAGAGATATACTTAAACTTCCAAAGGATAAAAAAGTTTGGGTTGAAGGTGCTGATGGACTTGAGATTGAATTACAGGATGCCGGCTACCAAACACTAGGTGGTACACACCTACCAGCATTAGATCGGCCTTTGAATATGGAGGATAAAACTGATCCAATTAACAATATTGATCCAGAGGTAGGTGCCGTTGTTGTTGGATTGGATCCGAAGATAATTATCACAGAATCGCTGTCACAATGCAGTATTTGCTTAACCCAAATATCTACTTTGTTGCCACAAACCCTGACTCTACCTTCCCAGGTAAGGGAGCATTATTACCAGGAGCTGGAATGGTAGTTAAAGCCGTGGAAACCTGCGTGAACAGAGAGGGAATTATCTGTGGTAAGCCAAGCAAAGGAATGATGGACGCAATCATAAAGTCGCAGAACATTGACAAGTCCCGTTCTATCATGATTGGAGATCGCTTTGACACTGATATTTTGTTTGGATTAAACAATGGATTATCAACGTTACTAGTTCTTAGTGGTATAGAGACTCCAGAGACGTTAGAAGCTTTAGATCCAAAGCAAAAGCCAACATACTATGCCAACAAATTGGGTGATCTTTATGAGTACAATCATTAGTGATGTTGTAATACATTATGGTCATACAATAGACTTTTTTTATCGTTCGTTGTGTAAATTATTTCGAATGAAAAAATATCATTAGGAAACTGCTGTATGAATGTATATAGTTCCATAATTATATGCGAATAACAATATCGTTTTCTCGGACATTATTAGGACTTAAGAGCCGTTTAATTACGTATTAGCGACAAGAATACAAAAAAAAAAAATTAAATTAAAATGAGGTAATCATAGATGAGCGCAAAAATAAGACTCTTCGGGTGTAAGAAATGGAGCAAAAGGGGTCCCTAGCTGTCTGTCACTACCAATAAAAATGTGGTTTAGTTTCGACACAGAATTATTTTTATTACCACAATTTTTTTGAAAGTTACCAATATTCTTACTGAATAGACTTTGGCCGGTCATATTATTTTACAAAAACTTTACTGAACAGCTCATAGAAGCCGAGACTTGAATTTACAAACACATACCATAAAGCCGTATCATGGCAGTAACGGAAGAACAATTGGAGCAATCCAATCTCATAAATTGGACCATATTTCAAGAAATACTTATGATGGATGAGGATGAAGAGGGATTTGCACTTTCATTGATCAAAACATTTGTGGATCAGGCGACTGGTATATTTAAGGAAATGGCAGACATTTTGGACGATCCAGATCAAACACAGGACAAATTGGAAAAGCTATCTTCTATTGGTCATTACTTAAAAGGATCTGCAGCCGCACTTGGATTGCAAAAAGTGCAGTACGCATGTGAAAGGGTACAGAATTATGGCAAACAGAACAACTTTGATAATTATAATAAGGCTTTACAAGCCGATTCATTAGGAGCTTGGTACGAATGTTGTCAGGATGCCTTTGCAGATGCCCGGGAATATTATGCTGAAAGCAAAAACCTTCTGAGTGACTACTTTCAGGCTAAGTTATAATCGGTAACAAGATACGAAATTTACTAATAAAGAGTGACCGGTGGATATATTTCTATTGGTATCAGAGTCTTCGACAAGTCTCGAATGCTCATAGAAAATAAGATGGGTTATTATATCTTGAGAAGATTACGAAGAGATAAATAGCAAAAATAGATACCCTATATGTATTTTTTTTATATACCGGTAAGATTTATGTCTATACAGTAATGGACCACAGACAACCATTCTAAAGTGAGTAGTGCTAAATAACTCGAATTTGTTGAATTATTTTCGTGCAAGTCTGGTTAACAAAGGACACACATGACTATTTCGAATTAATTTATTTCATCGTCCTTGCCATTCTCCGAGTCATCATCTGTTGATTTGGTGTTATTTTCAAGCAAGCTGTACGCTAAAATTAGACCGGCAGAAATTAGCCCAAACGATATGGCCCATTTATTCAATTGAGAATCAGATATCATGTCTTCTGTAATGTATAGTATTTATCTTCGTTAATGCCATAGAGCAAAGGTTCAAGACTTTATATTGTCGAAATTGGCTGGTGAGCTTCGCTTCGAAAAGATTGATCGCAGAAATATGCATACGTGGTACACCGGAAAAAAGTTAAATCTACACTTACGTAATTATTTGAAGTTTCTTTCCTCAAGATTTGGATAGTTTTTTTTCTTCCAAAAATTTCACCCCACGATATTGTTTTCTAATGTTCAGCCGCTCGTGCCATCCATCTGCCCGTCAATCATTCTGGTCGAGCGGGGAAGACCGAGATTTCGTCATTGAATCTGTCTTGAGAATTACACTCTACTGTACCATAATTCAGATATATTGAAGGAACTTTTTGGTACAGTTAACTAAAATATATAAAGGAAAACATGGGGATAGTCAAAATGGACTCCGGAAATATCGAAGTCGTAAGTCATATTGATAGAAAACATGTTGGTCGTCATCTGCATTATAAAAATAAAATATTAAGCTAAAGAACAACCAAATTTTTTATGCTTTTAACTACACAACTGTCAACCAATTATATGATTGATACGTACTATTCGAGTAATGCATTTAAAAGCAAAATAATATTGTCATGTCTTTATTTTCAATCCTATTTCCATTCCTATTGTTCCCTTTGGAGCCCTGATATCCACCAAAATTTGAAAACCAACTAGGTTGCTAATTTGCAATCCGTATTTAAAGACCCCCTATACCAACTAAACTAAATATATATATATGGCCAAATGTTTAATTAGTATCTGAGATTTTAACTTGCTGAGCTTTTCATTTTAGGCATAGTCCCTTATCGAGGTTATTGACAGCTTTCGGTTTTTTCTCCACATATTTATTTCTAGCAAAGAAATTATTAGTTCATTATCCCTTCATTTCCTGCAATAGTACAAACAAAATGTCGAACAGGAAATTAAGCTTTATTCCAGGACCCATTGAGTTCTCAAGTGAAGTTTTAAAGGAAATGTCGACCCCTTCGCAGACCCACACATCACCAGAGTTTACTGCCGCTTTTCAGGAGGCTTTGAAAAACACCAGAAGGCTCTTTCAATCATCTGACCCAGATACCCAAGGATTCGTGATTTCAGGATCAGGAACTTTAGGTTGGGATCTTACGGGAGCTAACCTTTTGAATAACGGGGAAAAGGCACTCGTTATTTCAACCGGCTTTTTTTCTGACCAATTCGGCAGTTGTTTAAAGTTGTATGCTGGCTCCCAGAATGTCGATATATTGAAAGCTAAGGAGTTTGGAAGTACTGTTGAGCCATCAGTTATTGAGAATATACTCAGAGCTGCTAAACACGAAGGTAAACCATACACTTTAATTACAGTCACACAGACGGACACATCCTCAGGAGTCCTTTCTGATGTTGAAAAAATAAGTGCTATAGTAAAGAAGAGTTCTCCGGAAACATTAATAATCGTGGATGCGGTTTGTGCAACTGCCTGTGAAAACTTGGAATTTGATAAGTGGGGAATTGATTACGCATTGACAGCTTCGCAAAAGGCAATTGGTGTTCCACCAGGACTTTCCATCTCTTTTGCTTCATCTAGAGCGATTAAAAAAATACTGGCAAAGGAACATGCGATCGGGTTTTTCACAGATCTGAAAAGATGGCTCCCTATTATGCGTGGTTATGAGAATGGCAAGCCACTTTACTTTGCGACTCCAGCTGTTCAGTTGATTCATGCATATAATGAATCTTTAAAGGAAATTCTCACACCATCCATTACTGAATATATTGCTGCACATAGGGTAGCTTCTGATAACTTCAAGAATAAAATTGCTAAACTAGGCCTCAAATTTGTTCCGAAATCGGACAAAATTTCAGCCCACGGATTGTCTGTGATTTATTATCCAGATGGTATTAATGGTCCAGACCTCCTTTCTAAGGTTCAGGAAAAAGGATTTGTGATAGCTTCTGGCATTTACAAGAATTACAGTAACAAATACTTTAGGGTTGGCCATATGGGCATTAGTGCAGTTGGATCAAGAAAGCACGAATTGGATAAATGCTTTGAAGCCATCGAATCCTCCTTGGACGAACTAGGATATAAGAATTAGAGATAATTTTAAACAAATAAATGAAATCCTTTTTTGTTTTTCAAAAAATAAAGCGTAACATATTTTACCCTGTATACAACGAACAACAACTAAACAAAATAAAACTGTTCAAACCGCCCAAACTATAAGAATGAGAAGCAATACTATATCAACAAACAGAGCTTAAACAGATAATGGATACTCGCCGGCCCAATTGTATATTTCCTTTCTCCACTGCTCCAACTCTTCGGAAGGTTCTGAGAGCTTACGCTTGAAGTCCTTAAGCCTATGAGCATCTGCAGGAAGATTATTCTGCAATTCCTTTGCAAAATTCACAGCTTTGTCGATGTAATCGACGATTCTCTTGAAGTCCCCTTCATTTGCACCCCTAGTTGTCATAGCTGGGGAACCAATTCTAACACCACCAGGAACCATA
The DNA here is from genome assembly GCF_011074885.1 of Brettanomyces bruxellensis. Lineage (NCBI taxonomy): Eukaryota > Fungi > Ascomycota > Pichiomycetes > Pichiales > Pichiaceae > Brettanomyces > Brettanomyces bruxellensis. Next base: position 3,243,570 of record NC_054690.1, on the reverse strand, counting down.
GCCGACCTATCACCAGGAATGGAGTTCTTATTTAAAGCAATGTTAATCTTTTCGCAAACTGCCTCCACTCTGGCACCATCTATTCCCTTTTCCCTCAAAGAAACAAGAACCATATGAGAATCAGTACCGCCAGAGACTAGGTGGTAGCCCAACTTTTTGAACTCATACTCAAGAGACTTTGCATTCTTCAAAACCTGCAACTGGTACTCCTTAAACTCTGGAGTAGCCGCCTGTTTCAGAGCCGTACACAAGGCAGAAATTGTGTGATTATGTGGACCACCCTGATGACCTGGGAAAACAGAAAAGTTAATGCGGCTCTCCAAGTCATAGTAGATCTCCTTTCCTGTCTTTGGATTCACAGACCTGACCCCCTTTCTAAAGAAGATCATGGCACCTCTTGGACCCCTCAGAGATTTATGAGTAGTTGTCGTGACAATGTCTGCATACTCAAATGGGGAAGGAATAACACCTGCAGCAATGAGACCAGAAATATGTGCCATATCAACCATTAAGTAGGCACCAACCTCATCGGCAATCTCTCTCATCCTCTTGTAGTCAATTAAACGACAGTAAGCAGATGTACCGGCAACAAGGACCTTTGGTCTGAACAGGTTTGCAGTCTTCTCTAACATATCGTAGTCAATTCTTTCCGTCTTGAGATCAACTCTGTATGGCATCGTCTCAAAGTACACAGAAACAGCAGAAATCTTCCTTGTTGGTGTCTGATAACCGTGAGACAAATGACCACCATGTGGGAGATCAAGACCCATCAATCTTTCATGAGGCTTCATCACTGCACCATAAACCTCCAGATTAGCTGGTGATCCGGAAAGTGCCTGCACATTCACACCCCACTTATCAGGATCCAATCTGAATGCTTTCAAAGCACGGGATTGACATAGCATCTCCATACGATCTATGTTTTGATTGCCACCATAATATCTTCTACCTGGGAGACCCTCAGAATATTTGTTGCACATTGGTGATCCCAAAGCATCGAAAACGGAGGTGGATGTAAAATTTTCGGAGGCGATAAGATTGATGGAATGTCTTTGTCTATCAATTTCATCCTCAATAATATCAGCAACCTCCGGATCAGTCTCCTTAAGGTGGCCAGTAAGCATATGGCGATGCTCTTTTGACAGGGCGTCTCTGCTCATTTTTGTAAAAATACTCTGTTGATATCTGCGGTGAGTTAACTATCTACTGTATATACAGTAGGGAAAAATAAGTTTGGCGTATAGTAAAGAAAAAAAAGGAGAGAGTCTTGGCAGGATAAACGTGCACCTATATATGTTCCCTAAAAGAATTAATGCGAGGATGACTGACTGACTGAGTCAAGTCAAGTCAGTTTTTTTTTTTTTTTTTTTGACTTCAGCGTGGGCGAGAATTTACGGGGTGGGTTTGCCGTATACAGCGGTCCCCGGGAAAATTTCAATTCTAAGCCCGAAGGTGAGGCGATGACAATAACCATTTTACACTTTAATTCCAATGAGATCTATAAGATTAATGCATGACCGTTCTACTTTCAAACAATCATATACAAAAATCGCACAAACAATCAAGCTGTTTACGGCGGTATTGGAGGGGAAAAATACACAAATGATAAATACACCCATCGAAGAACTACTATGCACTTAAGAACAACAAAAAGCCGGATACATTTCCAGATCTCAGCTTGTTACAAGGCTGCAACAATATTCATACTAGTCAAATATTAGTAGTTTATGTACTTTTGTGAACAAAAACAAAGCCTCTCCCTGCCCAGAATAGACTAATCGAACATGGACAAGAAAGGAAGGCACCAATGATATACAATCCCAACAATATATACCCTCTAACGGTAAGATTTCTGGTATCTTGCTCTGGCACCACGACCACCAAACTTCTTTGGCTCCATTCTTCTGGAGTCAGCAATCAACAAGCTTCTGTCGTAAGCGGTGTAGATCTTCTTCAACTCGTTCTTGGAAGCCTCATCGACGTACTTAGCAGTGTATGCAATCAATCCCTTAGCCAAAGCCTGTCTGATAGCGTAAACCTGAGAAACGTGACCACCACCAGTAACTCTGATCCTAATGTCCAAGTTGGCGAACTTGTCCAAGCCAACCAAAAGGATTGGCTCGTAGACCTTGTGTCTCAAGATTTCTGGCTGAACCAAAGTGATTGGAGCACCATTAACCTTAATAAGACCTCTTCCGGCCTTAACGTGAGCAACAGCAGTTGCGTTCTTCTTCTTACCAAAAGTCTAAAAAATAAATATCAGTTCTGTTAGTATAAGCTCTAAAATATTTCATGAAGAAGTTTATAATGTTCATAGTACTGGTCCAATTACTAATCCTCTGCAAGTTCAAAAGTTAATCTGTCACCATGATAATTCAAATTATCCTTCATAACATATCCATTTTGAAATTCACAATTCTTGAATATATATTATGCATTTTTGGTAGCAAAATATGAAGTTCCTGGTCAATAGTTGATGTGGAACACACTGTAGATACAAAATAACATATGCTTAATACCTTTCGGACCTTCTCTCATAAAATAATTTCAGTTCTTAAACAATCAAACCTAAACTATGAAGTGTATCAGAGTTTTGCAACATACTTGAACAGATGGAGTAGACATCTTGTGATAGTTAACTGTTTCTTGTCCTTTCGGTTTATTTTTACGATATTAAAGTAACGTAACAAAAGCTGTTGATCACCAACCTGTACGTATATTTCAGAGCTTCACGAAAACTTTTTTTTCAGGTACACTTTCTTAGCACTCGAGTGCACCGTACCTTTTTTCTTAATTTTTTTTGTCAGTAGCATTAATCTGAAATTCCCCAGATTACGGCAAAAGGAAACAGCCCGCGAAAATTAACAGTGAGTAAAATATTTATCTGGAGGGTTGAGGTGTGAATTACTTTTTCTTCCTAAATCTGTGACCGTGCTCGCGAATTCAAGAGCGATGATCGTGAGTGGCTTTATTCGGATTTTCGAAAAAATTCACTCTGGTTACTACTAGCAAAGGTTTTTTCTGTAGGTAAATGGTTTTATTTTTTCATGCGCTCTAAAATTTTTTTCCAAAATAGAATCAAGCGTTAAAGGTGAAGTCTACTTACTCCTGTAAAGTCTATCCACTATTAACAATTTATACATATCGTTAATTAGGCTCATCTGATATCTGTACACAATGGGTATGTTATTATTAATGGTGAAGGAAGGCCGTTGATCCGTTTGGAATTTGAAAATCAAAAGTTAGACGATAATGTGACATGGTTTACATGGATGGACATATAATAAGAATAGTGTGAAATTGTGATTTGTTGAAGAAGCACTATCGTTAGTTTTTCCTTGGAAGCGGTGATACAACATGGTACTATGTTGATAACTTATGGAGAATAACGGTCTTTACTATTTTAAGGGGGTGATGATAAGTACCTTTCTTTTTAATGCATGAACTCAGGTTATACTAACAATACATTAATACTTATTATAGCTATTGGAAAGAACTACGTTTTACAGAAGAACCACTTCAAGAAGCACTGGCAAAGAAGGGTCAGAGTCCACTTGGACCAGGCTGGACAGAAGCTTTCTAGAAGAAACGCCAGAGCTGCCAAGGCTGCTGCCGTTGCTCCAAAGCCTGTCGACTTGTTGAGACCAGTTGTCAGATGCCCAACTTTGAAATACAACAGAAAGGTTAGAGCCGGAAAAGGTTTCACTTTCGCCGAGTTGAAGGCTGCTAAATTGGACCCTAAGTACGCCCAGACGGTTGGTATTGCCGTCGATCACAGAAGAGTCAACAAATCCACAGAGACTTTTGACGCTAATGTTGAGAGATTGGAACTCTACAAGAAGAGTTTGATTGTCTTCAAGAAGGGTGAAAAGCCAACTGCTGAGCAGGTTTCCGCTGCTGCTGCATTCCCAATTGTTCAGTCTGCACCAGAGACTGCACCAAGAGCTGTTGAGGTTCCAGAGCGTACTGCTTACAGAACTCTTAGGTTGGCTAGATCTAAGAAGAGATACTTGGGTATTAGAGAGAAGAGAGCTGCCGAGAGAGCTGCTGCCGAGGCTGAGAAGAAGAAATAAGCCCTTAGGTCTATATACGATGATATGGAGTTTTCAGTTTGTATGATATCGTATAAAATCTTTTAATATTGTTCTAACCAGTAGTATACAGGTTTCTGTTTGGATAATGGTCAGTGCGTAGTTCTTTATTTTCTATTTAGTAGCCCGGTAGTGTGCTTACGACGGACAGTAATTGGTAATGGACCAAAATGCGCAGCGGCAGCATTGGCGAGTAAAGCATACTATACTACAGTAGTTGTAAAATCACACAGGTAATATATATTAATTATAGCTCAATACTATATCACATAGGAAAAGATTAGACATTATGAACAAAAAGTAACTCCTCATTAACACGCCTAATCAAACAAACCCATACCCATGTCAACATCATCTTCCTCTTCCTCCTCTGATTCTTCCTTCTTTTCCTCATCTTCCTCAGCAGCATCAGCTTCACCAGCAGCGGCAGCAGAGGCAGCAGCTGGAGCAGCAGCAGCAGAAGAAATGTTGAAGTTAATCAAAAGCTTCTTCAAATCCTGTCCCTCAAGAGCCTTGGCATAGATGTTACCCCAAACGCTGTCCATGTCCAAACCTGCAGCATGAGTCAACTTCAAAAGATTCTCACTTGAAAGCTCCAAGTCGGCGTCAGCCAAGATAACTGCGGCGTAAGAAAGTGCTTGTTGTTCGGTAGACATTTTTTCTAGTTATACGACACGAGTATTGGAATAATCACTTTAAGCAAACAAAATTGCAGACTAGTTCCTTGCTTTTTTAGGGTTGGAGATACAAATGGTTGGAAACAGAGGGGGGTGAAGGAGACGGTGAAGCTGAAAAGAAAAAAATTTTTTCCTGTTTTCACTCACTCTTGCAAAATTTCGTGAAAATCGGAATAGTGAAAAATCCACTGAAAAAAACAAAAAAAATTTTGGGACAGAGAGAGGTTGGAAGAAAGAAGAGATGGAGCCAAAAGATGTGAAGCGAGAAAAAAATTGATTTCTTGAATATTAGAATATCACTTGTGCACGGATGTACACGGCATAGGGGATGGTACAAAAGAATACTAGGATTTTATATTGTTGCTATTTAACAGGAGAAGAAGAAGAAAGGTGAGCGGAAAAAAGGGAAGATCTGCGAATTGATTAATGGAATGAAGTTATGGGAAACAAGAAAATCACAAATTGAATAGAGTAAGAATTATTGGAGCCCAAAGAGTTTCTTGAGATTTTCATACATCAAATAACTGATTGAAACTGCAGGGGCAACTTTAGCTAAGTTTGGTAGCAATCCTTTATAAAGACCTTGGAATCCTTCTCTTTGGAAAGTTTGACGTGCAACATCGAAGAAGCCCTTATAATGATATGGATGGGCGTACGTTCCTTGGGCCTGCAACCTCGTACGAAGAAGATTCACTGGATAAACCATTGTCGCCCCAAATGTACCACTCGTGGCACCCATTGTAAGTACCAGGTAGTTTGGGACATCGACGTCATCCACTGAAACACCCTCACGAGCAGCATATCTTTTTATATACCACCTCTTTAGTGAGGTAAACGTGCCTAAATCTAAGGCCGCATAAGGAAACATTCCGCCTAATCCGACTAAAAGACCTCTGTAAAATAAACGGACACCACCTTCATTATACATATCTTTGGCAGTCTGCAACAGAAGTCGGGTTCCTGTCACCGTAGAGTCAAGTGAGGCACACTGAATTCTATATTTTAAAGTATCGATTGGATAAACTGTTATTTGAGCACACACTCCACCTAAACCTCCGCTGATGTACGTCGCTGCTCTGGAAAGCTTTTTCTCATCATCAACACCCTCTACTTGGCACATCAACCGCTTGGCAGCTTCGAATGTTCCAAATTTCATCGCACTCTCGGGAAAAACCTTGAATACATTTAATCCATTACCAGTGTAAAACGCTTTAATTCCACCCTGTCTATAAATCGTTCTCGCTGCACGAACCAAGGGTGATTGTATTTTCTTTGGTGGCACTTTGTGATGCTCCTTTTTCTCTGCCAATTTCTGAATTTTGCTCTTCGTCGTTAATAATGTAGAATTCAAGTCTGTTCTTGCAATTAAAAAGACCTTGACACGATCTAAAGGTGCTGTTGCAGTTCTAGAAACAACACCTGAAAGTCCTCCGGCAAAAAAATAACCCACATTCTTCATTATGTCATTTCCAACAGTAAAATCACCATCGGAGGATATATTATCTAAATCATCGGTAAAAAAATGAAAAGCTGTGCGGATACGCGATCCGTCCATCCGTGGCATTAAAAGAAGACCATCCCTAAAGGTATCAAATTCAATAAACCCACGTCCTTCCGTGTCTATACTATTAAAGAACACGTCAACCTCCTTCGGCGTTGGGGCATCCCCAATCTTTCTCAAATAATTTTCAAAATCCTTCTTACTAATCTTGCCGTCGTTGTTTGTGTCAACCATCCGAAAGCCCTTCTCTATTTGGTCTTCGGCTGTCATCAAATAATTATTGAACTGAGCAAAATCTATGTAATCAACACCGGTTCTTGCCGGAACAGCTTGTGAATCTGCACTGGAATCTGGCGTGTTCAAAAATGCTTTGTATATCTGGGACATTGCATAAGTAGAATCCTTCAGTGGATGATCTGTTCTTTCCATTGCTTTCTCGAAGTCCTGCAAAGTGACTTTACCTTTATGTTTCGAATCAATTTGTTCGAATAATCTTCTATGTCTAAACAGTTTCTGGAGTCGCCCTTCATCTGGTTTATTATGATTTGACATCCTTTAATAAAGAAAAAACTTTGAGAATATGCGTTACGTGAGAATAAACTAGAAGCACGTATATACAAAATGACTTTAAAACAATATAATGGTACCAACGTATCGTTGCTTTTTAGTTGACTATTATTATTCTAATTATTGCTCAATTAGGAAAACAAATGATTACCTATCATTAACATTGATGAAAACTGATAAAACAATAATCCGAATCGTATTAGATTTCACGGCCGATGAGATGCCCGATAAATTTAAGAAATGGATGGAATAGAACGGAAAGAGCTATGCAAAGTCTTTGCTTATTGACGATTTCCTAAACGTATGATCACAAATTAATATACAATAATACAGTACTCTATAAAACGTTTTCTTTGCTTTCGTGAAGAAAAGACGTTATGGATAAATAGGTGCTGTATTTTACCGATCCGAGTATAATATTCGAATTTAAACGAAAATAAACTAACAAAAAAAAAATAATAATAATAACAGGGATGGAATGAAATTCGAATCGATCATGACATAAACAGGGTCATTTATGGGGATTCTTTTGTGTATTTTTTTTTTGATATAACTCGTATACATCTCTCCAAACTTTCATAATTTTGAGTTAAAATGATTTAGTGATAAATTCCCGATGAAGAAAAAGCAATACTACCGATATCTACTAATACTTTTCGATGTCTGAGTTCTATTGTCTAAGGTTTACCTCCCCACAAATGAACCTTATAGATATCGACCATTTTTCTCTTGTATTTTTTTTGCTAGTGAAATGAAAAATGTGCTAGAAACTAAAATCATGGAGGATACACTCAAAATGCAGACATCCTTGCACTTCTTAAATGGAAAGGGTTCCAGAAAAAAAATGAAAAAAAAAACTTGATCGACCAAATAAGGGAACCCAACGCAAAATTAAGCGTGTAAACTTGACTTTTATAATAGTAATGTAGAAAATTTAGTGAGTAGTACGCCTTTTTAATTAAGTACAATGTCTATGAACATATTTGGAGATAAAGTTACTGAGGAGAGGGGTGAAAATGCCCGGCTCTCGGCATTTGTGGGAGCAATAGCTGTTGGTGACTTAGTGAAGTCTACGTTAGGTCCGAAAGGAATGGATAAGTTGCTTCAAAGTATGTCATCTTCGAAGGCATTAGTGACAAATGATGGTGCAACAATATTAAAATCAATTCCGTTTGATAATCCGGCTGCGAAAGTTCTTGTTAACATAGCAAAGGTTCAAGACGATCAAGTTGGTGATGGTACTACTTCAGTTACAGTTTTTGCATCCGAGCTTCTCAGGGAGGCTGAAAAATTGGTGGATCAGAAAATTCATCCACAAACGATCATAGAAGGTTACAGAATTGCGGAAAAGGCTGCTCTTGCTCAACTTGAAAAGCTTGCTGTTGATAATTCTGACAACACCGAAAAATTTAAGGATGATTTGCTAAACATTGCTAGAACGACACTATCCTCTAAGATTTTGTCTCAGGATCGTGATCACTTTGCTAAGATGTCGGTTGATGCTGTTTTGCGTCTAAAGGGGTCTACAAATTTGGATCACATTCAAATTATAAAAAAAGCCGGTGGCAAGCTGTCGGACTCATTTCTTGCTGAGGGCTTCATCCTGGATAAGAGATTTGGCGTTGGCCAACCCAAGAAGATTGAAGATGCCAGAATTTTAATTGCAAACACACCTATGGATTCTGATAAGGTCAAGATTTTTGGTGCCAAATTCAAGGTTAAGTCGACATCGAAATTAGCTGAATTGGAAAAGGCCGAGAGAGAAAAGATGAAAAGTAAGGTTGAAAAAATTAGGCAGTTTAATATCAACTGTTTCGTCAATAGGCAATTAATTTATGATTGGCCAGAACAACTGTTTACTGATTCTGGTATCAATTCTATAGAGCATGCTGATTTTGATGGTGTCGAACGGTTGGCCTTGGTTACGGGTGGAGAGGTTATTTCGACATTTGATAATCCAGAGAATGCAAAGTTGGGCCATTGTAAGTCTATTGAAGAAATACTGATTGGTGAGGATGTTATGACAAGATTTACTGGTGTTGCGGCAGGAAAGGCATGTACTATTGTGTTACGTGGATCTACTGATCAAGCATTGGATGAGGCTGAACGATCCCTTCATGATGCATTATCTGTTCTTTCTCAAGTTACAAAAGAAACTAGAACCGTTCTTGGAGGTGGATGCTCGGAAATGAACATGTCTAAAGCCGTGGAGCAAACTGCACAAAATGAATCCGGTAAGAAATCTTTGGCAATAGAATCATATGCTAAAGCCCTCAGGCAGCTTCCTACGATTTTGTGCGATAATGCGGGCTATGATTCCAGTGAACTAGTTTCTAAGTTAAGATCATGTATATATAATGGACTTACTAATTCTGGTCTTGACTTGAACAATGGTAAGATTGCCGATATGTCTGATTTCGGAATACTTGAGAGTTACAAATTGAAAAAGGCTGTTGTTTCATCTGCCTCCGAAGCAGCTGAAGTTTTATTACGTGTGGATGATATAATAAAAGCCAAGCCAAGGACTGCAGACAGAGGTAGAGGTCATCCATAATGACTTTACAATTAATAAGATTTTGCTTACTCTTGTTGCGTAAACATACAGAAGAAAAAAAATTTCTTTTTAACCATGTAGTATTCTGTATTCATATATTACTACTGAAACAATTAAAGGTTATCCTTCACTGCAAAATATTTTGGATATAGTTGCCTATATAATGTGATAATTGGGCTATGCAAACACTGTACCGAATTTAGTCTTTTTTATTCCTGAGAGACTCGTTGTACTGTCCAGGTTGTTGAGTCATTCCATCATCTTCGTCTTCATCATCCAATTTAAATTTGTCATCAGTTGCTGGTTCATTCTGTTCCTTCATTTTTTGTTGTTCTAATTCAAGATCATAATCCACATCAGATGGATCCTTAAAAGGATTTTCACTAGTGGATTCCGGTGCTTTTGAATGCGCATTATCAAAAGGATTGGCGGTCACGTCTTCATTATCATCCTCGAGACTTCTGAGATCATCAAATTCAAAGTCATTACCAGCCTCATCCGAATTGTTAAAAATGTTAGCATTGTCATCATTATTGGCGTCACCTTCAACGGCGGAAGAAGGAATTTGACTTGATGCCGCTAATAAATATGACGAGTCTGTTGGTCTCCATATAATAACAATTCCGATGAAAATTAAAAAGTAAAGACAAGCAGGCCAGAAATTTGTAAGAACCTCATTGAACTTCCAAAGCTTTTCTATGGATTCAGCAACGTTGTCGTTAAATAGAACGATAGTTGAAATAACCAATGCAAATATCAAAAGAAGCATGGAAACAAAAATCAACCGGAAGAGCTTATTGTACATATTTAATTTCACCATCTGTCTTTGCTCTCTTAAATATTTAACTGTTTTCTGCATAGAATTTAGGATCAAGAAATAGAATGCAATGAATAAGACAGCCAACGGTGCACCAATCGCCAAGATAAGCCAAGAATTAGATTGGTATGTGTCGACTGAATATGAGGTATCTGTTGTCGCTTCACCTGGTTGTGATTCGCTGCTGTAGTAATTGATGCAAATGAATGCCGTCAATAACACAAAGTGTGCCAAAGAGAGTATTTTGCAAAGGTTCATCTGTTTGCGAGAAAGTTTTGGGAATACTATTCCATATCCAAGAGATATGATCAAAAGTAAGAATAAGGAAAATGACACTTTGAACGCATTTAAAAGCGATATCACCACGATATAGAATTGTACTCCACCAGAAAGAGGATAACGTTTTGTGTTGTTCTCAAGATCGTACAAAGACCACGTCATTATATTTTCTGCAGTCAAGAAAATGAAAAAACCTGCAAGATACTTCTGAAGAAGAAGTAATTCAGAACGATGCCTGAAAACTTGAAAAAGATACACACAGAGACAAACTGCATAGATCACCGCAAGAAGTCCATACAATGGAAGTAATGGGATTTCGGAAGCAGGTAAACTTCCAAAAGCATTATGGAAATTTAACAACAATTTGAATGTATTCTCTTTGTCAGTAAAATCAGGCTCGTAGGCAGCAACACAGTAGTAGCCTGTGTTAGCTACTTTGTAGCTGAAATCATTGGTACCGAGGTCAGTAAGCTTAACCGTCTTTATTTGGGAAAAAGAAGTGAAGTTCTCATCAACAATAAATTGATTGAGTTGGTTCTCTTTACAAAGGCCGTCAGAAACCATTCCACTTGTACAGATGTATCTCCTGCGACCCAAATTTTCATCATAAACGCCCAATCCATCTATATCCTGGTATTCAAAAACGACCAAGGAAACTGATGCTTTATCTGTGGAAGGGTCAGCGTATCCAAACTTTTGTAAATCAACCTTGATAAATGATTCACCGGGTCCGCCCCAATCTCTTTTGCTATACATTCCTGTACAGTGTTCGGCAGCATCAGCTGTAATCAGCGTTTTTTGTGCCAGCGTGGCAACGGCAAAAATAAGCGTGTGCAAAAGGAGAGAAATCATCGTGGATCAATTAACCCTCAAAAATCCTCAACAAAGGTAATACAATCGGGTTCCCTAACACAAAAGGGCGGTTTTGATAAGATTGATGATGATAGATTAGGATGTATGATTACTCGACTTTCGCAGTGTAGCGTTTTGATTTTAATCATTTTATTAACAAAAAAAAAAAAAAAAAAAGTGGCTTAAGTATGCAACCCTTCACTTCTCCTTTCTGTTTGCGGACGGTATATAAAAACCCACGTAAGCGTTTTATGTTAGGAAGAGTTGGAAAATACATTTTATCTGACAAGGGGAGCCTGCTTCTTTATATAAATATGGCCCTTTTCTGTGGTTTGTATTAAATTCTTTGTTATGTGTTCAAGGAACGTCAGCCGTGACCCCAATAAATAAATCAATAAATCACAGCAGTGTAGTCCCACTCTTTGCCATTTTACAAAAGTTGGTCTAGTTTGATGCGCAGAGCTTTTTTTATAACTATCTACCCTATATATTTTAACTGCTAAGTTCATATAGTTATTGCTAACTCCTGGTTCTGTTTTAAACCGTCATAATTTCGTTATAATTTTCTTTACAACTTTATTCCAATTATATAAAAAATGCGTCTCCTTCCTTCAATTTATTATTAGTAGTAGGAGCATAAAAATATAGGTAAACTCCTACCATGAACGGACTTAGCTTACGTATTTGCGAAATAGGCTAGATCTTGCAAAGATCTTACAATTACTGAAAAAAGTATCCTTGGGACTTTTCGGCAACGGAAAAAAATTTGAATAAGAATCAAGAAATATAAAATACTACAATAGAGCCCCGCAAAGTAAAGGGATGAGAAATGTCCGAAGTGCTTGAGAAACTATATAATATATGTATATTTTCTCTTCTCATTTACCTTGCCATTTTCCTCCTTCTTGCCCTCTTTTTTAGCATTACTCTACTTAATCAATAGCATATCATTGGCAGACAGTAAAATGCTTTCACAAAGTACTAGAGCTTTCAGGCAGAATCTTCTACGTTTACGTCAGTATGCGACATCTGTGCCTACTGGAAAGTATCCAGTAGGATCTGAGATTGCGAACTATGTCGTGGATAGGGTACAGCAAGTTCCCGAATTCAATATGATGGCTGTGGAATTAACACACAAGATCAGTGGATCGAAGCACTTACATATTGAGAGACAGGATAGAAATAATGTTTTTGGTGTTGTTGTTAAAACCAACTCTCCAGATGACTCTGGACTTCCTCACATGCTTGAGCACACAACCTTGTGTGGTTCCGATAAATTTCCAGTTAGAGACCCATTTTTCAAGATGCTTAATCGTAGTTTGGCCAATTTCATGAATGCCATGACGGGACATGATTATACCTACTTCCCATTCGCAACTACAAACAAAGTTGATTTTGAAAATCTCATGGATGTTTACCTTGATAGTGTTTTTCATCCTCTTTTGAACCATGAGGATTTTCGTCAGGAAGGCTGGCGTCTAGAACATACTGATATACATGACAAGAAATCACCACTGAAGTTCAAAGGTGTTGTTTACAACGAGATGAAGGGACAAATATCTGATCCCGCATATTACTTTTGGATCAATTTCCAGCAAAATATTTACCCATCATTGCATAATTCTGGTGGAAATCCGGCCGAAATTGTCAATAGTTACTATGATGATCTCTTAGATTTTCATTCCAGACAATATCACCCTTCTAATTGCTGGACTTACACGTATGGAAGTCTTCCGTTAGAAACATCGCTCGGAAAAATTGATAAGGCATTTGCAACATTTGGTAAAAGATATCGTAAAATGATGGTTAAGAACCCAATAAAACTTGATGAATGCAAGTATGTGGAAATTCCGGGACCAGTTGATCCGATGGTGCCTTCGGAAAAGCAGTATAAATCCTCTTTGACATGGTATGCCGGTAAACCTACGGATATCTATGAAAGTTTCAAAATAAAAATATTGTCTACTCTTCTCATGGATGGACACTCATCACCATTATATAAGGGTCTTATTGAACAAGGTCTTGGCACGTCATTTTCAGCAAATTCTGGAATGGATGCATTAGCTGCTGTTAACCTTTTTTCTGTTGGTCTAAATGGATTGACCAAAGATCAAGCAGCAAAACTTGAAGATACTGTACTTGACATTTTAAAGCAAGTACAGCAATCTGGTTTCCCTGAAAATAGAGTCAAGGGTATTTTGTATCAGTTGGATCTTGGCAGAAAGATTGAGAATGCCAATTTCGGCTTGAACCTGTTGAGCGCTTTGGCTCCTGGACTAGTCGATGGAATTGACCCATTAAGTGCCATTAAGTGGAGTGGGGTGTTAGATAAATTTAGAAAAGAGTATAAGGCGGATGGCAACAAAGTATTTGCTGATCTGATCCAGAAATACATGCTTGAAAGCCCATACTTCAAATATACCATGAGGCCAGATGCAAATGTTCCAGAGAGACTTGCACAAGCAGAAGAAAAATCCCTTAAGGAAAGGGAAGAACGTATGACTAGTGGAGATAAAGAGATAATTTACAATAAGGGTCTTGAGTTGGAAAAGTTCCAAAAGAACCAAAAGGAAGATCTCTCTTGCCTTCCAACGCTTCATAGTGGTGATATTGAACGTGAAGGGCACTTTCCTCGTATCAAGGAAACATTAAGACGCGGATTGTCAGTGCAGTCCAGGATTTCACCTAAAACAAATGGTGTTACCTATTTCCGCGCCCTAAAATCGCTTTCTGTCAAGGATATTCCAGAAAATCTTATTAAATACTTGCCATTATTTTCTACATGTTTGACAAATCTTGGTACCAAGGATAAATCAATATCAGAGATTGAGGATGAGGTTAAACTATACACCGCTGGCCTTGGTTCAACATCATTTGCTCACTCATCAGTTTTGGATCCTAATGATGTATTATTAAAATTCACCATTGACAGTGCATGCTTGGATAAAAATACTCCAAAAATGCTTTCAATCTGGGAGAACTTACTTCTCGAAACCAACTTCAGGAATATTGAAAAATTGAAAACATTGGTGAAATCACTTGTTAGTGATAATATCAGTGCCATTGTTTCTAGTGGCCACAGTTTTGCGTCATCGTACGCTAGCTCGAAACTCACTTCCTTGGGAAATGTTCAGGAATCTTTGACTGGTATTAAGCAGGTGAAATTTTTAAATAGTCTCTCGTCAATAATGGAAAACGGTGATATCGAGAAGGATGTTGTTCCAAAGCTTGAAGAGATTGCAGCACACGTGAGAAATGCTTCAAATTTCAAGTATGCGATAACCTGTGGAAGAGAAGCTTCGAAGGATAATGAAAAGGATATTCGCAGGTTTGATAAGACAATTTCTAGCAACAAAAAGTTTGAGCTCACTCCTTATGAGGCAAGTCATTCGAAAGATCCAGAGCTACCTTTGAAAAATTCGTTCGTTGAAATTCCAAGTCAGACGAACTTTGCATCCTCTGTCCTTAGGGGTAGTGATTATTGCTCAAAGGATGCCGCATCACTACAACTTCTTTCACAACTTCTAACCTTTAAATATTTACACAAGAACATTCGGGAACAGGGAGGTGCATACGGTGGTGGAGCAAGCTACGATGCTTTGAATGGATTGTTCTCATTCTATTCTTACAGAGATCCTAAACCATTTGAGTCAGAAAATAAGTTTGTTGCATCAACCGAATTTATTATGGATAATATTTCAACTGGTGAAATTACGAATCAAGACCTTGAACAAGCAAAGTTAACTATATTCCAAAAAATCGATGCTCCGGAAGCTGTTGGTGAGGAAGGTCTACCATATTTCAACTTTGATGTTGATGATGATGCTAGGCAAGAAAGAAGAGAAAATCTTCTCGATTGCTCTCTAGCAGACATTCAGAATGTGGCAAACGAGTATTTTGCATCTGATAAGGGAAGGGCAAATGTCATTATCGGAAGTGCTGACGCAAAAGCATCATCAGAAAACCAAAAGGATTGGGAATTCAGTAAGCTATGAATCCCATTTCAATACATATATGACTAATTGTATTTCGTTGTGTAGATTCTAAATCTTGTATATATATTAACATTTAATTTATCCTTAATGGAAGCAAGGTAAAATAAATTATTGAAATTAAGAACTCCAACTTATACAGAAATTTCTAATTTTAATTCATCCAGCTTAAAATATTTTTATCAAGTAAATTTGAAAAACAGGTGACGATGAAGGGTCGCGCCTTAATGTCTGATGGTGACCGATCAACGGTTCCTTATATCAGAAATACTTACCGATTAATCGGATTTCAAGAAGTGGCTCCGCCTATTTTTTTTCCCCCTTCGCGATACCCATGACCATATTAAACAAATTAAATGCGATAGTAACCCTATTTTCAGCATTCTCGATGTAATACTCCCGTTATCATAAATTAATCCCGCCCTGCATATTGTGTTATTTTTTATCGACTTTTCTGGCGTATAAATTAAAGAGGTTATCTTTTTTTATAATTGTTTGCAACTGGCCACAAATACACATTGGCTGACTGTTCTATTCGAAACATTAAGCAAAAAGTAATATTACAGCAATTAGAAACTAATCATGGGCAGCAAGGACAGAAAACCGATTGTTCCAGATGGTTGGGTTGCCGTCTGGGATGATAAGTATAATGGTATGTCATTTAGTTAATTCCAAAAGAGAGAAGGCAATTTATCTCTAATGTATTCAATACTAACAATTTCTTCTATAGAATGGTTTTACGTTAACAAACTTACAAATAAATCCCAATGGGATGCTCCAAAAGGGACTGTTATGACTCCAGCTGGATCTCAAGACAAGGCGGCCCTTGAAAAGGAGCAGTTGAAACAAAAGCAAGCCCAGAATGATGCACCGCCATCCTATGCTGCAGCCACTAGTAACCAAGTGCCTTATAACAATCAGCAACAGAAGCCCTACCAGCAGTATCAGCAATATGGACAGCAGCAGCAATATTATCAGCCGCAGCAACAGTATGCACAGCAGCAGCAGTATGCACAACAGCAGCAACAATCTAGCAGCAGTAAAAGAAGTGGAATGGGAGGATTGTTAGGAGGTGCTGCTTTAGGTACCGTTGGTGGTTTGTTATTAGGAAATGCTTTGTCTGGACCTTCACATATGTTTCAATCAGGTCCACCTCCACCGGATCAGGGTGGATTTTATGATCAAGGTGGTTTTGATAATGGAGGTTTTGATGGTGGTTTTGATGGTGGATTCGATGGCGGCTTCGATGGTGGCTTTTGACTTAAAGTGTTCCAGTTTCAAACCATCAGGAATATGTATTTTCTGAATTCCCTTTTTGTATACATTTACATCTTTTTACTAGAATATATTTCGCATCTTCAAAATTGCTCGTAAGTTCTTTGCTACTTATGTTCTATATCAATGTCCTGGGTTATGTGTCAATTTGTGTTTCCCAACATTGTTGTTGTGACTGAGTCCAAAACGGAAAAAGAAAATGTTTTAGTAAGGGTCCCCCACATTTTGACTTTGAGGTTACGTACGTGATTTTTTTTCTTTTGAATCAAACCTGCTTAAATTTTTTGGACTGTTCTTCTTGAAAGAGGTCTAGTAGTACCCTTGAGTCAGCACATATTAATTCCCAGTCTAAGCTACTTTGTTTTCGTTTGTAATAGAACATCTCACCAATAATAAAGATTTACGCAATTCTTTATTACAGGTATTGTTCAATATATTTGACAGCAAGGTCAAGGATACTGAACTTTCCTGTGTTCTTCGTGACACATATTTCGGATCTCTTAAATAATACGGAGTTCACGATTTAGTTGTCCCATTAATTTCCATCGTTTTTGGAAGCTTTTGATTATTGTGGAATTCAAACCGCAGTCTTGTGATTTCTCCCTTCGATGACAAAAGATGTTCCTGCTTCAAGACATTTGTTAGCAGGCTTTGCAGGTGGCTTAACATCTGCGGTGTGCCTACAACCATTGGATCTTATCAAAACTCGAGTTCAACAATCGCAGGGTAATTCCATAGTATCCGTGCTCAGGCAGATTTCTGGCATCAAAGAGCTTTGGCGGGGGACATTACCCAGTGCCGTTAGAACATCAGTAGGTACCGCTCTGTATTTGACATCACTCAACTTCATAAGGACAAAGATGGCGATACATCGATTGCATCAACATCCGGGACTGGCTGACCAACAATACGGAATTAAGACTTCTTCTAAACTTCCAAGGCTTCCTGCAGGTGACAATCTAATAGCAGGTATGATATCTAGGACAATAGTGGGCTTTATCACCATGCCTATAACTGTGATCAAGGTTCGGTTTGAATCCGATATGTATCACTATAACTCTCTTTGGGAAGGTGTGACCTTAATGTACAAGAAAGAGGGCTTTAGATCGTTTTTTACTGGATTTGGTGCAACCTGTATGAGAGATGCCCCTTATGCAGGCTTGTATATGGCATTTTACGAAAAAAACAAAATGTTATTACCTAGGCTTTTTCACACAAGGAGCGTAACCTCGGATAGCACATTATCACCAAGATCTCCGAGTATGATGACGGCATCAACATCAGCTGTTGTGAACTCTGTTTCGGCAATTTTTGCGGCCTTTTTTGCAACAGCAATTACCGGACCATTCGATACCATTAAGACCAACATGCAGCTAAACCCTACAAAATATAAAACGTTCATCCAGTCTACCGTTACATTGGCAAGTAGGGGTTGGTTGCGCTTGTTCGATGGTCTTTCTTTGCGGCTTCTGAGAAAGGCTGGAAGTGCCGGGATTGCTTGGTGTATATATGAGCAGATTGTAAGATTATAAATTTGGGGTTGAGTTCCATTTAGACACAATCCTGCCATTTCTTGTATATATATATACAGACTGGATTAAAGGTACCATAGTACATGTATACATATTACTATAGTCACAAAATTGGTATTAATCGTCAAATTTTATGGACTTCCAATGATTAAATGCCTTCTCCGATATCACAAAACCAGGATTTAATCCATCCAATCCAGAAAACTTCATAATGCTTAAGGCCGCTATGGCAAGCATGCTATGAACCGGATCAGGAGTATCCTCTTCCATATTTGTTTTAGTAAAGCCTCCAAGTAGGTCATTCTGTGTTTGATTTAACAAAAAGTTTTGAAGGGCTGAGAAATCAACAAGCTTTTCCTTACCCAGCAATTTTAAAGATCCCACACACCAAAACGCGTAACATGTATCTGCATATTTATTAGGACGACCATTAAACCCACCATTGTCATCTTCGTCTGCATATTCGTTTTCACTTAGTTCTCTTGCTCTATACTTATTATAGCAAACCTGCCGATGTACTAAAAAATCTACTGTGTCGGAAAAATTGTCAGAATCTAATTTGTTGACGAAATAGAGTGTGCATAATGCACAAAACGTAAGACCTGAATGAGACTCTCCGAATTTATCCATCCCAAAACCTCCATCATAAGTTTTCAAACTATTCACATATTCATATAACTTATTAACATCAATATCCATCCCTTTCGTTCCGTCCCATTTCAACAAGGATCTCACCATGGTGGCCAGCATACAAATTCGGGTATCACTTTCTCCAAAAGGCTTTTGCAAACTCATGTCCAAGCATTGAGCAAAAGAGCCATCTTCACGTTGACATTTAATGACATACCTCATCACTTTTTTCCTATTTATATTGGTCAAGTTATCTCCTAGTGTGATTAAAGATAAAATTGCGAATGTAGTTGCGCTCAAGTCAGGCGGATCATAAAGGCCAGTATTTTCATATATGACGGAACCCCTAAACCCAAAATAAGCCTCGGTCTCAAAAGCATGTGAATAAATCCAACGTCGAAAATCATTGATGTCGTTCTTAGTGTATGTGTTTTCTAGTTCCTTCAGTAAATCCACTCCAGTCAAGCAGAAGTATACGAATGCCATCATATTCGATGTCTCATCTTCATATTGTTCAGGGAGAATGCCCAAACAGCGTTTAAAAAACGAGGCATGCTTTTTTCTATAAAATTCATTTTTCATAGCTATTCAGCAGGTGAGTTGCTTCCATGTATTAGGCTTTGCAGGTTATGATGGTATACAACTAGAAAAGATGTGTTTTATACACGGTTCTTCAAACTAATAGGAATGATTTTATATAGTGCATTCTTTTTTTTCTTTCTTTCTCACTGCCCTCCCTAGCATTTTCGCTCTTACAATTCTTATCGAGTTTACAATATTGAATGGAGCACGAATTCAAATATTGAAGCTAATAAAAAGATAAATCCAGGCAACATATTATTGAGAGTCAAAAAAATGAAAAAAGAATAAAAGATAGGATACCTCAACTAATGCGTTGCTAAGGAAAGGATCCATTATGGTAAAGAAAATAAAATGTACACTTCAAGCAAGCACAACCTGGTACGTCGAAATCTCGAAAGCCTTCGAAGAAATACTAAAGCTATTGGTATTTTTGTCAAATGTAATATCCTCTAAGGCATCTTCCAGAATATTTGTTTTAAGTACTTTCTTAATTGGATGGCCAATGGTAATTTTAGCCTTGGACACACCACCCAAGGATTCGTATAATCTCAAAACTAGTGTTTGTGAGCCATTGAACTTCACTGGAAGACTATTGATAAGACTTCCATCGCCGTCAACATCAAAATCATCTTCACCTCTCTTGACATTAGAGAGTATTATGTTCTTATCACCTTCGATTGTCACCAAGTTCGACATTTGTGAAAGTATACTCTCTTTAGAATGCAACGGAAGTCTGCAAGCCTTATCCAATCTATCGTTGAATTCCCATCCAGCACGGACAGTCTTATAGCCAAGTGGTCCTGCATGTGGCATCAAAGCATAACTAAATGTATGTTTACCAATATCAGCTGTAGGATCGGGGTATTTAGGTGCACGCAACAACGATAGTGTTATCACATTTGTATGAACATTTCCACCATACTTGTTGTTATTCAAAAGAGAGACACCATAGTTAAAGTCGGAAAAGTCGATGAACTTATGGCAACAACACTCAAATTTAGCAATATCCCAGTTTGTATTGTAATGTGTAGGTCTCTTCGTGATACCAAATTGTGTTTCATAATTGGCATATTCCTGCGAAACTGTCACAGGGAACTGGACCTTGAGGAATTTGTAAGTTTCATCCCAGTCCACGTTACAATCAAACTTAAGCATAGGTGGCACATCTGTGTCATCTCCCGCAGCTAACGATATAACAGTGGTAATCTTACTTGTTTTGGAAAGCTGGTGTGAAACCTCCAAGGAGGAGACGAGAGGACCAGATTCTAAAATCCTGATGCTGCTTGCCTTCTCCACATATTTGAATTTGCCCAAGGAGAACAACTCAGTATCCCAGGCCTGAAAGTTCAATGGAGTATCCGAATACATGACAAATTGGTTTCCTCCCTTCATCTTACTTGTATCAATTATCTCACGATGTTCGAATAAATCCACTAAACTTTTAACAATTCCATTTTCATCAATCACAGCTCTCAAGAGACCGTTTTCAAGAATATATGAGCCATTGGCATTTTGTGATATTTTCGATGCATATTTAGGTATTTGCTTAATTGGAAGCATAACCAGATCACCAGTAAATGCTAAGTATTTGCCATTTTGAGAATAACCTTGCAATGAATGTGGAATCGAATCGACAGGTAAAATAGTCGTTCTGTTCCATGGGAGCGTGTTTATTTTCATCAAAGTAGCAGAATCTGAAGCAGTGTTTTCAGCATTGTTGACAGATAAGAAAATTTCTTTAATTATTGAACGCTCTTTTTCAATAACCTTTGTTAATAAAGGCCAAACATCGTTGTGATAAACTTTCTGAATACATGAGCCAGGTAAAACATCATGAAATTGGCACAAACATATATCAGCCCAAATATTCTCAATTTTTGCATGAGGATACTTGTAAGTCTTGTTTACAATAGAAGCAGCACTAGCAAGCACTTCGATATCCCTGACTAACTTTTCTGATGTACGCATTAGATCCTTAACTTTTGCTTGAGTGGTATATGTTCCCCTGTGATATTCAAGATACAATTCGCCTCGCCAGCACGGAAGTTTCTTTCCATCATCTGTATCATCACGTAACTTATCAAAAAATTGTTTAACAGTACACCCCATATCAACGGTTGGAGTGGTACCTCCCGCATGATCGGCCAAACCACGAACTCTTCTCAATTGCTCAACCATTTCTGGCGTTGGTCCTCCTCCACCATCACCTTTACCATACAAAAGCATTCCCATCTGATCATTGTACAAGTTTTTGTGATTTTGAACAGACCGCATAACATCTCCGTAGTGTGCTGCAGCAGTATAAGTATTGTCAGGAGGCATGTGCACCATAACTTGAGAATAATCTAAACCAACCCAGTTAAAAGAACTGTCTGGGAAGACATCAACATTATTCCAAGAGAGTTTTTGCGTCAAAAAATTAGGCATGCATGCCAATCTACAGAGTTGTGGAATTTGATTCGAATAGCCAAAAGAATCTGGAAGCCAGTATATATCGCTTCTGAAGCCAAAAAGTTGTTCATAATATCTTTGGCCGAGAATGAACTGTCTGGCAAGACCTTCTCCACTTGGAACATTAGTATCATTTTCAACCCATGCGCCACCTAGTGGTATAAATCTGCCTCCCTTAATTGCCTTCAAAACTTCTTTAAATAAGTCTGGATAATAATCCTCAAGCCATTTGAAATGAATAGCAGCAGAGGCAACAAAAACGTACTCAGGATACTTCTCAATTAATCGCAATTGGGATGACCAGCTTCTGGCAATTTTTGTTTTCGTGGTTGCGAAATCCCAGAGCCAGGCGGTATCTATGTGGCAATTACCAATTGCATACACAGTATTAATCTTCTGTAATGATTTCTCTTTAAAAACTTTCTCTGAGTCAACATTCGGCCCCAAGAACTCTTGAGCAATTTCACGACACTGTAACACGGTTGAAGGATCCTCAGGATCAAAAGTATCCATAATACGATTGCATATTTCACGCGCCTTAAATTTCTGCGGAGAGCTGCCTTCCCTTGAACAATCACTCAAAATCCAAAAGTCGTAATATAAGGCATGAGCCTGCAAATTTGGGACTTGGATTTCGCACTTCTTGATATCATAAATCGGCTTGGTAGTACCAAACATACCATTGCAACCCATTTCAAGGTAGAACGTATACTCTCTTCCTGATTCGTACCATTCGTTAGGAATAATGAATTCTATTCTTTCACCATCACCTGTTAATCCCTGAAGCGGCTTTCCATCTTTGTTAAAGACCATACCCTCGCATCCGGCATCCCAAACTAACCATATCTCCTTTTCATTGATAAAACTTTCTGGAACTTTCATTTGAACCTGAAACCAGTGAGAAGACCAGGCAGGGCCAAATGTATCATGTGCATTGAATAATTTGAACTCTGAAAGTTTGGAGGGAACAACATCCTTAAAGAGAGGCTTTGATAAACCTGGTGCAGCCCAATGCTTCAATACCAAATAGCTGGTATTAACAGAGGCAACATCATCATCGGCTGAAGGTTTGGCTTTGAGCTGCAATGTTTCCTTAGTATATAACTTTGGAAGCATCAAATCTTTGTAATGACCATTCTCATCGATAAATTGTCTTAATCTATCTTGATAAATGGAGTCAATTGGCTTAAATGTCAATTCGGAGGTCCTCTGGGGATAACTTGTTTTCCCCGAACCTGCTGCAAAAGAAGGCATGTTCAATTGGACTTTTTGCTACAAGGATCAAAATGACAGCAACAAAAAGCTTTATTTACTGACGTGATATATTATATTAATTTGAATTGATTGTTTTAAAGTTTGCTTGGATCGTAAACGCAATTGAGAAATATGGCTTACTTTTATATTGCGTGCGGGGAAACAGATAGCCGTAGAAAAAATAATTAGAAGTTCGTATACTTATTCCAAAGCATAACTCCAGTAGAAAAAAAAATTACAACTCTGCATATTTGTTTTCTCTGACCTAAACGAAAACATAGTAACCACACGTAATTATTATTGGTGTCGTCCCAGTCTTGAAGACTTGGAAGCGATAGATATAATTTATTTCCTTTCGCATATAAAATAAAATTCCATACAATGTTAATTTGTTTTCTTGCACGTTGCCAAGTCTATATTAACCTTCCCACAATGTGATTTCGAGTTTATGAAGCAAATTATTTTTAAAAGCAATAGTTTCAGTAAATTAGTTTAGCTGTAATTGAGTTGCACTTTATGAGATAGCTGTATGAAATTCATCCATGCATGCTGCAATAGTACGCATGTGTCCTCAGGATTTCACGCAACATAAACTAATTTAAACATAGGCTTACATCTCAATTAACTTTTGTGTGTAAGTTTGTGTAATATTCTTTTCTTCATTGGTGCAACTCTTCAATTTAGAGGACTACCTTCCATCCATGAATCTAAGCAAGCTAATACCAATATTTACACTTGCGAATAATATACATTATTTAGCTTAATCTAAGAATCCAATATTACAAAAGAATAAGCCAGCAAATAAATTGAGATATTATTAAACCAGAGATTCTTATTTTATATTTCCCATAAATCCCCTTTCGTTATCCCAACTCTCGTGATATATATCAAAAAAAAAAAAAAGCTGCACGATTTACAGCTCAATAAAGAAAGTAAGTCCTGGATAGTGAATACCGAAGAAGGCATACCGTCCACTGCTCAGAAGATCTGAGTCGGTCTAAAAGTCATAAGCAAAGTTGTTTTCAAATTTATATGTGAAGTCTCTTTATTCCCCAATCTTAAAAAAAATGGTATCAACAATTACCTAACTAAAGGTTATAACAGCGCTACCAGAAACAACGGTAACAGTACAACCATCGTCACTGTCCCCAGAAAATGAACCATCGGAATATGAGCATTCACCATCAACCTCTGATCCGTCGGCCGCGGTGATTTCTACATTGAAATTAGCCGAGTTCTTATTGTTTGGGTTTGGTATCAAAGAAATGTATGCCTTTCCGTCGGTGTAACCAGCGCCAATAACGAGAGGGGCATAATTTCCAACACCTTTGGAGGCAGAACCCCAAATGCAACCATTGTCGACGGAAACGCCGGCGTTGTTAACATAGAATTGAGCCGATGTCTTTTTTCCTTGCCATTGATAATATGTATCTTCATCGATAGTTGTTAGTGGCGATGACGAGCCAGCTTCAAGAACAGTAGGAACAACCATGTTTTCCGAACCTGGATAATCAGTCTGGCAAATTGCCACATCCTTATCTAGAGAAGATTTCACAGTAGTTGAGTTCTCTCCCCATGCACAAAGATTGTCGGCATCGGTGTTGGTTCTGTACAAATATCCACCCTTGCAATACAAGCCACCAACTGATCTACCATCGCTTGGTTGGTCTGAAGGCCATTGAGTCTTAGCCATACCTGGTTGGCATGCATAAGAGCAGTACTCACCATCTTCACAAGAAGATGATGTGTCTCCATTGGCATCCATAATTGAAGCCCATCCACCAAGTCCTAACCAACTTAGAGAAATAACACCGTTTCCACTAGGGAAATCAGAGCAAGCAATCTTTCCATCTTCGAAACTTCCAGAGGGCGACTCGTATGCATCCAAATCACCGGAAACTATTTTCTTGACTGACACCGATTTCTCGCTGCTGTGTGGAGAGTGTTTGTGCTTCTGTGTGCTCTTTGAAACGGGAGCCGCGTAGGCGCATGCCACCAATAGAAGTGATGAGAAAATATTTAAAAGCTTCATTATATTAATAAGTTTTGGTGCTCGAAGGAGTGAATATAAAGAGAAAAACTCTGAAGAAAGAATGAAAGAGTGAATAAGTTTGACCTAGTTAAAAGAATGCGATTAGTGAAATAACCTGTATTTTCAGTTTGTTGTTTTACTGATAAAAAGGAGTGAATATGGTTATCACTAGAGTTAGTTATTTGAAAAAGTCAAAGCTTAAACAGAGGGAGAAAGAATCTAAAAGCCCAATGATATCGGCGCGGACGCACTTGTGTAAGTCCTTTTCTCTGAAGGCGATGCATATAGTATTTATAAGTTCCAACTTATGCATATGCGAATTACTGCCTTGTGACCTATCGATCCCTCAACTTTCCCAATTATAGTGCATTATCCGGCATTACTGCAGACCCTTTATTTACCTATTGCCGCATAGGACGCAAAAGTAAGCAAAAAAAATTTGACTGTGGTTTGTTCGCTATGCTGCATCCCGAAAAATTTTTTGGCTCCTCAATAAAAGCAGCGTGCAATAACAAATTATTTACAATGCATTATTCCCAGTCTAACAGCCCAGGCCGCTCTTTTCTTTTTAACACAGCTATTCGCTTAAGAGTGGTGGGAAGGCATGAGGGCTGCCCTGAATTTCAAGAAGGTCAACGCCTAATTATCATTAACATTAACATGGTTGTTATTTTAAGACCCCTTTTAATTTCATGGTTGTTAACAACACAGCAATTTCTGCAATGGCTTCCAATCTAAAATGTGTTTAATTCGTTGAACATTGGACAAAATACTTAGAGCCCGTACAGTGATCCTTCGCCACCAGTTCCCAATTTTTTCTAGCTCGGTCAAAATATTTCTTTGCTTATATTTGAGCCGTTTCATTTTACCCTAAATGGTAAATCGTATGTAAGTCATATGATAGATCAGGAAATAATTGAACAGGAAAAAAATTCTCTCTACTCTATTTTGCAGATGAATGCAGATTGCATAAAAAAGATGAGGTCAGACATTGCTTGCCTTTCAAAGGAAACTTTCAGAGTTTTGACATGGCCTCGATGTAATAGCAAAAAGATATAACAATGCGGCGAATAAATAGAGACGTTCAACTTGGACAATAACATTTCCGATACGCATTTTTCAACACCAAATTATTACGTAAGGATTGTTGAAATTTATATTGTTATTAAATATTGGATGTTCGAGATTTTTTCGACCTTGTCAAAATAAGGTCGTGTGTGTATTAATTGAATATTGAAAAGTACAGCCAAACAAACAAACGCTACAAAATACAATAAAGGAATTGGATAAAGATTTTGTCTTCAAAGAGAGATTCAATTCAGATGATTTGTGGAGATTGAAGGCACAATTGTGAGTTGTGAAATTTTCTATCGGCAAACCGGACTTCTTTCTCAATTTTGTGGAATAGTGTCCCGTAGTAGAGAAGGAAGGGCTTAGTGCAGAACAAACATAATCTCAATCTCACTGGAGAAATTCTAGATTCATTTTATAATCCAACGGCAACGGCACAGTTTCTCCAGCCGTTTTATTTTTGCCTTTTTTTTTTTAACTCCCCATTCCTTATCCCTTTCGTTTCTTTATAGTTTTGTGAGCATAGAATTTTAGATTTTGAAGGGCTGTTGTACTACTATAGTGTGTCGGAGATTATATTCTTAATGTCGAAATTAATCGTGGAATGAATCGGCGGTAAAATTTTTCCCCTTATCGCTGGCGCTGGGACTCGCTTTAGTAAATAAAAACTAAATGTGTAAATTTGGTGTACGGATTACGCTTACAAGATTCCAAATTCTTGTCTTCGTATTTGAATTCAACGAGCTTAATAATACCAAATAATAGGGAAAACCCATCGTGAATAAGATTACATATATGAAAATAACAAAAACTATCACGGCTCTTATAAATTGAATAAGTAGAAAGAAGTGATAACGAGGTTTGCTTTTAGAAATAATTTACTGCTTGTAATAGAGCTTCCGATAACCCTATGCTTTACCGCTCTGCTACGTAGCCAAGGAAACTTTATTTAATAAAATTTTATAATATTCAAGTATATATCTTCTCTCCTTCATTATCTATTTTACTCAAACTCTTAATATTCCCTTATCAATTATTCTTTGAGCTATTTCTTATTTTATACTTAAAAGCACAGTGGTGGCATGTTGACGATATTCATCGGAATGTAATCAACAAACCACCTCTATTCAATTAATATTGTAATAACAAAGTTGTGGTACTATCTGAACACTGAAAACAGTCCGTCAATACATACCGCTTATGTCACGAATCCTTATGCTCAAATTATGTTTAACTTTAATTATAAAAATCTATCAAAAATAGACAAAGAAAATTAATTTTCCACCGGATAATATTCAACTATATAACATATAAACAACTAAGCTACAGGAATTTATGCCAATTTCTATATAATACTGGGCAATAAATATCAGGACTACTACAAAACGTAGATGATCGGTGTTTTTGAGTGTTGACATGGTATGACATAATACCATGTTATTTGATGCCAATTCAAGAACGTTTGCTTTCAAATCATGTATTTTTATTAAAAGCACTTGCAGCTGTTGAGAATACTCTTGACATATGAGTGTTACTTTCAAATGTATTTATGTAAAGAAGACGTACATCTAAAAAAGGATTCTTTGTTCTCAAAAGGGAACAGCCACGAAACTTTAATTTTTTATTTTTTGAATTTTTTTTGAATTGAGATCGTCCAAGCTGGCTGAAGGATAATAGAATATAATATCTACATTGTGATATTAAGTGCTGATAAGATTGCACGAAATTGCATTAATTTCCTCTACCTCAAGAATCATTTTTATCGTCGTCTATATAAAATTTCATAATAAAAAGTAGTACACCATCCGCTACTTATGAATCATCACCTCAAGTATCAATGGCGGTCACGATCGGGAAAAGAAATGGGGGAACCGACAAGCCAGTTTCAAAATAGTGCGTTGGCGAAGATTGCTGATACTCCAATAAAATGCACACCAAACTATTCAATTCTAGATGTCGCAAAGCTAATGAATGCAAAGAGAGCACACTGCATTATTGTTATAGATTCGGCCACTTCGAAAATGGTAGGACTAGTTACTGCAAAGGACATGGCATTCAGAGTTGCGGCACCCGACTTGGATACGATGTGCTCTGTTACAAGTATTATGACAACAGACCCTTACTTCATGCCACTATCAACGTCAGCAAATGAAGCCTTGCGATTAATGGTTACAAAGAAAATAAGACACCTACCTTTAATTGATTCTACTACTGGAGTTGTTGTCAAGCTTCTCAACATTACGAAGTGCTTTTATCATGCTATGATTCGTTTGGAAAAGATGGCCGACGGAGCGCGACGACTACAATGTACATTTGAAAACCTTAACGAGTATGATTTAGGTAGTGATTATGGCATGGTACGACCTTTACCAAGTATGCAAGTTGATCCACTCGCACCAACTAATGAAGAGCTGTTCGATCGCAACATACGCCAGAGAAAAATGAGGATTGCAAACGATATTAAAAGATTGATAAGCATCATGAAACAACCGGAATTGGCGAGTTTGGTCACGGATAAATATTTTCATCTGGCACGCTGTGCTACCTTACCACCGTCAGCATCAATACTTGAAGCGGCTCAAATGCTGAAGGCGAAAAATCTAACGGCAGCTCTTATTTGCAATGCTCCCAGTTTGAAAGAATCAAACAAGAGCACTGATACTATTATGAAATCAGATGTTATAGGAATTATAACAACCAAGGATATACTTTTTAGGGTTCTCGCAAATAATTATGATTTAAAAAGTATGAAAGTTGCACGTATTATGACTCCTCGCCCAAATTTTGCACAGGAGACCATGGGGATCCAATCGGCATTAAGACTCATGTATGAAGGCAAGTTTCTTAATCTACCGATTGTAAATGGTGAGGGGGAAATCACAGGGTTGGCAAATGTTCTTAACTTGACAAATGCTTTGCTTAAGGCTCTTGACCTCTCCACTGTTGAATCTACAAGCTTCCCTTCTAAAGAATTATCAGATGCTTCGCATTTTGATATTGAAAATAGTTCCACTTCAAATGAGGAAAGCATTGGTCCAGCATGGAATAAATTTTGGGGCTCTTTGGAGGAGCCGCTGAAGTCAATTAATTCCAGCGAAAAACCTTCCAGAAGAAGCTCATATACAAAATCACGAAGTAACTTGTCAAGCGAATGGCGATCGACAACAAATTTCAGAACCAATTCTAATACTTCAACAACGCCGCTACCATCATTAACAAGCATACAAGATAAAAGGATTCCAAAGTCCATGTCATATGGTTCTCTTTTGAGTTCAACATTGCCTCAGCCTGTACTAATGGATTTTCCAGGAAGTGTAGACCAATCTAAGGTGGCAATTGGAAATCAAAAAGCATATTCAACCTCAAATTTCCATTCTAGAGAGATTAAATTTAAATTAAGGGTTAAAGAGTCTTTAAATCTTGATCTAGACGGAAAAATTTACAGAGTGAAGATCGTTGTTGATAAAAAGGGTAGTGATCAAGATCTCCTTTCCATAATAAAGCATAAAATCTACATGAAATTGGATTTGCAACGACTGCCAAATAGTATTTTTGATCTTTCTTACATAGATAATGATGGCGATCTGATAGCGTTGGATAAAAATGATGATCTCGAAGCTGCATTAGAATCTCAACCGAAAAAATTGCTTTTTATCTTAGAAATCAAGGAAAAGACACCAGATGATGATGATAGATTATGTGACAAAGAAGACCATGCTTTTGCAACTGATTTAACTGTTGGAAGTACGATAATAATTGCATCCTCATTGATTTTCGCTGGAATTTTGCTCTCTCGTCTCTGGACATCACAGAATAGGCAATAATGAATTTTAAAATTTTGTATGCTTAACATGGCTGTAGTTTGAACACCAAAGTAAATAAAAGAAGTACGCAATAATTTTTAAGATATGCATGTTTAGACAGAGTGATACAGACTACTACGCAATGATTACCCGTAAAGTTGTTATTAATAGCAGCTGCTAAAGCACTCTTGATTCGTTTCCTAGTTAGGAAAGCAGTGACTACAGGACTTTCTTTTTCCCTTCCCGCCGTTACAAAATTTCTCTTACGCCCACGCCCAGGAAAAAAAAAGAAAAATAAAAAAAAATAAAAAAAAAAATTCTTGCTAGCTTTTTAAGCCTAATCTTATATAGTTCTTTTATTCATCGTAAGACACTCACTCCATCAAAATTTACAAGTTAAAGTTACATTTCGTAAATAGTTCGTTTTACAAAATATCAATCATGAACTTTGATCCTGAAAGCCCATTTGGGCAGCAGTTAAATGCTCAAGTCACAGAAAAGCTCAGAAGTATGAATCTTACCGATGATCCATCTTATGTGGCCGAGTTCTTACTAGTTCTGATTTCTAATAACAGGACGGCAGAGGAAATTATGACGGAATTCAACTCACTATTTGGAAATGCAATCAACATAAATTTTGTTAATGAAGTTTTGGATGAAGTGAAGCATTATCAGCAGGGTGCTGAGCAAGGCTTTAATGGCCAGCAGCAGACACACCAACAGCAACAAGAGGCACAACAACAACAAGCACAGCAACAGCAACAACAAGCACAGCAACAGCAAGCACCACAGCAACATCAACAATCATCAATTCAGCAACAGACTACGATAGCACCGCAAGCACAGTCTCAGCCTGAATTTTTGCCTCAGCAACCAGCAGCACCAATAAAGTCAGCATTTACACAGTCGGCATTTCAAAATCATGGAGTAGATCAGACTGTAAACAAGGCAAATGGTACCCAGCAGGTTCACTTTGATGATAGTGGTTCGACTGCTATGGAAGGCATAGTTCATGGTTCCATTCCCACGGGACCCCACATTACGAGTGCCTTTGGAAAAGGTTCTACGGTTCATAGGGGTGTCTCAAAAGGTGGAAATACGAAGAACAAGAAATCTTTTGCGCTTAGAAACCAAAGGAACTTTCATCAGTTGATGGAAAAGTCTTTGGAAAATGGTTCCCAGAGTATGCAATTTGTTCCCAGAAAACCTATTGGAAGGTGCAAGAAATTCCCTCATTGCCACGACCGCAATTGCCGGTATGCGCACCCTGCGAAAATCTGTTTTGCCTATCCAAACTGCCCAAATCCGCCTGGAACATGCAACTATCTACATCCAGGGGAAGACGATGCTCTAATGGCTGAACTCGAAAAGACAAGGCAAGAAAGAAGAGCTCACAAGTTCGAAAGAAGCAATAACATCGTCAAGCAGGTGTCAAAACAAGTAGAGCAGCATTTACTACAGAAAACTAATGGAATTACCTTGTGTAAATTTGGTGCAGTGTGCCAAAGAGAGATGTGTCCTTTTGGTCATCCAACTCCCGCTAATAAAGATGCTAAAGTGCTGACACTAGAGTGGTGCCCTGCAAACAAGAATTGCATCGACCCATCATGTACAAAAGCACACTCATCTCCTAATTATAAGCCACCCGAAGGGGGAGATTCTATGCAAGAGGGTTCCCAGAGATCTCTGGAACAATGCAAATTCGGTAGACATTGCAAGAATCCAAGATGTCTCAAGAGACACGCCACAACAAATGTTCTGTGCAGGGATGGTGCCGATTGCAAGAGGATCGATTGCTATTTCCAGCATCCTATTGATGAACCATGCAAGTTTGGCGCGAACTGCAAAAACGCAAACTGCCCATTCCAGCATCCTGAGGATCGTAATTTGAACGGGGGCAGGAATATGGTTTGGGTTAAGGATCAAAATGGAAATGGTGACGGTCAGAATACAGATCAACGGCAGTTTGCTGTTCCAGATGATCAGGTGATGGAACAGGCCCCTCCTCAACAGGTGTGACGCCCATGATATTGATAAGTTATTTCATAATGGTGTCTGATTCCGTCTTTTCGTGTCTTTTTATATACTTTCGTGCTTCTATTGCTTTTGATCTGGCCCTTTTTTGTGGGCCGGTGCTCTCACTGTATAGTTATTTTTTAATGTCAATAGTTCCATTTTTTTCGTCTCTGTGCACTTCATCGTCACAGAAGACATCCATCCCAACTTCAAGATATGCCAGTAGAAAATACGGTAGAATAAAAATAGTACTACAATTAAAACAACTTGGTGAACAAACAACTGCATCCGTTATTACAATATATAAAAATAATATAAGAAATGATCGCGCACAGAAGGTACCCAAATTATTATTAATTAACACTCGCTAACTCGGACAAAACTTAGTTTAGTTTCTCTTCTTGTTGCCCAAAGCCTCATCAGCATAGACATCCAATGGGGAGTCGGTCAAAGCGAACTCCTTCCACAAGTTAGGAGTCAAGAAACCGTAAGTGTTACCAAGGGCAGCGAAAGTGGCCTTCAAGGTGTTCTCAAGAGTTCTGGTAGAACCGGAAGATGTAGTGTAAACATCCTCGATACCAGCGAACTGCAACATGGTCTTGACAGCTGGAGAAGCAACAATACCAGAACCTCTTGGGGCTGGGATCAATCTGACAGTGACAGAACCACATTTACCAGAAGTCTTGTTGGCGATAGAGTGTGGGGCCCCCAAGTTAGAACCCCAGTAACCTCTTCTGACTGGAATAATGGCCAACTTGGCAATGATGATGGCACCTCTGATAGCTGTGGCCAACTCCTTGGCAGCCTTGATACCAAGACCAACATGACCGTTGGAGTCACCAACCACCATGACAACCTTCATTCTGGTTCTCTGACCAGCTCTGGTCTGCTTCTGGACAGACAAGACCTTCATGACCTTCTCGTCCAAACCTGGCAACAAAGTGTCAATGATCTGGTACTCCTTAACTGGCAAAGAGTGCAAGTACACTTCCTCAACGGAAGTGATCTTACCAGACTTCACAAGTCTTCCCAACTTGGTGACTGGGGCCCAAACCTTCTCATCGTTTCCTCTTCTTCCTCTACCTCTTCTGCCACCTCTTCCACCTCTTCCTCCTCTTCCTCCTCTACCTCTTGGAGCTCCTCTTGGTCCGCCTCTTGATGCTGCTGCTGGTGCGCCTGACATGATTATATTTTAGCAAGAAAAATTAATAAAAACTTTGAAATCGTCGGGATATTACGTGGAAAGCCGGGGGTGTTGGTTTTCAATCGACGTGAGTTGGAGAAAGAAGACCTTCAAGAATGATAGAGTTGGGTGTGAAGCTAGGGTAGTCTCAACTCACTATGTATTTTGGTACGAAAAAAAAATTTCACTTCAGCAAAATCACCAATTTTTCGCATCAACACAACCCTTCTTTTCATCACGTGATGCAAATATCAATATAGTTTTCCCGCCATCTCATCGTATTAATGTATTGAGACAGGAAATAAAATTCGTATGGATTCACTACGAAGGAAATTTGGTCGAAGAGATGTGTGAATTCGCCATGATTTGAACTACTTTAAACCCCGCCCTTCACATCCAAATTTATTTATGTCAACAGAGGTACTTCGTAATCAAATTGTAATAAATTACACATTTAAAATTTCGCAGGTGATTTTGATTGCACATTGATGACAGGATATCTCAGTTCTTGCTAATTTAATTCAAGATTAATAATTTGAGTGTAGCGTTGCAATTTCACCTACTCTCGAGGCAGTTTACCGGAATAGGTCAAAACTTTTCAAGTTCAAAGAAAGGGCAGAGGAATATGAAAAATGATAATAATAAAATACCTACGAGAATGGCCACATACATACACACCTGCATAACGTGCTTTGCAAGTACTCAATCTATTTAGTCATGTTTTAATTCTCACCATTTCATCTCATCTAAGATGTAGCAAAATACATATGTACTCGGACACAGATGACAAATAGACGAAAAAAATGCTCTCCGACATTTTTGCTTTGAAAGGCAAGGTAAAAAAATTCGTCGACAGTTTAAATCATTTCACGTGATTTGAAGTCGCGGTTTCGGCCTATGCTCCACTTCAGGTTTTAGATTCCTAAAAGTTAATCATCGATGGACACGTGTAGAAAAGATGGCTGTGTGGCAGACAACGGGGAATAAATAAGATATTACTACGCAGTCTGGAAAAACCCTTTTGTATCCTACTAAAGGAGTAATGTGCATTGGGAGTTGGACCAGCTCGGAAAGTGGAACGTGATGCGTTGTCGAGAATACTCTGCACTGTTTCCTGCTTTTTTGCTCCATCTGCGATTTTGTGGTAACAATAGAAATACTCGCTCTAATATTTAGTGGAGTACGGAGATTGGCGAATGAAGAAAAGAAAAATAGCGTGGTCATTCGGACTCAGTCCAAATATCCTCGCGCTAATGCTAATGAAAGTCTCGCTCTTTGGTTCTTAATTCTAGAGATATAAACTCGTTCGTTGAGTTTTTAAGGTACCAAAATTGGCAATTCACTTGGGAACATCGCTTCGGTGATCAAAGTGTACCGCCTTATATTTCCCAGGAATGTTCGGAAATACCAAGAGAAGAGAATTGGTACCGGTGTGTCAATAGTTCTACAATAGGGCCTCAAAAAATTTTCAGTCCTGTTTAGATGCCCCTATTTACACATTCAGTATGACGCCTTCTCTATTCGCGTTCTGACTCTTTTTTTCATTTCAATATAATGTAATTACTTCAGATGAATTTTTTTTTTCAGAGCTACGTTATATAAATATATCGAAGCTCCTACTCCGAAATGATTTGGTCTTTCTATCAATTGTCCAAGTCACATAAAATAGCCTTCTTATATTTAAGAAAATTCTGCCAGATATTCTAAAGCGCTTAAGATTGAAAAGTAGCGAGATATCATATCAATTAATATATACACAAATATGTCATCCCCAGTACCAATTTCACAATTGAGCAGATCGCTTAAACAAACATCCTTGTCCCCAAAGAAGGAGGTCTCTACTTCTCCAACATCGACGTATCTTGATAGTGCTCCAAGACCAAGAGCAACTACCTTTGACAGATCTAAGAAGGCATTGAAACCTTTCTCCACTGGTGATATTAAGATGCTAATTTTGGAAAATATTAACCAGACCGCACTTGATACTTTCCATGACAAGGGCTATCAGGTTGAGTTTTACAAGACCTCTCTGCCCGAGGATGTGTTGATCGAGAAGATCAAGGATGTGCAGGTGATTGGTGTGAGATCAAAGACAAAGTTGACCGCAAAGGTTCTTTCGCACGCCAAGAATTTGATTGCTATTGGTTGCTTCTGTATCGGTACTAACCAGGTCGATCTAGAGTATGCTGCAGACCATGGTATTTGCGTGTTTAACTCACCATTCTGTAACTCTCGTTCTGTTGCTGAGATGACGTTGGCCGAGGTTATTGGCCTATCCCGTCAACTCGGGGACCGTGTTATGGAGATGCACCAGGGCGTTTGGAACAAGAAATCGGCCAAGTGCTGGGAAGTCAGAGGTAAAACTCTTGGTATTGTCGGATACGGTCACATTGGTTCACAGTTGTCTGTGCTGGCTGAGGCATTAGGTATGCGTGTGCTTTATTATGATATATTGTCATTGATGGCCCTTGGTAATTCCGAGCAAGTCGCCACATTGGATGAGGTTTTGGGCGAGTCTGATTTTGTGACTTTGCATGTTCCTGAGACTCCAGAAACCAGAAAGATGATCTCGACTGCCCAGATTGCTATGATGAAGGATGGCGCTTACCTTTTGAACAACTGCAGAGGTTCTGTTGTCGATATTCCTGCATTGGTCGAGGCATTAAAGCTTGGAAAATTGGCAGGTGCTGCATTGGACGTGTATCCAGCTGAGCCAAGGAAAAATGGTCCAGACTTCAAGGGTGATCTTTTCCCAGAGCTGGAGGAGTTGAAATCAATGAAGAATGTTATTTTGACTCCACACATCGGTGGTTCTACCGAAGAGGCACAGTCGGCTATCGGAATTGAGGTCAGTAATGCTTTGAGCAATTACATTAATGAAGGAACCTCTACTGGTGCTGTTAACTTCCCAGAGGTTGCACTTAGAGGACTCGACTGGGATCAGCAGAATGCTGTTAGAATCTTGTATATTCATCAGAATGTTCCGGGTGTGTTGAGAACAGTTAATCAGATCTTGTCTGATCACAACATTGAGAAGCAGTTCTCCGACTCTCGTGGCAATGTTGCTTACCTTATGGCTGATATTTCTAACGTTAATTTAGATGACATCAAGAGTATTTACGAGAAGTTGGAAAACACGCCTTACAGAATCATCACCAGATTACTCTATTAAATGATCGCAGCCACAGATTTTGCCGTGTAAGCATGACTATTGGTCGATTGATTAATTAGATCTTCATACATTTCTTACTGCACGAACTTATTTTCAGATTCCTTGTATTCAACATACTCGGCAACTTACATTTAATGATGAGCATGCATTTTTTTCAGACACTGCTTCATTCTTAATATTTCTTTTTCTTCACCTTTATGTTTATTTCGTTTGTTATCGCTTGGTGTTATTCGTCATTTCTGATATCTTTTGCTTTTATTTGAAGACAAGAAGTTGATCCTTGTTTTCACGCTGCATACGCCTTTTGGGAGAGATGAATAGCCATCCTTGCTTTTCCTCTATCTTCTTTTTTTTTACTTTATTTTTATACAGTTGTTTTGAGGTGGGTTCTAGTTAGTTTGCTTTTCAGTTTTCAACAAAACTTGTTATTTATCCTTGCTGGTAGAATCGTAGGTCATTTTCATATATATGTCTTAATGACATTGCCTATGTGTATACCACATAAGTTAAAAATAATCCTTTACCGTGTTTTCAGCTTCTATTTTTTTTTTGTGTTGACACTTCGCGGACCGCTAGTTTTTTTCAGCGATGTCGATTTCACTTTTTTTTGCCCTCTCTATTTTTGAATGTAGCAGTCTCGCTTCCTCTTATTTTTTTTTCTTTGGTTTACTCTGGATAAAATACATGTATCCCTCTACAAACTATTAACACAATCACCGCATCATCACATCTATTTTTTTCAGTACTTAGTCGATCTATAGAACTGTTGTAAATAGTAATAATAGATATGAGCACGATTACAACGGCGGCACCGTATCTCTCTTTGCTGGGGGAGTCGGATCCACAGCTTAAAGTATATGCTTTGGAGTCATTGAATTCGGTGGCGGATGAATTATGGGCTGAAATTGCAAACAATATTTCAGATATCGAGGAACTTTATGAAGATCATACGTTTGGAAAGCGTGAGCTGGCTGCTTTGCTAGCTTCCAAAGTTTATTATAATTTGGGAGACTACCAGGCAGCTGTCAAGTATGCATTACTTGCAGATTCGGAATTAGATCTTGACAAGAAGACCGAATACGTTCAGACAATCGTCTCACAATGTTTAGAACAGTACATTCAACAATCACAAAAGCACTTTGTTGATGAGAGTGTTGAAATTGATTCACATCTCGTTTCGATTTTTGAAAGGATGGTTAAGAAATGTGTCGACGACGCTGATAATAAATTGGCATTGGGAATTTCATTGGAAGCTTACCGTTTGGATGTCATTCAAAGGATCTTAGAAAATGTCAAGACAGCCAACCAGGAGACCGCAAGGGGACTTGTGGCTTATGTTCTTAATGCAGCAACAGCCACAACAGCATCTAATATTGAGTTGAAGACTGAATGCTTGCACAACCTAGCGGAATTTCTTCTATCGCTTAAAAGTCCGGATTATTTTCTTTTAACCAAGATTGTCGTTCAGTTGAACGACTCGGAACTTGTGATCCGGGTGTTTAAGGATTTGCTTTCAACACCATCGAATGTTCCTATCGCTTATCAAATTGCCTTTGACCTCGTTGGTGCTGCATCGCAGCAATTACTCGCAAATGTCACAACTGCGTTTGAGGAACAGACAAAGACTAGTGATCCCGATAAAGCCGTTTCGATGCTGCTCAGAATTCTTTCAGGTGTTCCTACGTGTGACCTGGATTTGACATTTTTGTCTGACAATAATGCGTCTGATATAGACATAATGAATGCAACAAGAAAGGCTATGGATGGACGCAGCTCTCTATATCATTCGGCTGTGTCGCTCACGAATGCACTGATGCACTCTGGAACGACGGACGATTCCTTCTTTCGCTCGAATTTGGAGTGGCTGGGACGTTCTTCGGCCTGGTCAAAATTTACAGCCACTGCAGCTTTTGGTGTTATTCATAAAGGAAGTTTAAATCAGGGTAGAGGCGTTTTGGAGCCATATCTTCCTGGTAGTACTTCTTCGGCGTACGCTAATGGTGGCGCACTTTATGCTCTTGGCTTAGTCTATGCCGGTCACGGAAAGGATGTGCTCAAATATCTTCGCAAGCAGATTGTGGACAACGCCGATGGCACCGACAATAAGGACACAGATGTAATTCTTCATGGTGCTTGCCTTGGTGCAGGTTTAGCTGCCATGGGTTTGGCAGATTCAGAAGTTTATGAGGAGTTGAAAACTACTCTTTACTCAGATTCGGCAATATCCGGAGAAGCTGCCGCATTTGCGATGGGTTTGGTGATGCTTGGGTCAGGAAACATGACTGCTGTCCACGACATGTTTACCTATGCCAAGGAAACACAACACGAAACGATTGTTCGTGGATTAGATATAGGCATAGCCCTCATTTGCTTGGGAAAAGAGGATGCTGCTGAGCCTATCATCAGCAAGCTTTTGGCTCACCAGGATGCAAACTTGAGATACGGTGGCTGCTTTGTGTTGGCTTTGGCGTACTGTGGAACATCGAATAAGGATGCGATTAGACGCCTTTTGCATGTTGGAGTGTCCGACTCTTCTGATAATGTCAGAAGAGTGGCAATCATGGCATTGGGCTTTGTTCTTTTGTCTAACTACAAGAGTGTTCCAACTATTGTTGAGCTTCTAGCGCAATCACACAATGCCCATGTCCGTTATGGTGCTGCCATGGCTCTTGGAATTTCTAGTGCCGGTCGTGCTTTGCAGGACGCAGTTAAAGTCCTTGATCCATTGTCCAAGGATCCTGTCGATTTCGTTCGTGAAGGAGCCACTATCGCGAAGGCCATGATATTGATCCAGCAGACAGATAAGACATATCCACATATGAAGCAATTCCGTGAGGAGCTTGCATCTACTGTCGGAAACAAGCATGAGGAGTCGTTGGCACGTTTTGGAGCATCACTGGCACAAGGAATACTTGATGCAGGTGGAAGAAATGTTACTATTCAGTTAGAGAATGCGCAAACTAACACTTTGAATACAAAGGCAATTGTTGGCTTGACAATGTTTGTTCAATTCTGGTATTGGTTCCCATTGGCACATTTCTTATCTCTTTCCTTTTCTCCTACTGCTATAATAGGTGTGACAGACAAATTGAAGGTTCCAAAGTTTAAGATAGAGTGCCACTCGCAAAAAGACTTATTTGGTTATCCACCAAAGGCCGCTTCTGAAGTAAAGCAACAAACAGAAAAGCTCACAACTGCTGTTCTATCCACTACGGCCAGGGCTAAGGCAAGGGCTGCATTGAAGGCTAAAGATACTAAGGATCAAGACAAGATGGATGTTGATAAGCCGGAGAAGGATATAGACAGTGAGGTTGATAACGAAGATGCGGCTTCTGTGGAAGGCAAAAAAGGGCATGAGTTCACAGTGCCGAACGTCGAATTACAAAACTCGAATTTGCGCACACTTTACCAAGAGAAACCATATTTGATAGAAAATCTGTCTAGAGTTGTTCCTGCTCAGCTCAAGTATATAACCTTCTCGAAGGAGGAAAGATTCACACCAGTAAGGAAATTTCGTGGAATCAGTGGAATTGTCGTTTTGAAGGATTCGCAACCAAGCCAGCGGTTTGAAAAGATCAAGACAATTCGTGAGAGAGCAAATACTGAGGCTCCATTACCAGATCCTTTCACTGTGGATCCAGCTGTGGACAAGACTTTGTTTGAAATTCCAGATGGGGATTGAATTGAATCATACTTTTAAAAATTTTTCCCCTTCATTCTTTCATGTTCTCCTTCCTACTTCAGCAAATACTTTTTACTTAATCAAATACAAGTTTTCTCATATCATTTTAATCCTGGAGCAAAATATCTATATTTGTAAGCGTTATATACCACCACATCGCAACCTAAGCAAACCTGGATAATGCCTTTGCCGTAGGGTCTGATTCTTGTTCAAGATGATCAGTCTTTTCTGCTTTGCGTTTTCTGAGATCTTTTTCTTTCTCCAAAGCCTTCTCAACACGCCTTGATCTTTCTGTTATCAAATTATTTCTCTGCTTTCTCTTCATTCTTCGTAAAGCAGAATTCTTTCCTTTAATATGAGGCTGAATCATTTTGTCGACTTTGTCAAGATGGATGGACTCGTTTTTTCTTTCGGTACGTAAAGCGGCAAGGTCTGCAGGTGTTAAACGTTTCTGGACCTTTCTCTTGTTGACGTTACCTATTGACTCCGGATCTAACGCAATCATATCTGGTTGAAGTTTGTTCAATAATCCTCTAACCTCGGATTCCTGTCTTTGCTTTGCAGTTTCGTATGGGTTGATTTCGAGAGCATCAAAGTTGGCTTCACCTGCTCCAGGAATTATCAACGATTCTATTCCATTTTTATGGCCGCACCCAAGAACATCTTCGAACGGCACAAATCTTGTAGTCTGCACTTGTGAGCCTGAAATATTATGATTCATGTATGGCGATTTCTGATTTTCCTTCAACACATCTTTCCAGATGGTGACATGGGGTCCCCATCCGACTGAAAGTAAGCCGGTATCTGATAAATCTAATGTATTAGCTTGAGTTGGTGTATAATATGAACCAACAACATCGTATTTACGTATATCCCATATCTTCAACGTTTTATCCGCACCACTAACTGCCATATATCTTCCATCCCTGCTAACTGCCAAAGCTCTGACAGGTCCACGACATGCCTGAATTTTAACTAACGGAGTGGGCATACTCGGTGCCCAGAGAGTGACCTGTCCATTTCCGTGACCCAAATGCATGACAGCATTCCAAGGATTCTTTCTCATAGACTGTGTGGGTCCCAACTTTGTTCTAAGATCAGCCACAAGTTCACCAGTGGAAACATCATGATATTTTAAGTGGCTGGTATTTCCGGCAGTGACCAACAACATATGATAGGGAAGAAAGTCGAGAAGCGTGCAATCAATATGTTGTTGAAGACGATGGAGCTCCATCCCTGTCTTATCATAGATAAAGGTGTACTTCTTCTGGGCAACTGCGAAGTATTGATCATTATGTAAGAATTGCACAGCATGGACAGTTTCATTTAAGAAAAGTTCACAATCAAGCTTTCCAAGTTGCCAATCAAAGGCAGCAACGTGTCCCTTTCTACCTCCTATTAATAATTCTCTTCCATTTCTCGCGTATTCTAAAGTGTACGGTCCATACTGATCCAATTTTAACCTAAACCGCTTTCTTGCGGTTGATGCATCAACCTCCTTTATTATATCATCTTGACTAAATTTGTATGTTCTTTCCATCCCTTCTGCTTCCATATAACCTGCATCTTCTGTCAAAAGTGCTTTGGTACTCTCTGCCGATTTTAACGCACTTTTGTGCTCTTCATCTAGTTCCCGCAGTTTTGAACCCAATCTTCCTGTTCTATGACGCTTCTTCCGACTGAACTCATTCTTCTTCTTATTAATTCCTTTAGTATTAACCATACTTAGTTAAAGTTGACGTTAACTTAAAGATGTCACGTAACGTTGTGCGTGATTCTCGTTGTTATCGTTATGAAATCATAGACATAAAAATGCTTGACTATATTGCATCTGTATAATTTTTCAAATAAAATTTTTTTTTTTTTTTGTAGAGCCGCACCCAGCATCAATCTTGTTCCAAATGGAGACAAGGATTTTCTTCACCATACATCTATGTATTGTCATTGGAAGATAACTTACGATGATATACTACAATTTAGTAAGATATATTTAGTAAATATGGATATTGAATCAAAAGAAAACAGTTATTCCGGATTTCAAAAGCTTTCTCTCTCAATCAGAAGAAGAAAAAGAAGAGAACAAAAAAGGGGAATAAAAAGCAAAAGTGTACCCGTAAATAATCCTCTTGCTGATATCGAGTGTTCTACTTCCTTTGATGGCTCGAATAAATTTTCAAGAAGGTTCTCTATTCGACGATCATTCAAAAGAAGAAAAGCAGACGAGGAACAAGTTCTAAATGATCTAAATAATATCTTGAGAGTGAATAACGAGGATAGGGCCATACTAGAGCAAAATGAGCGGGAAGTTCCCGTTTACAAAAGTCGGTCGCCTGCTGATTCAAGACCTGCTGGAATGCATATGGAAATTGATGATTCATTTTCTACCGTTGTGAGTCGAAAGCCAGACATTTTTGAAACAGGAGAAAAGAAGGAATTCTACCAGACTAAGGAAAGAAAATCTTTGAGCAAGGCTGTAAAGAGAATATTTAAGCACTTGTTCAGTCAAAAGACTATTAAAAATAATGAGGAACATGATTTGAACAATACAGATCAAACTTTGGACTATTCGAGTAGGAAAAGTCCGAAATTTGGACCGGATGAAACCTTTACATTCAAATCGCTATATATGTCAAATCAAACTTATTTAGCTATCTCATCACGCCAAAGGTCAACCACGCATAATAATGTTAATCCCACCTATTTAAATCTACTTGCTGAGTTGGATCCGGGAAACGAATTTGATACTGAAACTGAAATCCTACGCAATGAGGCAGTGAATAAAGGCAAAGACACATTTTTAAGTACCGTTTGGAATATATGGGATGAAACTATAACTGAATCATACGATACCGAGAAAAAGAAAACACTGTACAATCTTCATTTTTGCGTCTCCATGAAAGTTTATAAGTTTTCACATATCCAAAAAGCTAATAAAGAATATGAGTCAATATTAAGGTTTCCTCAGAATGAAAATAACCAGGTTTTCATATGCCGTTATGGAATTAAACCTGGTGGCCATGGCATTTTCTCAGAGGGATTACGAATAATAGTTAATGTTCCTAGTTCGCAAGGAGAACAGATGTGGTCAATTACAAATAAGTTATTATTCACCGATGATATATTCTGCTCCAATTTTGATATACCAATATTTGCTCTTTCATGGAAGAAAGGTGACTCAGAATGTTTGGCTTTATGCTATTGGATCTTTAATAATGAGATGAACCTTTCGTATGTTAGGAATCTCACAAAGGTGCTTTCCAATTTCTACCCACAGCATCTAAAAGCAATATTCCACTCCGTGAGATATTTTTTCAATAACACTAGAGAAGGCGGTTCTATTGTACCTTAGAATAATATTTAGCTTTATACACTTTATGATGGGTTAATAGCTTTGTTGTTTGATGCTTCGGTATACCTCCAGATGAAACAAGTCAGGTAAGGATGTATATATATATATATATAAATTTTTTTTTTCGTAATACTACTATTAGCATCCTACAGAATTTCGTGCCCCGGATAACAAGTCAAATAATACAATTACGCTCCTGCATGTGTACATGTTTTATGATATTGGCTGTCAAGAATTCTTCAGTTTTAATAACAGTAACTTGAAACAATGGGATTGACAGCTGCTGAACGTAGAAGAATTCTTCGGGAACGGAGAGCCAAGAGACTTGCTTCAAATGCTTCTGATAGACTTAAAAAAATTGCGGGTCTGAATGGGTCGGAAGTTACCGGTACGGCGGTTGCTGAACAAGAGGTTTCTGAGCAAAATGGTAAAGATTCTAAGAACGAGTCAGATCTAAATGAAAGTGTTGGAAGAAACGGAAGTTTGGATACGGAACATACAGAAGGAGAATTCGTGCTTCCTGATCTATCCAAACTCAATGTGGCTGACCCATTGCATAGGAACTCATCGGAGGAAGATAACGTGATTGACGATGAGATCGATGAAACAGATATGGATAAACTGATGCAAAACATTTTTAGTAAAATGGAACATTCAAAGCAGCACTCAGATGATTCTTCTTTGCCTTCATTGCTTCCTGATGATTTTATGAAGACTATGTCATCGATGTTAAAGCAGTCGGCAAAGAATGGTGGACAAGGGCAGTTACCCGATCTTGCAAGCAAAATCCAAGCTGAATCGCATGAAAGTTCTGTGAAGAGTGCTACACAAACAAAATATGAGAATGACATGAAGCGCTATACTGAATATGAGATTACAAGAATCAATGTATATTTCACTCTATTTCGCTTTCTTGCGATAATAGCTATAATTACTATTCATGTTGCAGGGTATACAGACTATACAGCTTCATTTGAAAACTTAAGACCATCATTTCAAGATAATAAGCACTCTTTTTGGTCTCGTTTTCAATTCTGGTCTAATGGGG
Source organism: Brettanomyces bruxellensis (assembly GCF_011074885.1). NCBI lineage: Eukaryota > Fungi > Ascomycota > Pichiomycetes > Pichiales > Pichiaceae > Brettanomyces > Brettanomyces bruxellensis. Next base: position 3,199,160 of record NC_054690.1, on the reverse strand, counting down.
ATATGATTTTGCGGGACGCTAGATCCAGTAGATTCTGGACATACTTTATGACGTTGGAAGTTATAGCCTCAATGTTATATTACTCAATTCGTTCAAGGTTACCCGAATCTAGCCCGCAGATAATAACCATGCTTATAGGTTTTATTCCTTCTCGTTTCCAAGGATTAGCTCATACTGCTACCCGCCAATTTGACGTCTTATTGCGTTTTATCACCGACCTTGCATTTGTTATAGTAGTTATGGGATTACTAACATACTTTTTTGAGAAAAATAACTGATTAAATAGTACTCCCACGATTTCTAAATTGGAATATTTGTTTAATTCCCAACATTGAATACGCTTTTTTGCGAGGTATCACTACTTTGGTATTTTTAATGCTAACGAGCGAATGGTCGGTTTAAAAGGTCTAAATATGAGAGGTGACAAAAGTAAAAGGAAATGATATAATGGAGAAGGAAAGCCATATATTCAGGACACTAGTAATTAGTGCTGGGAGATTCCTTTGTATAAAAGAATGAAACGTGTATTCTGACCACGATTTTTTCAATTTTTTGCTGTTTATCTTTTGATGATAAAGAAGATAAAAACATAAGTTTAAATAAATGAATAAGTCTTTACTGATAAATCGATCCTAAACTAAAACATAAAAATATACCCAAAATATGTATGCAAACCTATGATTAATTCTATAAGTTAAAAATCATTCTGTACATTTACCTAAATTTATATACTACGACTGTGTCGAAACAAATATTTGTGTAGCATTTTCATTTCATTATCCCGTTAATAGATCTAATTCTTCTCGTCATCTGAACCGACAATTTCCATCCAGGTTTTTCCCTCTTTTTTCAATTCCTGAACAATCTCATCTTTGATCTTGTCTGGGATTCCTGGTCCTCTGTAAGCAAACGAAGTGTACAACTCGATTGCACTTGCACCAGCTTTGGCGAATGCAATAGCATCCTTACCTGTGAAAATACCACCACATCCGATCAAAACCAAATCGGAGTCCTTTGTGTATTTTCTCAAAGTACGGAAAGCCTTCAAGGAAATATCTCTCATTGCACGTCCAGACAATCCACCCTTCTCCTGAACAACAGGTCCCTTGGTGATCAAAGAAGCTGGTCTAGCAGTAGTAGTGTTTGACATGAGGATACCGTCAATCTTAGATTTCTTTGCAACATCGGCAATGTCTGCAATCTCTTTTTCGGATAGATCTGGAGCAACCTTGACAATGATAGGAGGTTTTCTTGCTGGATCAATCACATTTGCACCAACCTTATCTCTCTCCTCACGAACTTTTGTAAGCAACTCCAAAAGAACATCCTTTTCCTGGAGATCACGAACACCTGGAGCACTTGGGCAAGAAACATTAAGAACAAGGGCATCGGCATAAGGAGCAAAGGTGTCAACACCAACTAGATAATCATCGATAGTGTCACCATTTCTGTTCTTACCAATGTTAACAAACAAAGATTTACCCTCTCTGAACGAGTTATTGGTCTTGCATGCATTAGACTTCTTCAAATACTTTTCTAGACGAACTCTAAGCCTGGAAAGAATAGTTAGTCTACCATCAGAGTTCAAACCGTATCTGTTGATCACAGTTTCATCAGCGTTAAGTCTGAAGAAACGTGGCCTTGGGTTACCAAACTGGGGCTCAGGGGTAATAGTTCCCACTTCAACAATACCAAAGCCAAGATCGTAAAGGGCATCCATGGCCTCAGCCTGCTTGTCAAAACCGGCAGCCATACCGATAGGATTAGCCAATGTTCTTCCAAAAAGATCAACACGAAGAATTGGATCATCGTGGTCACCAAAAGCACGTGGAAAGATTCCGTACTTAAGCAAAGCAATTCCCAAATGATGTCCCTGCTCAGCAGTAGTGCACCATCTGAAGAGAGGGCACCAGACATACTCGTTTATTGCAGAACGTGCATCCAATGAGTATGCTCCGACACCAAGAATACCAAGGGCTAACAAAGCACCTCCAGAGACGCCTGCACGAGCAACAGGCTTTGGAAAATGCTTCTTTGCAGTTTGTGACATATTTCTGGTGAACTGTGCAAACTGTTTACCAGAGTAACGCTGGAACAACGAACGGAAGCTGTTGAAAGACATTTTGTTTTGACCCTGTGTATACTCTCTTTTGATCTGGCAACAGTCTTAACTTAAGCTTTTGCGATCTGCCTGGATTCGGAGACAGATAGAAAAAAGGAGCAAAATTTTTTTTATCCTTCTTATAGGGAGGTAGCCAATACGTCTTCGGACTTTCTTTTTGGTGGACTTCGAAACCTTCTTATATGCGTTTGCGCTTAGAAGCAAAATGTGATAATATTCTCTAGTTTTTCAATAAAAAATGAAATATTCTCGCGAAAAATTTTTCTTCTGATTGTAATTCTGAGTTTAATCCCTTCGTTTGGCTAGCACATTTCCGTTCTTTGCATTACATCAATAATTCAAACGGATATTGGTGTCGCGTCGATAGATAGAAAATCCCGACGACTCCTTCTAAGATGATTGTCTGCATGGAAGAAAAGGTACCAAAGCACATTGTTCACTATAAAAACATTTCTCCGTCAACAGTATCGGATGATTTCTTCAGTTTTTATTCTAGCATTGTTAGAACTACAAAAAAGTTTTCTTGTACATTGTTAGTTATGATCCTCATCTCTAGATTGCATTCATCTCGTATAAAATTTTTTTGATAATTTTTCACTTTTACGAGTGAATTAACTTGGAAACCGGGCTTTAGAGATGGTCACAAGATAACAGGACGCCCGATAAATATGAGGGTTTCCAACGGCAGATGTGCGATAAGGCACCAGTCGAATGTTAGTGGATAAGGTTACTTAAAGTTTAAACCGTTGAAAATTCCATAAATAAATAAAAAACGAATAAAGTTTGTATGTACAAAGTATTCTTTAATCTTTCTTTTCCACATTTTGTTCCCTTATTACATCCCATGCAGACTTAGTTTCAGAGCCCCCAGCGCCTGATAAGGATGAATTGTATGACTGCGAATCTTCTGACGTTCTATGTTGCTTTTGTGATTTCTCAATGTTACCATTACTGTTGCTATTATTACCCAAGTAGGAATCTCTCGAGGACAATAATGGATAATTATCAGACTGAACTGAATTGTATGAAGGTGATTGTGGGTCATTGGATGGTGCTGCATATCCGTAATAAGAGCTGCTATCAGATGAAAATCTGCTTTGTTCATCGGAGTTTGAGTTTGAGTCCTCATTCATAGAATGTTCCGAATACTCTGAGGCAAGTTCATTAGTGCCATTACCGCTCTTTAGTTCTGTCTGTTGTTCATGCCTTATTTTGTCCCATGCAGATGTAAGCTCTGGATTTTCTGGTGTCGACCTATTATATTCCCCAAATCCCTGAATGCCATTTTTGGGGCGATGCGTTTCAGGGAGCATAGCATTGGGATTTCGTGGATCCCTGATCCTTTTTGTTGGATCTGAGGCTGACTGTTTAAAGTAGTTGGACCAGAACCAGGATTTTGTGAAAGGATCCGGTGTCACTTCAAGAACTTTGTTAACCTTCGAATCCTGAGTATATTTCTTATGAATCTTTTTCATGCTTTTATTGTAAAGAAGTGGTGCCATCAATGCTGGAACAGTAGATAACCCGAAAAATCCACCGACAATAGGGAATAAAGGATTCAGAAGCTTGTTTTTTTTCTTTAAAATAAACGGAAGAGTAACACCAGTCGCAAATCCCATTGATGCAAAAAGAAGTGTTCTGCGCCAGAGTTCTTCGTAAAATACATAAAGGTCCATCCGTTCATGGTAACCAAGATTGTGTTCATTGTCATAAAATGCAATCGCCCTTTTTTTGGCCTCTTGAAAGGCAGGGCTATTCTGGTCAATTGTTGACATGATGAAGATCTTCAAGTACCTTTTGTCAAGATGGCGGCGAACTAATAGCAAACTAGAATAACTAATTAATTAAAATACTGAGCCGAAGGACAATTGAACCTCGAAATTTGAACTGTGTATGATACTTCGTGTGATAGCTCGTCTAATGACTTTGAAATGATATATTACTGTGCGGATATGCTGTTAACAGCAATTCAAGCGCTAATGTTAATTGGTAATTTTTAACTATTACGCTACGGCGTTGGCTCACGGAAGACGTCTTTAAATTTTATGTATATATATATTTTTTCCCCTCATTTTTTTATTTACTTCTCTCTCACTTGACATTTCTGGGAAAATATTGGAACGTTGATAGGACGGACAAGACAATCTTAAACTTATCCAAGCACAAATCAAAAAACATTGTTTGGAATAAATGAATTAGCCAGACTTTTTCAGCGTTACTCTCCTAGAAATAATCAATGAATCTAGTACGACTCGGAATAAATTCGATCAACAAAGTGTATTTGAAAGAGTTCAGCAGATCGTATAAGGTATTAGCTATAGAATCTTCCTGCGATGATGCTTGTATTACACTTATGGACAGATACTCCAAAAAGGAGCCACCACGTATAATTGATGAGCTTAAAGATACTCTTGACTCATCCGGTGTTGGAGGCGTTGTGCCAGCTGCTGCTGCAAAGCATAATAGTAGAAGCATTTCCGAATTAGCTAACAGGGCTATTGTGAGAAATGGGTGGAACACAGAAACGACAAAGCCGGATTTAATTTGTGCAACGCGGGGACCAGGAATGACATCATCACTAGTTGCTGGCTATCAATTGGGGTTGGGCCTATCTATAGCATGGCAAATACCAATTGTTGGTGTGAATCATATGCTTGGGCATTTAATGATGGCAAGGATGGCCAGCAACGGTAAATATCCATCATATCCATTTCTCAGTATATTGGTAAGTGGTGGTCATACCGTGTGCGTTTTAAGTAGGTCACTACTTGATCATGAGATACTAGTGGATACAGTTGATATTGCAGCGGGGGATGCACTTGATAAATGCGGTAGAGAGTTGGGATTTCACGGCAATATGATTGGAAAGGAGATGGACACATTCTTGAGACAGCACTCCGAGGAGCGAGGAAAGCCACCACTTTTAGATATACGTGAACCAATGAAAAATCAGGCTCACAGAAAGAACGTTCTTAAATATTCATTTGCGTCTTTCATTTCGCAGGTTAGACGATCCATTGATAAGAAGTACAATAATGTCATTCCATCAGACAGCAAGATCATTGCCAGAATGGCCTATCAGGTTGAAGATGCGATATTCCAACATATAATCACTAAGATAAAGCTGGCAATAAAAGAGAGAAATTTGTTTATAGACAACTTCGTGTGTGCAGGTGGTGTCGGATCGAATTTAACGTTGAGAAAAATGCTTGAAGATCAACTCCGACCTTTGGACATTGTGAATTTTTATTACCCTGATCCTAAGTATTGTACAGACAACTCCACCATGATTGGCTGGGCAGGAATTGAACTATTTGAACGTGGATTGACAACTGACATTTCGACAGCAGTTGTGAGAAAATGGCCAATCGACCGTATTCTGGACTTATATGGTTGGCACAGAAATGATTACTGCTAAAATTGGTCCAAAAACAATCCTCGTTTTCTACCAATAGAACTTGTATATAGATCATTCTAATAACAATACTTGTGTATGTAAATTTTGTTGTTAAGCCGCCTTCAGAAATGCCTCCTTGATTTCGTAAATTTCGACGATTCGCTTCCATGTGTTATAATCAAGATCAAATATTATATGCGACTTGGAATCATCTTTGGTGATAAATCTAGGATGATTCTGTAATGTGTTATTACTTGCCTGTTGAATGTACAGCAGTCCACTGTTTTCATCCCTCGATAATATAACTTTATCATGATTTATAAGAAAACTCGTGTAAAAGAGATTTTCGACAGACCGCCCAAATGACACAGGATCAATAAAAAAGTTGAAGAAAGGCACTTTTTCAAAATTACGAGTCCGAAGCTGCTTGAATAAGTTTTCCGAGTTCTTGGTAGTCAAATCCATCTTTTCACGATTAGCAATTTCTTGGGCCTCTTTTTCATTGGCAGTCTTTGTGATTTTACTCCTTGAATCATCGGCAACCCTCTTTCTTACTTGTCTTTGCTTCTTTGACAATTCCAAAGGTCCCAATAAAAACTCGCAAGTTGCTGCACGATTTGAAAATCTGTTGAACATACATCCAAGTTCTAACCAGTTTACACGAATCAAGTCAGAACGTTCGCTAACGATACCATCGTCTGACTCGAATTTATCCTTAAACTTACTGCTGAACTCTTTGAAGTCCAAAAGCTTTTCGGATCGTCCAAGTCGTAAACTTTTTGTAGCCACTCTTGCTTGATAACCGATTTCTCTTAAAGTCGATGAATCCTTCGCCACTATATTTGTCTGCACTCCTGACTTTGTTTGAGCAAATAAATCATCGGCCTTTGCTAACGATTTTGTGACTATTTGAACACCTCCTTCAAGAGCAATCTTTGTTCTCTGCTTTAAGAGCTCTTCGTCTAAATCCCTGTACTTTGACTGTAAGAGGAAACGTTCTTTCTCGCTAAATTCTCGCCTTATAGGATCATCTGTGGATTCTGTATCACCCTTGGAAGCATCACTTTCTGTGTCGGTTGAGCTCGACGAATCGCTATCTGAGTCACTATCGCTTGAACTTGAAACTGATTCCCCAGATTCATCTTGCATGGATATTTGCGAGCTCACCCTACTCTTCTGTCCGTACTGATCATTATTATTATTATTATTATTTAACCTTTGTGAAAGAGCTTTGTCAATCAAATCGTCATCAGCCACAATCTCAACTGGATTAAGATGACGCCTTTTTGATACTAACTCTTCAGATTTAACTTCAGCTTTAACTTTCGAAATATCCCTTTTGTTAGGTGAACTCATGCTAGTATCAATTTTCTGAATTGTGTTCAGAAGTTTTTATTTTCTATTGATTGCAACTAGACTCACGATAATGAAAGGTAAGATCAAATTCGTATTTTTTTTAGAAAACTTGACGCGACGTGAATGAATAATTTATCTGACATCTTTCGTCGCGATTGGCATCTAAGGAACCAAGTCGAAAGATTTATCTCTGCCAAGCAAGTGAACTATTAATAACGAAAAGAAAAGGAGAAATGATAATGAAATTTATACCTTTAATGAATATTGTACTAGAAAGAAGTGAGAGAGTATATATTGGAAATAAGGAGTGTTAATCAATCATCGGCAAAAGTATTCTTAAATATATAAGCACAGTTATTGTAACGATCAAGGATTGCTTGCTTGGCTTTAGATGTTTCAGTGTGTAAAGTGCTATTGCACTTGTATGAAAGCACCTCCCTCAAAAATACTTTAAAAAAGAACAGTAAATATTGGTTTTTATAAGAAAATCCAGGCCTGAACAAGGTCTGATCTTGAAGCACTATTCAGTGCTTACCTATAATCAGGTGAACAGATGAAGCACAGGTTGTCAAAGAAATGGAGAAAGAAGACTTGTTTTATTTCCACCATAAAAGAAAAATGAGAAGGAAACACATTGTAAAACAGATGGGTGAGTACAACTCTTAGAGATGGGAAAGCAATTTCGTGTGGGAAAAGCTCGAAACACTGGTAAGGATTGGATGATGTATAATCAGAAAAAACGGCTGGTTGAAAATTAGACTGTCAGCTCATTGTGTAGTATTCTCAGTAAAAATAGCTCATAGAGCATATAATGTTGATTTTGAACACACACACGCCACATTTCACGGGAAGAAAACTAAAGCCGCCTCAGTCATAATCGCGTACATTTTCGTTATTCATGATAAACCGAAAACTAGATCATTACAGTGATCCAACGCGTTGGGTAACCTTTCAATCCTCTTTCATCAAATCAGCTATAAGCCGGATACCCTCTGATCACCAGCAAAATATGTCTATCATCTCTGAAATAAGGAAAGACAGTATTGACTAGTTGACGGAGTGCACATCGATTAAATCGAAATCCTTAGGAGAGCCGCCGTGCCGTGACCAAGAAGCAGTGACATAGAGCCAACAAAATAAATTACACGGAAGCTTTCTAGGCCCTCAATTGGAGCTTCATTTACTGGAGTGTCACATCTCCTAGTATATCATACTATTTCATTTGCACTCTGTCGTTATCTAAAATGCACTATTTCATGCATGGTCCACGCAGATGACCAGCATTTCAAAAATTTGAACTTGCGGAATATATATATAATCTCAATTCTTAGTGCATCGTGTGCTATTATCGAAACACGGTTTATAGATTAATTGGTTGCAAGATCCAAGCGAGTGTAAATTTTTTAATTTTAAACGAATTCAACTCAGATGACAGCGCTTTGACATATCTTATTATTGTATCTACTTAGATGCGTCCATATCGTACAGAATAACCATTTAATTCTTGGTATTCCGAACTCGAGCGCGAATACTTCACTTTTTTTTGTTGTTTGTATTCGTGACTCCCCTTCCTCCGCTCCCAAGAAGATTTCCGCTACACCGGAAATATTAAAAAAAAGAACTGAAAAATACAGGATGTAACAAACGCAAACATATTGATGTTAGTCCAGGGGATATAGCTTCATTTACTTTTATTTTCAAAAAAGTTCTTGGCATAATTTGTCATCCTCTGTCATATAACATTATCTCTGTTCTCAAAAGCATACTCAGGACAACCCAATGGACTAGATGGATGGGTTCTATCTCAGCAGTTGCTTTGTAGGATTACTGAGATTTGATGTAATGAAATTATTTTTACTCCAAGCACTTACCCTCGGAGTACGGTCGGACTTGTAAATTGGTCTAGCATAAATTAGATAAATTGAATGATTCAAGAAAATAAAAAATAAAGAGCTATGGCCATTAATAACGATTTCTTTGTTTGAGATAAAAAGGAACAGAAAGGAAATTGCGAACATTACGTCTTTCTTGCTCGATAAAGGTCATGCTTTTTGGATCTAATTGGAAGTTCGCATACATTCTATACAAATTTGCTGGCAGCTGTTTCTTTGCCTGATTTTGCTTTTTTCAAATTCCCTCTTATTAGTTGGAAATACTGAGTATTCAAATTCACACCCGCACAAGTACCCCCACAAAATTTTTTTATATTAAATATATACACAATGTAACCCAGAATGCTAAAAGCAAGGTTCCGTTGCTCCACTTCCCAAAATTTCGCTCAGCGTTTGGCCCAAACATTGAAACAATAAACTTTTCTGGGGCCGACAGCTTAAGCTTAAAAAAACAATGTAAAAAAATATTTTCTTATGCACAGGAATATTGTGCCAATCAAAATATTTGATTGTTTCTTTACAATAAAAACTTTAAAGTAGATCTATGGTTGTACCAAGGGAAGACGTGAAATGTTAGATACAGTGCCGAAAATAAATAATTATCAAAATGTGTGAACTGATTCTTCGAATAACACCGGGGACGTGATGACTGTATGTATGACTTTCCGTGTGCCCTGCTCTTTGTTGAATCGCGCCCTTTTCCCCACATTATGAAGATGTACTCACATCAGATAACAGATAGCATCAGAATTAGTTAACTGGTACATTAATCATGCTTAATCTGTTGCTAGTATAAATATCTGTGTATTTGGCTTTCCTTCCTCTTCATCTAATCCCAATATTTTTATGATATCTAAGCAATCGTTATTTTTATTGGTTGCAAAAAAGTTAAATACATTGGTTATAATATGAGCCTTGATCTTGAACGTCAAAAAACTGTCGAGTCGGTTCAGCGATTGACAAGAACTGCAACAGTTGCATCTGTTAAACAGGATGAACAAACCATTAAAGATTATCAAAACCAAATTTATTCTTCTGCAAAACCTAAGTTTACAAAGGAAAATGTGAAGAATTACATGATCACAAGATTGACACAACTTGTTCCTTCAAAAGAGATCATGAGAACAAATAAGCGTCTCATTAATCCTATTCCTGGATTAAAGCAAGTTGATAGAAGGCAATGGTATAATATAATGGTTGCATTTTGGTGTTGGAGTTGGGATGCATACGACTTTTTCACAATTTCTCTTAATATAACACAACTCTCAGAGGACTTAGATGTGAGTGTCAAAAGTATTACGTGGGGTATTACGTTGGTTTTAATGCTACGTTCTATCGGTGCTTTTGTTTTTGGTTATTATGGTGATCGATACGGACGAAAGTATCCTTTGGCTGTCAATATGTTTCTTGTCACTCTTTTAAAAATTGGAACTGGCTTTATCAAAACGTACAAAGAATTCTTGGCTGTGCGGTCTCTTTTCGGTATTCTTTTAGGTGGGGTCTATGGTAATGCAACTGCATTGGCCTTAGATGATTGTCCTGTTGATGCTAGAGGATTTGTTTCAGGATTTGTCCAACAGGGATACGCTTTTGGTTACTTAATGGCTGTCATATTCAAGAGAGCTATTGGTGACAATAGTAAATATCACTGGAAGGCTATGTATTGGTTTGGTGCTGGTGTGTGCTTCATTATTGTTGTGGCAATTTTGTTTGCCCCAGAGACTAAGGCATACAGTAGGCAGAAGGAGGTTGAGGCATTTAACCGAAAGCATCATATCGAGCAACTGACATTTAAGCAAAAGGCTCTAAGGGCTATTAAATGTTATTGGCTTGTTATAATTTATATGATCTTCCTAATGTCCGGATTTAATTTTATGTCTCATGGCACACAGGATTTGTATCCAACATTACTCACGGTTAGATATGGTTATTCTAATAACCGTTCCACTGTTACAAACTGTTTGGCAAACATTGGAGCTTTCATTGGTGGTATTCTCGTTGGTAACTTCTCCAATATCTTTGGAAGAAGACTTTCAATAATGGTCTGCTGCATTGTCGGTGGGGCTTTGATATATCCCTGGGCATTTTGTCCAGGGGCTGGTACAGACGTGGGAGCATTTTTCCTACAGTTTTGTGTTCAAGGTGCTTGGGGTGTTATACCAGTTCATCTTTCCGAACTTTCTCCGCCTTCCTTCCGTTCTTTCGTTGTCGGTGTTTCATACCAATTGGGTAATTTGGTGTCTTCGGCATCATCTACGATTGAAACTACTATTGGGGAAAGGTTCCCAATGGAATCGGCCAGCGGAAAGCATATTTATGATTATGCTAAGGTCATGGCCATCTTTTCGGGAGCTGTTTTTGCCTTTGTTCTCTTTGCTACATTTATTGGTCCAGAACACATGAATGCATCGTTCGAAATAGTTCAGGGTTACGATGATGATGAAGAATTGAAACAGATGTTGACCGATGAAATTCACAAAGTTGATGTTCAGCATAATGAAAATGCGGAATCCGACTTGGAGGAAAAATCCGGTAGTGTTTGCAGTACTGTCAGCGATAACAAGAAAACTGGAAAAAAGTGATTTAGGTGTAGCGAGAAATAGACTTTCGGCCATATCTGGGGAATTGCGCTCCCTGTATACATATATTTATATCTACCATAATGTTCGATTGACGCAATTTCAAGAGGAGGCAATGGTAACGTTTTAGCTTCTATGTATGTACAGTATATTACGGTGAATTGAGAAGTTACGCTTTAATTTCATTGTGTAAGAGTACATAATAAAATACACCTGCTACAAATAATCCTTGCAGTAGAAGTAAACTCAAAAAAAAACCGTTTTAACGTTGGAGGGGACAGGTTGGGCCAAATGGCAAAAAAGAGGATGATCCAGAGGATTTTAGAAAAGAGCATAAAATTCAAAATCATTTTTTCCCAAAAAATATCAAAAAAGAAACGAATACAAGACAAAAAAAAAAACGGATAAGTTTTGTATTGCATCGTTAAAAACAAAAAAAGCTGAAAAAATCAGCAAGCATCCTCTTACCAGATCCTGCATAAGAAAGAACAAAAGACGTGGTTTTAGCTTCATCGAACATAACCTAAGACATTTTGTTTCCTATTTCTTATTGTTTGGTTTGTGTTTCAATATTTTTTTTATTTTTTTTTTTTATTTTTTTTTGAATTTCATCGTTTTTCATTGATCTAAAAGTTCAAACTGTTAATACCATCATCATCCATAAAGAAATCAGCAGATCCTATTTCCGAATCTTTGTTTTGGTTTCCACCGGAAAAATAATGGCTTAGTATTTGCGTGTTGTGGGTCGACTGGCGCGTTTAAATCGTCGGAGGAGTTTGTGGACAAAATCTGAGATTCATTTCCTAGCAATAAATTATCAACAGGAGTTTGCTGAGTCGAGTCGCTTTGAAAAATGTCCAAAGAAGTTGGGGCCATCTTTTGGATGTTTCCAATATTATCAAGTTGTTTATCGATATCGTTGCTGTTTAAGGGCAATTGAGATACATCCTGAGGTGTCTCAGTGGAGACACCAGATAAAGGATCCAAGTCATTGTTCATACCAGGCAAAGATGGACTACCAGAAAAACCTGACGCCGAGTCTCCATTCATTTGTATATTATTGACTGTCTGATAGGGGTCCAGTTGATACGATCCCACATGAGCAATATCTGACATGTTGATAGTATTCGGAACAGATACAGCGGCCCCATTAATACCAATTATTCCTTCTGTAGGAGGGACACTCATTGTTCCTAAGGATATTGGTGTAACAGCTGTGCTGGAGCCATTATCAATTTGCATCTGGTCGGCTGACAATGGCGCAGCTTCGAAAAGTTGTGGTTCAGTAGAAGGACCAGGGAATGACTGCCGAGAAGCAGACTGGCAGTATGATAAAATGGCTGTATTTAGATATTGAAGATGCGGTATACTTCCAGCTAAAACATGCGGAATGCCGGTACCATTTTCACCAATATGTGCACTTCCAACTTGCTGACCCTCGCTAAAGTCCTCACAAATAGACCATTTATTTGCATTCTCCCGTCCGGTACTCGGATCTCGAAAGAAATGAACAGCAAATTTAGGAGGAGCCGAAAGTTCCATTTGTAACTGAGTATGAGGAGAAATGTTCATATTCTTCTCGGAATCACCTGAGGATTTCTGAGCCTGATTGTCAATAAACGATGTTCTGACAATGTTTGCAACTGGAAAGAATATTCTGAACAGCACCTTCTCATTTTGAAAAACACCCGAGAAAAAGTAGTTCAGTTCATGATCTTTTTTGGAAAGAATAACGAGGAGATCGGTTGTGTCCATGGATTTATTCAATAAGCGGGGAGATAAATTGTGAATCCCCACAAGAGAACTCTTGCTAATTGAGCCAGAGCGTATTCGTTGCCATTGCCCCACGGCAAGAGATCTGCAATCTATAAGGCTATATTTCTCGTTAATTTCTAGAGGTAACATTGAACTTGGCCCACCAAGTCGTTCCCCTAGCTCTTTTTGTTGTTCTTCTTCTTTTACTTTCTTTAACTTCTCCAACTTTCTTTGCTTTGCACGTCTATTTTGAAACCAAATCCGAACAGACCTCTCGGTCATCCCGGTCTTAGTCGCAATTATCTTTCGCACGGCCGAGGACGGATTCGAGGACTTGTTAAATTCCGATATCAATAATTCAAGAATCTCTCCGGAGGCTCTTGATCGCCTTTGCTGTCTTTCCGTTCCATCATCGGGTCGATCACCTCCATGAGATGAAGACCTGCGAGCTTTTCGATTTTTGGAAGCATTTTCTGACGGTTGGCTAACTGCCGGTTGTGATATAGTACTGACTTGTTCAATCTTCCTTGTACTATCTGCCATCTGGATGTGTTACAATTTCTATAAACTGCTGCTTTTGACTGAGATGCAACCGTAATTTTATCTTAATAAATTCTGAACATTGATTATTTCCAAGATATTTATGCTTGGGATATCAATAGCCCTGAAGACTATACTCAACCTGCACGAAGAAACAAATGTAGAAGTGTTAGAAGCACGTCAAAATCTTTGATGATGTGTATCTGTTTACTTTGATTTCGAATACCTCAAACTTGTGACAGTTGTTATTGCATAAAATATGCTCTAAAATTCTTCTTCTGCAATAGTAGGCGAAAATATGTTGAACAGATGATGAACGTTATAGGGTGCACTAATGACGAGAAATGAGGGGGGCCGGAGGGGGTAGGGGGTAGAGGGGGAAAGGAAAAATATGAATAAAAAAAAATAAAAWWAAAAAAAAAGGTGTGGAGACAAAAAAAAGATTGAGTTGAGTAGTACTTAGTTATTTGTTGAACTCATCAGGAAGAAGTTATTTAAAAATACTATTGGATATCATACGATAAAAATAACAATAATATACATATTAAAGAGTACATAGAACTTTAGAACGGCAAAGCCAACATTTCATATTTTGCTGAGTCAAAAACCTCATGTCATAGTAGATGGTAAAACATGCGATTTCTCGGACGATCGCATTACGTAAAGTGCGAGGCCCTAGAACAAGCAAGAAAAAACGTACCGGCACGTGCAATAAAAAAATGTAAGGATGCAAATATCAAATCGTCCCGCCCACTAACAACCGGTCATCGTTTAAATTTATTTTTAAAAATAAATTTACGGGGTAAGTTGTAAACGAGAAGTGACAATGTAAAAATACCTTGAAATCTTAACTTTCATGATAACGACCTCCGCATATGATGCATACTCTCAAACTGTTAAGAACAAAGTCCGTTATTGTGCCATAAGAAAATCCTTCAGGCACCCGTAAAACTCGAGAGCCGCAATAATTGCATATTCTAATTTTAGGGCTCAGTATTGGGATTAAAGTAAGGGCGCAAACTTTCCATGTATGACCTTCCTCCGACGTAATCGATGTACTAATCAAATCCCGTTGCGGATTAGAGGTAAAAGTGAATGTTTCGGATAAATCAGGAGCACCGGGAACAGGAAGAGCTAAATTATTCTTATCTCCAAGGATATTCGAACTGCCTTCTTCCGGCAATCCAAGTAAGCGCAGAAATTGTCGGCACATCAATCTATCATATACGGAACTCATTTCCACTCTCTTTGTTCTCACCAGTTCAATTATTAACCTTGCTAATCTGAGCTCGTTGCCATCATCTTGAGATTGGTTTATCAAAGTCATCAAAGTATTATTTATCCTTACTTGTTCGGATTGTGGGGATAGTATAAGATTTTTTTGTAGATAGGCTTCGCAGCTCATTCCATCCTCAAATGGAACAACAATAGATCCATCGGAAATTTCCTGCTTTTCAACATCTATTGTTTTGTTATCCGCATCATGCCTGTCTAAATATTTTGTGAAGTTCATTGTTTGAACCTTCAAGAGAGGAGAGCTTTGAACACAACTGAATACATTCAGATTGTGAAATATAGAGTAATCCAATTTAGATTTTGTAACTGGAACAACAGAAAAGTATATGTTATCATGATGCGACACTATGCGACCATCTACAGGCTGCGTACGATCAAATAATGATGTCAACAAGCCTAAAAACTTTCCTGATGGATCTATTTCCATGGAAAGTACTCGATAACTTCCTTTTTTCCTTAATCCATTAAGATGGTCAAAAATTGGTAAGTTTTCCGTTGCTTGAATCACTGATCTATAATTCATTTTTTTACCATAAATTGGACCACAATTTGCAAAAGAGCTTTTCGATGGAAGATCAATCTTAAGATAAACAAAGTTTGAAAGCATGTCAGATATAAAGGTATATAAGATGACATGGGAGTCCGCATCTCGATTAATCACAAACTGGGTCAAAGAGTTGCATTGAAAATTGTTTCCAAATAAGTCTCTTTCAAGTAATTGAATATGCTTCTTGTCACTTAAAATAATAAATTTTATCTTATTCGTTGACACAGTTGACAAAACAATTTGAGATTCACCGACTTTCTTAAATTTAACTGCAGATATTCTAGAATTGTAGTCAAGTATCTTTGTGAATGTCGAATCAACAAAAAGTTTCTTAGATCTGGTATCAAAGTTCAATGCCTTCAGAATTACGCGGTTTTTTGAGGTTATCATGGCGACATAAGAAATTAATATAGCGCTGTCAAGTTCGCTATGTACCCAGTCTGATATCTTACTTTTTCTAACGTACTCATCATCTGAAGTTTCCAAAGTCAATGAAGTGTCAAAAGAACCATTTCTTTCGGGTTTATTGGTTTTGGGATTAATCGCATATAAATATGTTGTCGAAGATTCGGTAAAAACAATGAACGTATTTTCTGGCATTCTTGGCCACACTGGGGGAGTAACACTGTCAATATCTATCTTATGCACCCAAGAAATTGAATGGATTCTAATTTTCCAAGTTTGTCCATAGTAAGCACGTTATTTATATCTATTGTCTCCCGTTCAGCAATACTTTTATTTAAAAGAGAAATCATTTTTAAATCCCCATCTTTTTCCTCTAATAAATATCCATTAAGGGAGTCGGTAACAACCGTGATTAAGGGTCCCCCGGATTTGCTCACTCCTGATTCGGAAAAGTCAACTTCAATCGGATTGTTGTCATTTTGTTGTCCAAGTACATGACTTTTTGTTTGCCCTATACGGATTGCTTCATTATCACACAACACGGAAATTAGGTAATTTTCCCAATTCATTAAAGTTCCAGAGTACCGATATGATGTCACCAATTCACCAATATCTTTCGGATCTGAATCTGGCTGATTTCGAGCTTTTAGGTAGAGTAATTCCTTTTTGAAAAGCAACATAACACCACCTTCACTTGACCAGTGTATTTGGTCAGGAAGATGTGTTCCGACACATCGGGTTATATTGTAGTCTTCAAGCATAATGAAGCCTAAAATGAATCCTTTACTGACAATAAATAAGGCTTAGTTAGTGTTATCAACACGGGTGATCCAATATATTTCGTACAGACGCGTAATTTCTTCGGGGAAAAAAATGCATATATATGAGAGACCAATAAGCTGAAAAGAAAAAAAAAACTACGAAGAGAAGACTTCTACAGGTTTGAAGGTACAGCATATCTCCCAGTGTGTCTTAACAATTCTAATACAAAAAACTAAAAAAGCATTCGATGTTCGTCGGTATTCTTGGAACATTGGGCTCGGGTATACAGGATGTCGCCGAATTTCTGGTAAACGAGCTTTCTTTTCGGTTCTTGGCACTTAAGAACAAAAATCTTGACGTCTATCAACACCTAGACGTGTTTAAATTCTTTGAGACAGCAAAGGAAATGCAATTATATGCTACAAAGCGTTGGTCAGAAAATTTTGTTATGATTGCGGATATGGCAAATGCCGATTTGGATTTATTTTTGAAAAGACCTTTTTTTCTTTTAATTTCGGTCGACGGTCCTTTAACACAACGGTTTACGAGGTACCAGCAATGTATTTCCGAAAGGAGCGTGAAAGAAGTTTCCCTTGCAGAATTTATTGTTCAATCTGAAGAAAAAAAGTATGCTGATGATTTATTTCTTTTGAGAAATCTCGATAGAGCTAACATCAAGCTTATTAATCAGGCAAAGGACCAAGCAAGTCTGTTCAAAGAGCTCAGAGAACTGGATATCAAAAATCCGGAACGACTCAGACCTGCATGGGATGCATACTTTATGTCTCTAGCAAACTTGGCTGCACATAGAGCAAACTGTATGAAAAGGAGAGTTGGTTGCGTTATAATACGTGACAAGCGAGTTATTGCAACTGGATATAATGGAACTCCTAGAAATTTTAAGAATTGTAATGAGGGTGGATGTCCTAGATGTAACAGTGCTGATGCTTCGGGTGTTGGACTGTCCACGTGCCTTTGTCTTCATGCAGAAGAAAATGCACTTCTTGAAGCCGGCAGAGATCGAATTGGTTCCTCTGCAACTGTATACTGCAACACTTGTCCCTGTTTAACTTGCTCAATTAAAATAATTCAGGCTGGAGTCCGTGAGGTTGTTTACTCTCAAAGTTACTCTATGGATGCATTAAGTTCTCGTGTATTAAAGCAGTCTGGAGTTACTCTTCGCCAGTTTATTCCTCCCAAAAGTGGAATTGTTATTATTAAATAAATTTGAGAAAGCGAGTATTTTAACAATCCAAAATTTGATGCCCCGATTTCATGACCAAAATCTCCAATTTACAGTAATTATTAAGCTGTAAGTGGCTCGCGTGTTTTATCAGGACGATGTTTCTTATCATTCCTCTTTAATGACCTCGAAGTCCCTTCCTTTGGTAAAGTTAATTTTTTGAAACGTTCTTCGAGAGCCTCGATTTGTGCATGCCCTGTTTCAATGGCTACTTCACTTGTCTTAGATAATTGTTTATTCAAGTTATCTTTACATTTGTTTTCCATTGAAATAGGCTTGATATCCTTCTCCAACTTTTCTGATGTCTCTTGCTCTGCATTTTCTGACTTCTCCTTAGTGTATGACTTCCTGTTCTTATCCTCCTCCTCTTTTTCCAATGCAGACAATTCAGTTTCTATACTATTCTCCTCCTCCTGTGTTTCAGTCGTTGTCAAATTTCCAAGTTTAGAAGAGATTTCTGTTGTCCGATCCAATTCGTCACCTATATCTTGCAAGATAGAATCAAGTTCATCAGCATCAGGAGCTTCCTTGTTGATCTTTTTAAGAAGGTCTGCATTGGATTTTAATGTTTCTGCAACGCTAACATTGGTTTTTGCCTCCTGCAACTTCAACCGCACAATCTGCAAATTTTCCAACTTCAACTGATTTTCCACCAATTGTTTCTCCACGATTTTCTTTATCCGAAGTTGACTCTTCGCTAATTTTAACCGTTTCTCCCGAATTAATCCATGAATTTTGTGATCCAATGTATTTAGACTGTTGTGCAAGGTATCATAGTGATTTTGTAGTTTGAAAATAGAATAATTAAGATCAGCTACTGTCTCTAAGGTAGCCAGATCCAGTCCAGATATATTCTCTCCTTTAAAACGACCATCGGAACCTAATAAGTAGGTAATATCACCATTCAAGCCAACATCCATAGTATCGCGGGTTAGATACTGAATGCAGCAGTCAAAATCTGTTTGGGTTTTCACAACATCATTATTTTCCGCCAGCTTTTGAAGATGATTTAATTTAGCTGGATTGTTACTAGTTAGCAATAGCTTTATCTGACCTGCTATATCTTTTAGTTTACTTAAACAAATAAACTTCTCATTCGGAATCAATCCACCGTCATCGGATGATGGATCTGCAGTGTCAAAATTAGTAACATGATTACAGTAAGATGTTCCCATTATGGATCGAAAAATAGATCGCAAAATACCATCACCATTGCCATTAACATCTACCGGCTTTGATTTGAAAAGTGAAAGAGGCACTAGTGTATGATCTTCATTTATCATAGAGTTCAAGACTTCAGATAAACCTTTCGGTATATATGTTAAGGAAGTATCTCGTACAGTCAAAATGCTGACCAAGGTGTTACTATCAAAAGATATAGCATCGTCCTGACACAAGAGTTCCACATGTTTACTAATAATGTCTAGAAGTAAAAACTTCCACGAAGTAAGGTTAGCAGCATATCCCTCGACATTAGTCTGCTTAAGATGTGAAAAATCTGAATAGAGGGAATGAAGCCTTGACCGTTTGAAGTTTTTATCCGATAGAATGAAATCCTCCATCCTGACCTCTATACTACCCTGTATTCAAATGAACAAAAACAAATTATTGTCGAAATGATTGGAATAGAATATGAAACGCAAGCAAATCGGTAAATGGCCTGTCCCAACGACAACGAATAGAGAATTAAGAATGAATAAAATAAAATAAATTATATACGATTTAGTGTCGGATTTCGCGGATTTTTAGAAATTCTAACAAGAGCATAATTTCTGAGAATTGATGCGACACAGAGAATCCCACTTGTGAAAAGGGATATCTGAGTTTTGCTAAAACTATTCTACGTAACAAATACTTCCTTTTTCTTGAAAGAGTTTAAGGAAGACAAGCTAATATATATTTTTTAATTTGAATTGATCTTAATTTAATATTGATTGTATCACAAGTTGACAGTATTGTCCATATTGATATCATTATTGATTATTATTCGTGTCACTGAGTTTTGTAACTTCACACACCAGGAACCGGTATCTAGCTAGTCGACATACCATCCTTACACAAATTAATTAGCTTCATTCTAAATTTGGGTACCATTCACTAAAGAAAATTAATTTTCTTTAAAGCCTACGTGGCACTTGAGTTATTAAGTTGAAAGAATGCCTCTCACCAGAAGACAGGCTGAGGCAGAAGGAAGAAAAGATGAAGTAGAGAGAGAATATGAAGAGGCCATTGGTCATGGAAAGTTTTTAACAAAAGATAAGGAAGAAGACAATGATAACATTTTAGGAAAGCACGACTTATCTTCTCCTGAAGAGGAAGAATTGAGAAAGAAGTCGAGAAGTGGAAAGGGAACTGAAATTCAAGACGAATCAGAAAACAGTTCTACGCTTATGAAAATATTGGAAGAATTAAGAGAATGGAAGGCTTATACAATTGAGAGCTCTAAAAAACATGAGGAAGAAATGAAGAAGTTGGGATTTGACGTAAACCGCACTATTTCCGAAGTTCACGCTACAAGAGAGAAGTTAGCCGAGGATGAACAGACGATTCAGGAAATGGCAAAAAAGCAAGATCAAAAGATGGAAGATATCACATCTAAAAACAAATTTTTATGCGAACACCTTGAACAATTTGAAGTAGATGTTAGAGCAGTTTTGGTGAAGCATGATAAGTATTGTGAGGAATTTGCCAAACACATAAATGATCATGAGACAGATAACAAACGGGTCATTGACGGAATGAAGGAGAGTCTGAAGAAGCACGATATTTCTTTTGAGAATATTACCAAAGATTTAAATGATCACGAGACAGATAACAAAAGGATCATTAAGGAAATGAAGGAGGACTTAATTGTTCAGCAGGCAAGCATTGAGAATGAAAATGCGAGAAAGTTGAAGGAGATTGAAGAACGACTGAACCAACAATTAGACAGACGAGTAAGAAAGTTGGAAACCTTGATAAAGGATAATCCGAAGGAGATCAATGAACGACTGAACCAACAATTAGACGGACGAGTAAGAAAGTTTGAAGACTTGATAAAGGATAATTCGAAGGAGATAACTAAATTGATTGCTACAGAAACTTCGAGAGAAAACAACTACAAATTGCTTAATGAAGACATCAAAAAACTGAATATTGATATGAATCTTTTAAAAATTGAAAAATCTCAAAATTTTGAATTACAAAATAGCTTAAAAACCAAAATGGAAGAACAAGGTGAAAAGATAATAGTTCTACAACAACAAAATCAATATTTGATGGAGGATCACCGTAATGTATCTCGGAAAACAGATAAATTTGCTACAGATATCGCCGTCTTGAGAACGAAATACGAATTGAACATATCCGGTGCAGAAGCGTCAAATGTACGGATACCTAAGTACGAAAACCTTCAAGAGAAACAGAAGCAGAAGTTTGCCAAGACGCAAGATGAAGGATTGTACACCCCTGCAATCAAATACCAACATCCTTATCAGAAGGAAGGAGACCTGAACACTCCAACTCAGGAAGTGAGTCAAGAGGTAACTATGAATACACCTTCAAGTACATCGAATGAGAAGAAAAGGAATGACAACACGTTTGCTTTAATTGCTGAGAGATTGAATCATGTGGACCCCTCAACAGACGAAGAGATGATTTGGAAGGATATGCGTAACTTACTTTCCACCGTCACTGAGCATAAACCTGCATATTGGGATAAGGTACGAAGTGAAATGGAGACGAAATTGACATCAATTGATATTTTAAAACCACTATTTGAGTATAAGAGGGACGGAACCAAATATCAAGCAGCTACCAAAGGAATTTCAAAAATCACATACACTGATTTTGCGCAATACAGTGCTGATTTAATTCAGAAACTAACAAGAATTGGTGTATCTCTTAGAACTGATAAGATCAGATACTCAGACTGGGGCATAATCTTAAGAGAAAATTTTCTTGATGAACGACTGCAACAGGAAATAAACAGGACTTTGAAGCACCATCGCAGTGCCGACAATCCTTGGTCAGTACTAGTTATTTTATTATTCAGAAATTCTAAGGTCAGAATTGCTCCAGACCACAGACAAGAAATTGCTTTGAAGACCGAACCAACCCCTGGAGAATGGTTGGGAACATATCTATGCAGACTCACATTAGATTCCGAAAAATATTGCGACCAACCTAATTGGGCATACACGAACAGGATTATATCGATTTTAACGGAAAACTGTTGTTGGACAGAGATGCAAAACTTACGCGATGCAACAACCTACGACGATTACTTGCGGACCTTTAGGAAAATACCAACTCGACTACCTGTAAGGGCGAAAGAAATTGAATCAACAAAAGCATTTGAAATACAGAGTAGCGACAAGGAGCAAGACACGGCTTACAACATGATGCACCGTTATCCTTCAAATAAGTGGAAAAGCGACCACCGTTCTCGGTCCGACTCAGAAAGAAAAGGAAACAAATTTGAGAGAAAATGGTTTTGCGGCAGATGTAGATGTGAACGCTGTCTAAAATATCGAAGGCATTATTTGGAGTCGGCAACAAATACAGAAAAGGCTAAAGCACGCATAAATCGGTTTCACAGATTTCACTGTGCAAAATGTAAATGCCACCACTGCAAACGAGCATTCAAAGACAAATCAAGGTTACTGAGATTGGAAG
Source organism: Brettanomyces bruxellensis (assembly GCF_011074885.1). Classification (NCBI taxonomy): domain Eukaryota; kingdom Fungi; phylum Ascomycota; class Pichiomycetes; order Pichiales; family Pichiaceae; genus Brettanomyces; species Brettanomyces bruxellensis. Next base: position 3,176,610 of record NC_054690.1, on the reverse strand, counting down.
ATACTATTTATGAGGATTGTTCTGAAGATGAAATGGATGATAGTGATAATACAACATCAGAAGAAACAGACACAGCTGCAGAAGAGAAAGAAGAACACGATCTTGAGTCAGACGACGAACAGGACAAAGAAGGTGATGCCTACCACCACGGAATGTTTCGTATGACCACCTCAAAAGAAGAAGGACAAAATAACAATAGTGGAAAACAATTCATGGTAATCACATTGTTAGACTCAGGAGCGAACAGCAATTTTGTTTATCAAGCAGTTATCGAAGAAATGAAAAGGAGTCCTGATACAATTCTCACACAGAAGAATATGCAAAATACCATTCTTTATCGACTTTTATCGATTGAACAGACAGACAAACGCCACACAGTCGAAACTGCAGATGAACCTGTTTTGGTCAACAGTAGAGCGATGATTAATGTTGAAATTCATTCGAATGAGAGTTCTTTTAATTTTTCAGCATGGTTTTTAATTCTGCCTAGGATGAAGAATATGATAATCTTGGGAAAACCATCACTTTTCAAATTGAACTACGAGTTACAGCCACCAAACAAAGAATGCTTCACTATTGAAGGACACAAATATTACTTTGAGTTCACTGATGCAAAAGGTGCATATAAACTGATGGAATTACCAAATAATTCATTGTTACAACAGCTTAAAGGTACATATCCTGCAGTCTTTACTCCAAAGATTCCCACATCCAATACATCAAACTTTACCTACAAGGTTATCTTGAGGAATTATCCTTACAACAAAGTGAAGCCATATCCAATAAATGCATTACAGACCGAGGCGATTAGGATTTTTGTTGAAGAAGCAGTAACAAACCATATAATGGAGGAACAAGCAGATGATAATGAATTGATCGCACTCGCTCCAGTTTTTCCAGTAGTGCAGAAGGACAAAACACGTGTTGTCACCGATTTTCGTCGCATAAACGAGCATTTGGTTTATCAAAATTTCCCGATACTGCCAGTCCAATCTTTACTCCAGTCATTAGCAACATTTCGTTACTTTACGACAATTGACTTAAAGATGGCATACTACCATGTTCATTTGGATCCAACTGGAGATCAAATTGGAGTTTGCACCACATTTGGAAACTATCGTTTCACCAGACTACCATTTGGACTCGCAAGTTCACCTGCTGTTTTCACTCGCTTTATCAAGAAGATATTGAGACATCTACAAGAAAGAGGAAACGTATATGTGGATAATTATATCGATGACATAATCATTGCTACCCATACTCTTGACGAGCAACACAGAGTCGTTAAGCAAGTTTTCCAATTATTGGACAAGTTTCAGCTTAGAATATCACAGAAGAAGCTTAAACTTATTCAGGAAAAGGTGAATTTTCTTGGTTATGTTATTTCAGATGGAAAGTACTACCCCGATCCAACAAAGGTTGAAGCTCTTGATCATTGGTCTACACCACATACGATCAAACAATGGGAATCATTTTTGGGTTTCATTAATTACTTGAGAAATTTTATTCCAAACTGTTCTCTTCTTTTGAAACCAATGTATGATCATATGACCAAGATGAAGAAGGCGAGGAAGGCTATACCACCCCCTAGTGAAATAATCACATCTTTTGAAACTGTGAAAAGTTTGCTAAAGCGTTGTACAGGATTACGGATTTTCAATCCCAAAATGCCATTGATCATATTTTGTGACGCCTCTCAATTAGGTGTAGGTGCAGTGCTAATGCAACAAGAAGGTGAAAATGGATCATATGTCCCTATTGCTTTTACCAGCAGATCTTTCTCACCAACCCAGCAGCGCTATTCCACATTGGAAAGAGAATTACTTGCAATAATTACAACATTAACGCAAAACAGAATTTTCTTAACGCATGATGTAACCTTATTCACTGACCATCAAGCTTTACTTAGTTTGAACAACCAAGATTGCAAGCTTAGTTTTCGAATTTTAAAATTTGCGGAGATTATTAGTTCTTACAACATCAAATTGAGGCATGTGAAGGGCCAAAGGAATATTAGCGATTTTATCAGCCGTCATAGCATTGACAAACAACCAGAGCTTAATGAAAACGAGCTCCTTGAGATGGCTGCTGTTCCTGTTAATATTGGATCTCCATCTTTCTTAAGAATTCTTAACGTTGAGGATCTTGAATCACTTGATCCTAAGCTTAAAGGGCTTTTTGCATTACATGATGAGGACGAACACGAGGGAAACTCCATAAGCGACACAGACGAAGAACAGTCCCTTACCGACGACGAAGATAACAGGCGCCCTATAAGAAGAGTTGAGAATATATCATTGAATGATCTTGAATTAATCAAGAGGAAATTGAAGAAGGAGAAAATACACAATTTCCCGAGTTGTCTTAAGGAAATAACTCAAGATTTTGTGTTAAGAAATGGTAATTTATGCTACATGCCCGACGATCATACATTATTGAAGGTTGTCTCAGTTGAAGAGATTGCTGCATTATGTCAGACTGAACACGAGAAGTTCCATGGATCTCCTAGACTTCTAATGCATATCATAACACAAGGAAAAGGCTGGTTTAATCCCCATGCAAAGTTGATAGCAATGGATACCGTACGAAACTGTACAAAGTGTGACCTATTCAAACGATTTCAAGATCTTGAAGGGAACATTGATTCGGTGAAAATTGTCGAACCATTTTCAGTATGGCACTTAGACTTCATTGGTCCAATACAGTCTGCGGAGAGCGGAAGCTGCAAACATGTATTACATGCGGTTGAATACACAACTGGCCTATGCTTAGGTTTGCCAGTCAATGCAGTATCAGCAAGACCTGTGCTACAACTCATATTCACTATATATTCTATTTTCCCACCACCAAAGGAAATTGTTTCAGACAATGCTACCGTTTTTAATGGTATTATAGTTGAAACGATAAAGAAGGCTTTCGGTTTCGACTGGAAACATACTAGTGCATATCATCCAAGAGCAAACGCAAAGGTAGAGAAGGTGAATCATCTTATCAAGGAAATATTGAAACGGATAACGTCCGAAAACCAACATTGGGAACGTTCTATTTATGAAGCCATTCATATCTATAACAACCAGGCCAGTATTTATGGATACACACCGACCCAGTTAGCGTTTGGAACACAAGGTTTATACAAACCTCCTATGCAAGAAAATTCCGAATTTTCAAAATTCTGGAATCAGGAATCCGAACCATTTTTGACTGTTGATAATATTGATAGTATGGGACTACAACAATATCGATTACATCAAATGAAGGAAAATAGAGCGGTGACTAACCAGAAACGGAATCATATTCGAGACATGATTAAATTGTTGAATGATCCAAAGGAAAATCACAATTCATATGCCGTTGGCGAATTTGTGATGCTCAGAAAACGTATCAGACATAGGAAATCTGACCCTGCTATTGAAGGTCCTTTTATTGTTAAGGAAGCATATACAAAGGATAGCTATTTATTGAACAAACTTAATGGAACCACATTGGGAACATACAACGTGAAGATGATTTATCCAGCTTTCCAATACTATGGTTCACCATTGAGATGTATTCACTCATACACTCTTTCAGGATCGGAAAGAATCAATAAATTCCACAAGGATTTTTGGCAACAACAGTATTTGAATCTTTATGGAACAAATCACCACTGAAAGCTTGAACGCTTCGCTTTTTCCGGAGAGAGGTATGGTCTTTAGTGTCGGATTTCGCGGATTTTTAGAAATTCTAACAAGAGCATAATTTCTGAGAATTGATGCGACACAGAGAATCCCACTTGTGAAAAGGGATATCTGAGTTTTGCTAAAACTATTCTACGTAACAAATACTTCCTTTTTCTTGAAAGAGTTTAAGGAAGACAAGCTAATATATATTTTTTAATTTGAATTGATCTTAATTTAATATTGATTGTATCACAAGTTGACAGTATTGTCCATATTGATATCATTATTGATTATTATTCGTGTCACTGAGTTTTGTAACTTCACACACCAGGAACCGGTATCTAGCTAGTCGACATACCATCCTTACACAAATTAATTAGCTTCATTCTAAATTTGGGTACCATTCACTAAAACGAAATAAAATAAAACACGATGGACGTCAGCGATAAGTGCACGCGCGATTTCTTTATCCAGCAGAGTTTCCACTAAGTTTAATTTGACGCTTTATATCGTCCTTAGCAAATACAAGAGATCCATTTACTATAAGAGAGAATGTACGGTTTTTGTCAAATTTTACAAAGTACTCTTCCCACTGTTTGCATTCGATCTGGACTGCTTTCCGCAAACACGAATACTTACATGAAATATCGCCTAGTGTCCCAAAAATTCTTGCTATTGAGATAACAAATTTATGCCGCGTCGATACGTCGATAATGGACTCAAGATCACTCACTTATCTTCAATAGCGTGACTTCAAAGAGAATGGCGCTCGATATCTTTCTTGGAATATCTGTATTGAACGTTTTCCTGCCATTAACAGCAATTACATTCAAATAATAAGGCACTCAAACAAATAGCAGATATGTCATCCAATATATTTGAAACTCCGATTTCTCTACTTAATAACTTACTTGAACACTTGACGAGTATATCACAGGGAAGGGCTGTCCCAATCGATTATAAGTTAATTGATAATGCCTGTCTTATTTTGAAGGGTGAAACTTCGTTATACCAAAATTCAGAAAATAGGATATTGGACCAACTAGTTTTGGCGGTTTTGTCTATTATCAGATCAGACAATACTACCTCTGAAGCTAAAGATGCTTCGGTGCAAGTTTTGGATTGCATTCTAAGCCATTATGAATTTGATCAGATTCTAGAACATTTTGGCATGAAGCTATTTATTCAGGGTTTGGAGTCAGAGAAGGAAAGGTTACAAATTCTTGTGATTGATATTCTTTCGAGAGCTGATCCTGCAGATATTATTGCAAATACGTCAGTTGTCCTCCTTTTAGTGCAAATATTGAATGATCCGGAAAGCAGTATCGCTTTAGTAAATGAGACAGAAAAATGCCTTTTTATGTTGGCCAGCAAAGGGGAACTTGTTAGGCGTCGGATCATTTCGGATGAAGTTATATCGAATTTTAGAAAAATCAGAACAAATCTGAAAGTTGTTCCCAGATTGTACGATCTTGTTTTAGAGTTATTGCCTATTGTTCCGAATATACCCGATGACCTTTATCTTGTGACCACCCAAGAGATAACTKCAAGTAATGATATATTAATGGATTCTTTGACCGTTTCGTTCTATCATAATTTGCTTGTACAAATCAGCAAGAATATAAGCTTGCGACCAATTTTGGATAGGTTAGGGGAGCAAATTTCATACATCAGTCGAATATTTTGTGATCCAACGTTTAAGCCAGAAATTGGAAACAGTGATTATATTGACGCTGCTTCGTTTTTGTGTGAATTAAGCAAATTGTCTTTACAGAAATTTGTTGATGCTGACAGTTCTTATCATATTATAGAACATGCTATTTCTTGTTATTTGACGCATAGAAGTTGCAGGCATTTGCTAAGTAATATCAACCCTTCAACACTTGAATCTGAAACCATCTTTCTAAAGAACTTCAAGCTTGAAGGTATAACAACGTCAATTTATTGTAACTTGATCCAAGATTCAAAGATTCTTACCGAAGAGCTTCAAATTAACACAGCTGACATTGAAAAACTAAGCGTGTCTGACTTTCTGGAGATTTTATTATCTCTTGTGCATACAAAGTATGGTTTACACAAACTTACAAGAGATTGGTCACCGCTAATTACGAATCTCTTGGATATCAATGATATTTTGGATTCCGATATTTGGAGAAAAAAACTTGATGTCGTCGGAGAACTCTACGATAAGAGGAGCCAAATTGGTGTGTGGTCTCAAAAAATTGTGGAAGCGTATAGTTTAATGAGAAATGGGCATCCTATTACATCGGAAGCAGATGTCATGGATACTACAGGGCCTTAGTGTATGTGATGTTCTTGTCATATAAATTTTTTTTTTTCCACCCCCGAATTTTCAAATAGCAGTTATAATTTGGTACACCTTATCTATATAAAGTACAATTTGCGTACAATACAAATTCATATTTGTAATCAGAGATATAATGATCCTGCAGAAACTATGTCCCTATGAACAAGCTCATAGCTTTGGTTCATTTTCTGCTCCAATGCAACATTTCCGATTGTCTTTGCAGCGTCAGCTAACTGCTTTATCATCTCCTCTAGCCTTCTGAACATTCTGATCAAAGAACCCTCGTATACATCGGTCATCTTACAAATTTGAGTAAATGTTGCACCCTTACACCACGATAATACAACCTCCATAAGCTCGTATCTGAAGGATTCAACATAATCCTTCTCGATCATGTCAATCTTACACTCACGAGACACCTTGGCTATTTTTGTTGCCATTTCTCTTAGTGTCTTCAACGGTTCTGCAAGCTCTGGAGTAAGCCGTGGAACCTCGTTCGATCTTTCTTCAAAAACAAAGCATGAAAGTAGTGCAGCACATTGCTCAGGTTTAAGTTCGTTAAAGATTCCATTGAAGATTAATTCAGTGAGTAACAATTCGTCCCCTGTACTAATCTCACAAGCAACCCTGCCTTTCATTTGAACAACGTCATCTTGTGAAATAAAGCCAAGTCTCCTTAAAACTCTTTTACGATGTTTTAAATCATCAAGCTGAATAATGGATTGAACTTCCTTGTTCTTTGTTTCAAGAATCTTTATGTTATTTTTCATACTCACAAACTTGGAGTACTGCTCGACTAATTCTTCAAGATCTGGGGAATTAGCGATGGATGTGCTTGAAACCTTTTTTTTCAAAATTGAAATCTTTTTTTCTAACTGCAGGAAATCCTTATCATTAATATGCATCTTTTTGATAGCATTGAGAATAGGTAGACCATTTGGATGTCTTCTGACAATTTCTTTTAAGGCTTTGTCCAATGTCTTTTGAGAACGAGAATTTTTAATGTCCTTGGGCATAATAGACCTGCAACTACTAATTTCCTGAATTGAATTTAGCGTGATTGGAATTATTGCTATGGTTGATTTCTCCTTCTTTGTAGCAGGCCGAACACCAGATGGCAGTAATGGGCTAAAAGGTTTAATCAATTTTAATGGAGCATCCTCAAACATGGTATTGACAAACACATCCACCAAGTATGAATCATGGTCGCTATAATTCTCAGAAAAACGTCTCTGACGATTACGTTTATGATAGTCAATAACTATAGCCCAACCAAACTTCTGATTTCCCACCTTCACATTAATAATCCTTCCACTCTTCAAATGTGGTAAGATATGCGAAGGATGAGTAATTATTTTGCGTTCATCTTCACCGTATCTAGTAAGCTGCTCTTTTAAATCATAGTACTCCTTAATATCGTCATAATGATCTATATGTGATGCAGAAACTTCGTCTTTTAGTTCCTGTATTTGATTCTGAATTTTAGGAACAGATTCTGTTTTCTGGAATTGATAAAAGGAATTCTCCATCATGTACTCTGGTGAGACACCTTCAACTCTAAGAAGATTCAAAATCATGTTGTATCCCAAATGAAATGCGGAATCAAGACGATCTGCCTGACCTTTAAGCATACCTTTCGCCACCTGAGGTTCCATCTTCTCGTCAATCATCATTATAACGATTCCTCGATCGTCCAATCCTCTTCTACCGGCACGACCTGACATTTGAATATACTCACCACCAGAAACCCATCTGAATTCAGTACCATCCCATTTCCGAACTGAGGTAAACACGACAGTTTTAGCAGGCATATTCAATCCAATAGAAAAGGTCTCTGTAGCAAAAAGTACCTTCAAGAATCCTTCTTGGAATAAAATTTCTATGATTTCCTTCAATATTGGTAGCAAACCAGAATGATGAATGCCTATACCTCTTTTTAACAAGGGAAGAATATTCTTAATTTGGGGAAGCTCTTTATCCTCATCCGAAAGCAAATCGATGGCGTTATGAAAAATTTTCGTTAACATTTTCTTTTCATCTTCGGTATTGAAATCTAATTTCGACATCTTCATTGCTAGTGCCTCGCAATCCCTCTTGGAAAACGAAAAAACTATTACTGGATTGTATTTTTTCATCCAAATCATCTTGACGATTTTATAAATATCAGATTTGCTATCATGTACACCTCCCTTCCAAGATTTGCCACCCTTTCGTGAATTTATAGAACCAGGGTCATCACCTTCATGATTTGTAATGCATGCCATGGCTCTCTGGAAATTCTCTTCCCTGAAATTGCTTTTTTCGTCGACAACCAAGTAGATGCCATCGCCATTTGCCGGAAACAAATAGTGTTGTAATGGAGTTGGTCTGAAATCTGTATAAACAATATGACAGGGTTGATTATGAATCTTACAAATCCACTGGGCAAATTCCATTGCATTTGGAATAGTTGCTGATAAAAACACATAATGGACCTTATCCGGTAGCATAATGATAGTTTCTTCCCAAACCACACCTCTAATTTTATCGCGCATATAATGCACTTCGTCAAATATAACCCATGCAACTTCTCTCATAACCTCGGAACCCCTATAAAGCATAGACCTCAAAATTTCAGTTGTCATCACAAGACAACCCGCGTCCGGATTTATCGTAACATCACCTGTCATTAAACCAACATCTCAAACTCAGCTTGTAGTTCTCTGTATTTCTGATTACTAAGAGCTTTAATTGGGGCCGTATATATCACCCTCTGCTTGTCTCTAAGGGATTGAGCAATTGCATATTCTGCCACCACTGTCTTACCTGCGGAAGTATGTGCCGAAACCAAAACAGATTCATTACGATCAATACATGAGATGGATGTATCCTGGAAAGGATCAAGTTTAAAAGGATATGTCTTTGCATCGTTCTTCCTTTTGTGTTGACCAATCGGGATATACTTATAACCTGGGGGAACAGCTACTTGATGTCTCACCTGATGTTTTAACTTCACCTTCTGCTTCTTATCTGTATCAGAATCACCTTTATCAAGTGTCTGAGCACCATTATCAGCGGTTTTCCGTTTAACTTCTCCGAGTAATCCATCAGAAGCATTGACTTCTCTTAAAGCTTCGATTTCTAAATCGTCTGCAACGATTGGATGTACATCCTCTTTTTTCTTGCTTAAATTTGCAGGTTCTTCCTCAAGATGCTGTTTTTTCCTGGAGTTTTCTGAATCGGTTGAGTCCTTAAAATTTCTTTTCTCCTGTTTGCTCTTGTGTGTATTATCCTCCTTCGTCTTCTCAGTCTTAATCAAATTTTCATGCTTCAAAGTCTCAATATTTTGAGGCTTTTCATCGAAAACGTCAAACAAATCAGCCATTTCTGCAAATGTTTAAATTTCCACCTTTCAACCAAATTTGAAGTAGCAGCCTTGGTACGCTTCATTGATGAAGAATGGAAGCATCTGATCTACGTTAATGGCCTTCACTAAATGTGTACAGAAAAAAAGATGAAATACAAAAAAAAATTTTGTGTGAAAATTTTGAGATATAAACGGAAACAGAGGAATTCCTATCATGAAGCAATTGGTTCTAATCATCATTGGTTCTAATCATCATTAATCAAAAAGAAAAATTAAAAATTAGTATATATATCTACTTATCTATATATGTATGCTATAAATACAAATAGTATGTGTTCAACCATGGAATTAAAACATGGTGGAATACTTGCGCAAAAAGTAACCTAAAGTCTTTGATACATTAAAAGGTAGGCACTCTTGCTATTATTCGTTAAATCGCCACCCTTGATTCCGTTCTCTAAAACATCACCTTCTGTAATATGCGTAATTAGTGTATCATCAATGTGAATCCATCCTCCCGTAGGCTCTAAGACATCAACAGTATAATGGCCACCTTCGGCAGATCTTCCATGATGATAGATCACGCCAACAAGTTTATACGTAGGATTACCTTCAATAGATGTCGAAATGCATGACGATGGTAAAGTCAGTTTGGCCTTGTACGCTATTGGCTTTGAAATTTTTTCTATGTGTCCTTCCGAAGCTCCTTTAAAATCGGAAAGCATTAATTCCTGCTCCTTGGTTTGCTTTAGATGCTTTCTCTTCTTTTGTTTTGATGACACAATTTCATAAGCATCCGCCTCGTTCTCGCTTTGGTCTCTCTTAACAAAGGAAAATCTCTTCAGATGAATAATAAGAATCATAGGTAGTTTATCTATTAGGTTCTGTTTTCGTGCACTTTGGTTTCCAAAAGTAATTTCCTCAATTTCGGAAAACTTCTCAAATGCACCTTCTAATGTTGAAGTAGTTGCATCGCTTATATCAAGCTGAATATGCATAAACGGATCTAATGTCACAGACGACTTTTTTGTGTTTGAAGGTTGTAAAACGGATCTGAACTGGCCACCAAATAGTAAAGCAATAGGAGAAGGTTTAAATTCAAACGATCTTTTCACAGAAATCTTTCTATTTGCGCTAACCTCATTCCATTCATGACCATCCGGCTCCTGCCTTTCTTCTGTTCCACATCCTTTACCCTTAGAGTTCTTAATTGAAGTAACTGCATAACGAACTTTTTCAACCGCCACCGGATCTGTTAATCCGTTTTCAAAATTTTGTGCCGCACTTAATGGCATATCTTCGATACTAGTTATGAATTCTTCATGCAAACCGTCCAGCAAATATCCTAGAAATTCTTCTGCGTCTTCCTGCCTTCCCCATTCAAGGTTGCTGAATCTATCCAGCTTTTTGATGGCTGTATAGAAAGGCATAGGATCAATGGACTCGCGCCTAGGAATTACCGTACTTGTAATACTTTTTGCCGGGATACGCTTTTTCTTAAACAAGTCTTGTAACATTAAAAGTGCATCAACCAAAGGCATTTTACTTTCGCCAATCGAGCCCATAGTGCTGTTGCGTATAATGTTTAAAACTTGTGAGAATGGTTCGCATTCAAAAAGCATTTGTAGAACTGAATTCATGTAACAAATGCTGCTGGTGTTAATCAAGCCGTGTGGGGTCACTAAGTTTGACTTTTGATTTGCAATAACAGAGGAAAAGTAATTTGGTTGAAACATTATTTTTAACGAAATAACACCTAATGGCTGCATACTAGCAATCTCTGTACTTTGCTCAACTCCAATTTTTGTAGCCACAACGTCGTCTAATTTATCAATATTAGAATGCTCTTCACCTTTACTAGTATTTTTTGACTTGCTATTGTACGATGTATCTTTGGTTTCGGTGGTCTCTCCTCCTTTTACATTTGATTTTCCGTTTGAATTCTGCTTTGAATCGCAATGTTCGTTTTTTCCAGCAGAGGGAGTTTCTATTCGCTTTCTTATAGCAGTATTTATAAGTATAGGAGAAGAGAACTCCTTAGAAGCCAAGTAAGGGTGAATAACTGCACCATTGTTAGGAATCCTTAGGTGGGGACCATTGGTTAAACATTTTTCCTTTCCATCTGGATAATCCGGATTTTTGTGAAGTCTTCTTTTAAGTAATGAATTCTTTCTAAACTCTGTAAATTCTTTTTCGTTAGTTCCAAAGTATAGTGGCAAATAACGTAACACAACACGTTGAGATGTAGAAAGTGTTGGTACTGTTGCCGACTTATTTTTCTTTATATCATCTTCAAGTTTTTGAGTATCAGTTTTGGTGAGACAACCTTCTTCACTGACGAATGAATTGATGTCAACTTTTTGCGTAGTTTCTTTTTCTATACCGTCTGTGGTGTTCTCTGGGGGATTTTTAGATGCAACAATAACAGTGGCTGCCACCGTGTTTATCTTATTTTTATTTGATATATTTAAATCATGAACAACTGTGTCTTGTATAATGCTTGAAGTTCGAACTTTGGTTTGACTCATAATGTAGAAGTAAGAGAAATAAGAAAGGTAGTGTACGGAAACTCTAAGTGTTCTATATTATAGTTATAGTTGGACAACTTATGCTATTCAAAGATGAATTGAGTAATGTGGTAAAACAGTAGTTGATATTAGAAAAGGAAGTTGTTGGAATTTATTAAAGCGATTACCGTTTCTAATAATCAAGGCAGCGTGCAGTCTAAAGATTATAATGGTTGAGACAAAGATCTTGTTCTTGATTGTATTGTATGAGCCCTCGTGTACGGGTTATTGTATATATTAAATTTATTACTTAATTTTGCAGCTTTCAAAAAGGTTCTTTCACGTACAGACAGAATCAGGTTTCGATAATTTGGTGACAGGTTGGAAATTTACCAAAGGAACGAACCTGTAATTTTTTTTTCCAGTGCCGTTTTTTTTTCCCCAATCGCCATCTTGCGCTCGGAAGCTCTGGAAACACTGAAAAAAAATTCATCGTATTCTTCCAACTCCCTCGCTTAGACTCTTCCTCTTTTTATTTCATTTATTTTTCCTCCAGTTCCTCCGTTGGACCTGGCCACAGGTAAGAAAAATTTTATTGTCCTTCAATGAGAGTTTCATTCATTTGTTCAAAATAAACATCCTAAAACCAGATCCGTAGCATAAGTATTTAGATCAAAAACAGGATGCTTAAAATTTTCGATTATTAGAAATAACCCTAAGCATCTGCGGACTAAATACAACAAGTACATAAATTAAATATAAAGCTTACACATTCACCTCAAGGATATTCATGCAGAGTTCTTATATATTGCATCCTGTATGTTTATCCATTTAGTGCTATCATTAACTTTCACCGTAGGCACGAATCTAAGCAATATTTTAGAGTGATGGTTGTAAATATACCATGCCAACGTGTGTATGCAACCAACTGCAGGCTTAAAATCAGGGCGAAAAGTGGCTCCACATGTACAGATATGTGTTACCGAGTCCAATGCATCGCGGGCATTCCGCTGTTCAGTACTTAGTGCGTCTACATTGTTCAAGATCAGAGTCAGTATATGATCTTGGTCAATGTGCTCGATATTATCAATATGCTTGAAGCATAAGAGCAGCTTTAGTCCATTATGCTCGATTATCACAAGCTTGTTGGATTCTAGCAAGGCGAGTGAGCTACTTAGAAAGTTACTACCAAGCCACGCCTGTAAAATCAATAGGCTATCTTCATTCAACTTTAGTTCTTCATTCTCCGAGCCCGAATCTGGCGATTCTTGGACTTTAAACAAATTTTGCACCAGATTCTCTAAAATTTTCCGGTCGTTCGACTTCATGAACTGTAGAAAGCCCACCACCTTCCAATGACATTGTGAGAATGAAAAAAAAAAAAAAAATAAAGGAGAAAACTGATAAGAGTAAATGCTTTCTTGTAATATAAATGATGGAGCATAACTTATTTACCTCCAGATCCAAGACATATTATTAAGAAAGTTGTTCATCTATTGATTACGAAATCAAGAAAAAAAATCTCATTCTAAATCGAAAATTAACATTCCTCACTTACCAGGAAAATTTAAAGACACTCTACTCTTAGCAATTTACAAATCATAATGACAAATTATGCATCGACAATATAAAATAATGTATTCACCTGAGAAACCTCAAGGAAACAAATACACAACACAAATACAGGATCAATTCATACATCAAGTCGTGAAGTAAAAGCACTGAAATGAATTATTAATTAAAGTGTAGCCAAAAAAAATTAATCGAAATAGATTAGACAATAAAGAAACCTCAATTAGTCTCCGACCCAAATGTAAAATGTCATGCTGATATGTAAGAATTCAAACCACTTACAACAAGTAAGCAGCGGCACCAGCAAGAGCGGCCAAACCAGCAACGCCAGCCTTTGCAGCAGCACCAGTGGCAGTTGACAAAGTGTTAGCCTCGGAAGAGGTAGCAGAAGAGGTGGCAAGTGTGCTCTTAGATGGAGTTGATGTAGCTGGGTGAATAGTGCATGGGCAGTCAGTGATAGTCAAAGTTGTCTTACCAGTGACAGTGTATGTCTTGTTGTTCACAGCAAATGTGGTAGCCTCTGGGCAGTAAGTGGTGAACTCAGTGACGATAGTGGTAACATCAGTTGAGTTGGTGTAGTCAGCTGCGGCAACAGCGGCGAGAGCCAAAGGAGCAAGGTAAGAGAATTGCATTTTTGATAAGTGAACTAGTTTATTGTTTGGTTATAAGCGAAAGACTAAATAAGTAGTTTGTCTAAAGGAGAAAATTAAAAGTTTTCGAACGATTTGGGAAAACCACCATAACTTTTGTGGAAAACATTCAAGCTTTTATAGCCATACCGAGATTCATAAGGAATATGTAAAAACACAAATAGACTCTAAGTTAATTTGGTCATAGGCGGCATAAAACCTAAATATAGTAGCGAAGTTTTGTCATTGAATCGTTAGACCTCTTCGAAGAAAGAGTTTTCATGAATTGCACAACCGACGGCTTCTATAAATAGGAATGTCAGAGCTAAAACTCAATTTAGAAAAAAAATTAATTTTTCTAGATGGACGTCTTATTGTATTAACTTTCTTAAAAAAAAGTTTAGCACAGGGAAGCTAGACAATTCTACCAAACCCAAAGGCACTTTTTTTTTGTTTCAGGTAATCACCCTCCTTAGATTTATGCTGGGCCAATAATAAGGATGCCTAATTTTCTGTTAAAAAAATCCGGCCAATGTTCCTGCCGATGTAATCAATATCTCAATGCTCTAGGTTATTGTCCATATTCTCTATTCCAACGTGGAAAGAGTACATTCGACGAGAAAAGAGTATCATTAATATTTCTTCAATTTACACTCCTCAAAGCTAGTAGCTGCCACTACGTAGTTGCTGTTTTTCCCTCCTCCTCACATCGGAATTTTCTATTCCCTCAAATTCTATTACTCTCCCCGTTTTTTTTTTTTTTTCGTTCGTTTCTTCTTTTTTTCTCCCCTCTTCTTTTTTCCTCCCTTCTCGGTTGGTAATGCTTTGTTTTCTTTTGTTTTGTTTAGGTATCTTTTCATTACTCGATGTTTATGTGTGCCATGTGCGCACACATATTTTTAGGTGTAAAGACCCATTCGGGTCTACGTAATTTTCTTTTTTTGAAATCTCGAACATAGTTTTTGTTTTATTCCACTACCGTGTTCCCATGCTCTTTCTTAAAAGATTTTTTTTAAATTAAACTAAAACTCTGAAGCAAATATTCCTCCACATTATTACGGGATAGTATTATCGACTGTCCTTCCCTTTGAGTCCCGCTTGCTCATACTCTGGTCGCTTTTTTTCTATCCTCCTTGCGCTCTGTAGATAGAGCAAAATTTTCCTTCCTCTCTCCATTTCTTTCGCATTTTAGTATCTATTCAGATTATGCCAATTAAACATTTCCAAATTCTGATGTAATTATCAATAATGTGCGATAGAAATTCACATTTTCGTTATATATGTGTTCAATATTGCTAGCTTTATAAAATGTATTGTGAAAAGTTTTATCATCTTGATAAATCTTAAATGTCCTGAATTTGGGCAAAAATAATTCTCGCTACCCTTCGTTCGGTTTTAAGTTAATTACGTTCTGGGATACTTCCGCAGAATCCTAATTTCAATGTAAGGATGTACTCCTTCGCATTTTCTCCTTACATATTGTTGCTTATTCATTTCACCTTTAAGAAAACAAAAAGGTATCCTTTTGGTAGTGACTTCAATGCTCTGTGGAGTTCTATTTCAATGCACAAGAAGTCGGATTTCGTTTAATAAATTGTTTAAGAGTTTCATCATACGCAACATCAACATTTTTTTCACGTATAAAAAAGCTAAGTGTTCGAATTAATTATTTAATCTCATTAGTATTATATGCATATCAATTATATTTAAGTATGCTTTTTTACTTATTGACTGAGATTCGAGGTATTTTTGATACTCGAAGCACAGAATATTCTTCATTCAGAACAATTGAACTCCTTACGGATAGTTTGAAGTCAATTTGTCTATCGCTGAATACTATAATTCTGCGTACACGGATCCGATGTCAAGTGTTAAAAATATGTCTCATAGGTTATTTTGGTTGTTTGTGTCTAAATGATATAATAGAATGAAAAAATCCTATTTGATTATTTTGGCTTATGTAAGCATGTGTCATGTGAGGAATTTTGAACTTCTCTAAATCGGCATTGCCAAAAGAAATTTACTATAAAATGAAAGGTCCCTTTATTTTTACATTTCGCCATTTCATCGAAGAAATAAATTGTTTTCAAACAATATATAATAAATTTACAGACTGTCGCTATTAAAAAGTTATAGCATAGCGGCTTGTCTTAGAAGCACACCATGAAATCATGGACACCCAAGTATGATCGCTCTTCTGTGTAATATATAAGTCGATAGTCAGAACTCAAACTATGCCGCCTTGTTTTGCATCAAGAAAACCTCATTCAATAGGATTAAATGCTTTTAGCGTGGACCCCTAATTTTACTGGGGAGCTGGCACCACCCTTAAGATTAACCAACAATCTTACTATCTTCATTATTTTTCACTGTGTTCTTCCTCGCCTATTTTACGAACTACCTTCCTTTAATTTTAAAAGCGCGTAATTTGTATTGAAATGAATCAGCTACACGATTTCAACGAATCAACAATATAACGAAAACCTCATAAAGTAGTGGGCGTCACACTTAAACCAGCTAACTAAAATATTACATATTCCATAATATATATATATATATTTTTCATGTTCGTGTGAATTAAAGAAGGCCCGATATACTTAAACAATAAATCGAAATCATGAAATCATAAATATTCCTATTTCGGAATTAAAATCGAACCTGCTAATTGAAAGCAGTTCTTTCTCTAATGAGTTGAGATGCCAATATTTGCTTCTTCGTCGTTTGAAGATGGTTCAATGTATTTTACAGCAGTTTCCTGGTCGAATTCATCGACGTCTGGATCCTTATTTTTTATTTGTTTGTCTGCCATTTCAAACGACATATTCCTTCTCTCTGGTCCAATAAAAGTAATAAATACAACGTATACAAAAACACAGCCAACAAAAATAGCCATCACTTTTGCATAATCATAGATATGCTTACCAGAAGGAGATATCATCGGAAACCGTTCACCCAAGGTAGACTCGATGGTAGAAGAAGCAGCCGAGGTCAAGTTACCCAATTGGTATGCCAATCCGACAACAAACGATCGAAAAGATGGAGGGGCCAATTCAGAAAGATGAACTGGAACTATTCCCCAAGCACCCTGGATGAAAAATTGAAGAAAGAAAGCACCTGCATTAATAGCGGAGCTAGAAACAAACGCCCACGGATAAATTAATGCACCACCTGCAATACAGCATATAATTATGGATACTCTTCTTCCTGCGAAGTTTGATAAGTGTGCTATAATAATTCCACCACACATTGCTCCTATATTTGCAACACAATTGGTTACTGTTGATTTATCCTCGGAAAATGAATATCTAACTGTAAGTAGAGTTGGATATAAATCCTGGGAACCATGGGACATAAAATTAAAGCCAGCCATTAAAAGAACCAAATAGATGACCATAAGCCAATATGACTTGAGAGCACTTACAGCTTTTTTAATAAAGCTGACTTCTTGAATACCATGCGTTCTATTAAACGCGGTAGCTTTCATTGCCTGGTGGAATGCTTTTGTTTCTGGAAGAAATGTTCTAAATATTACAATAATGAACATCACTCCTGAACCAAACCAAAACATTGCTCTCCAATGTTTTGAGGAGTTATCTGAAATAGCCCTTTTAAACACAACAGCCATAAGATAGCCAAAAGTATACCCTTGCTGTAGGAAGCCAGAGACAATTCCTCTTGCTTCCATTGGACAATCATCTAGTGCAGTTGCGGCGGCATTTCCATAAACACCCCCTAATAAGATTCCAAAGACCGCTCTCACACCCAGAAATTGTTGATATGTTTGCACGAAGCCTGTTCCTACTTCAAGGAAGCACACAAGAAGTAAGTTTAAGATTAGCGGCCATTTCCTTCCGTATCTGTCCCCAAGATATCCGAAGATAATACTTCCCACCGAACGTAGCATCAAAACTAGGGTTATTCCCCAAGTAATATCTTTGACTGATTTTCCAAATTGCTTGGAAAGTTCAGTGATATTCATAGATATAGTGAAAAAATCATATGCAACCCAGGACCAGCCCAAAAAGGCAGATAGTATCATCAAAGATTGTTTTCCCTTAATCAAGCTCAAGCCCTTCAAAGGATTTAATTGTCCTTTGTTTTCCCTAATATTTTTTTTTGAAGGAATCAAATCAGTTAACCTAGTAATCAGATACCTCCTTATAGATGGCCAGGTCAAATTCAATTGAAGTTCATCCTGTTCAGATCCGGATATACACTTGGAAGCAGTTTTTTTGAAGTCTGGAGAGATGGTGGAAGTTCTGGTAATACCTGAATCGGTATCCGCATCAGGATTATCCTGTGGTGTATTGAATTTTTTTGTATTTGTTGTTATCATTAATTATATTTGAGAAGTACTACAGAAAGAAGTATGATTTAGTCAGCATTTCATATGAGGAAATGCATTTTTTGCTATGATTTCCACGATATGGACCCTACTTATATAGAATAAAAATGTTGAAAAGTGGTCATGAAGTAATATCATGATTCCTTTAAGCAATCCCAAGATTTGACAAAACCTTGTTAATTTCTTACGGGTGTGGGGAATGATGTGAAATTGGCCGCTAAAGGTGATTTAGGTCATACCTTGATGCGATGCAGGAGAAATCAGGACGGAGCCCGCTCAGATTGAATCACTTGCCTGAAGAAACAATAAAAAGCATCACGTAATATTTTAGTTCTACTACATCTATTATCAGAGCTTTGAAGCATAATCACCCACTCGCTCTTTTTCTCCAATATTAAGGCCGAACTTTCTGCAAGAATATTTGTCTTCTCAATTGTGTATAATTATCGCAGCATCGTCCCACTTTGATTTCAGGGTTTATCAAGTCCTCTTTGGGTTGATTTCATGGCAATTTCAATTGGTCTTCTCGTGTGTTAATTCTCTAAAGTTTGATATATGTATTATGTATGTAATAAGGGACTTCCTGTATACTGGTGATTAAATAGATTGAGTACTAGCGAACATTGGCAATACATTGTTCGTGCTTATACAATTTTACCGGGCTGAAACTATAGATATGTATTGAAAATACGTAATTCATTCTTACAGCACAAAATATTTCAATCTTTTAACATTATTTTAGGTTTAAACAAAGTAAATTCCACTAAATTCAAGGACCATTTATCCGGAAAAAATCAGACATCATGAATATATAGAGAAGTGATTGAAATTTTCTTCACATGAAAAAAAAAAAAAAACGAATATCACACACTTTTTTCCGTCTCGAATATGTGCCGTCGAATCTTGGAATTACCCTTCTTGCCAAGCCCTCTTTACACCATAAGTGCTTGCTTGCAGCTTGGAGCTAAATACATTATTAACTAAAGTTTAAATTTTTATATGTGCTTTTCTGTTTAGTACGCATTACAGTCAGGTTCCCTGACTGTTGGATGCTATTAGTTTATCGCAAGTCGTTAAAGAAGAGAAGAAAAAGTATAATATAAAAGAGATCAAGAAAAATAATTAAAAAGAAATATGTAACAATAAAATTGATTACGATTAAATCCATGATTGTATTGAGTGACACTTTCTTGGTAATGAAGCAGGACAGTGTATCTTTCCATACATTATTATTGAATATATATTTTTTAATAGATTTTTTGTCGGAGTTTTCACCATACCTCTGATATGAAATGACTTAAATATACTGTTTACTTCTGATGAATTTAACATACATTAATCAGTACCCTGTGGTCCATAGGTATATCCCCTCGTTTCGAATAACGCTACCATACATTAAGTACTTACAAGGAATAGCAGTACTAGATAAATTATCATACTTTTTCTGTATTACATCGTTTTATATCTTCGTTTTTACTCGGTCAATATGGTAGTGGTGTTATGATATAGGCTCAAAAATATATTTGCTGAATATAGCCTGAAGAATAATACTGAAAAAGGATTTGTTCGCGCACAGAATTGATGACACAATACGACAAGATTCTGTTTTGTTCAAACAATTACAAATTATATCCTTGAAGTAGAAGCAGTTTCCAAAATGTCAAAACTTTAATGAATCCATTTTTAATACTTGATCCGAAGTTTTGTACAGCCCTTTGAGAAAATTATCAGCGATGTATGCTTGTCCTCCTGAAACAATAACATTTAAGGCAAGGATTTCGGTTCATCAAATTGTGCCTCGATATTAGAATGTAGAAATCTTCAACGGCATGATTTTCTCCCTCAGCTAATTTAAAAATAAAATAAGTGGTTAACATGTTTGATTTTCAAATAGAGACAATACAGAGAGTATAGCTGCAAAAGAACGATTCAACCACTAAATGTCACACAGTAAGAGATATAAACATTAAAATGATTTGGGATTTCTAGAAGTAAGAACTCTCTAGCTTGTCTCTGTGCATACAATAAATCATCGATTTTCGATTGACAAAAATTCTCTGCTATATTTGTTACGGAGACTTACCGAGTATTTTGAATAGCTTGAATGGTCATACTGTATTTAATAGTTAAAGAATTCAAGGACGCATATACCATATTTGTGCATAAAATGAAAATCAGTTCTAAAACTTTTTTTTGGAACTTTTAGTCTCGCAAATTGCTGAATAGTGCGGTCCGCAATTTATGTCAGTCCATCCGATTAGACGACGATAAGCTGTGGCATCTTATGACATTTATTTTCCGAAAAAAAGGTTATATATTGATGCATTTTCAAGAGCTGAATCCATAAATAGGAAAAATTAAAATTTGAATTTCGAAAGAGAGAGAAGGGGGAGGGGGCAAAAAACATTTTTTGTGAAATTCTCAAAAATACTAACATAAAATAATTGGACAGAAACTCAAGATATACAAAAACAGTTGGGGTTAGGGTGAGGTAACTAAAAAATTACATCTCAAATTAATTTCACTTACTGTGCTACTACAATTTCTTTGAAATATATTTTTATATTAAATCGTACACAGGTCAATATATATAATAAACATGTTTAATGCTAATACAAATGATGAGGATGTCAACATGTCCTTAAATAGGCTTTGTAGGGCTTATGAGATGCCTGCAATTTTTGATCCTGCTAAAGCTGTTACTACATCATATACAGATGTCAACAAATATAGACAATTAATGTTCCCGAATAACATGTACAGTGATGATATTTTTGAGGATAGGCCGCAGTCATCTAAGCAGCAACCACCCGCAATTGTTGGTCAAAGCATCGCAAATAACTCCGGTATTCCGCTCAATTTGATTAGCAAAATGCCATCGTACCAGTGGAACTTCAGACACGAGGATGATCATAAGTCATACCATTATATTCATAGTCATCGACATCACAAGGGTAAAAACATTCTAAATGGGCTTGGAACAGAATCTATTAGCTCTCTAGCTGGTACTTCTGCTAATTCAAATGCGTTGAACTCTAGAATGATACGCTTACCGATTCAGAGCAATTCGGCATCTGGTAATATAACTAGCGAATGGTCAGCAATGAATGGATTACCACTATACAATAAAGGTATTCTTGAAACAGAAATTCGGTGTCTGAATATGGATAAGGTCGAGAAGAAGATACCTGTTACTAATGTAGCATATTTCTCGGATACATTTAACAAAACAATAGATGATACCGAATATGTTCATTCCCAGGTTATTACGAACAAATTTATGAATAATAAACGAATAATGAGAAATTATCAGTGGATGTTGTATTATAATCGGATGACAGGTGGAAAAAGACTCGAAGAGAATCCGGCTCTACGTTATGGTCAAAATTCCATTGTTAATGTGCAAACCGTTGAAGATTTTCGTTTACAACGTGAAAAAAGAAAACAAAAATTTCTCAAATTTCGAAAAATAAAGGCCGAAATTGCAAGTAGGAAGAGATTTAGAGAGCAAAATCGGCAGAAACGACTCGCAGCCAGAAGAATAAAGCCGAAGAAAGAGCATGGGAGTAATGATGCGGCGTCGAATTTTGGCGAATTTTTCTCCACAGCTGGATTAATGGAAGAGGATGCAGTTAAAAATAAGGATGGTCTGGCAAATAGTAAGCATGAAAAAGAGGAACAAGAAATATTAAAGCCGCTTTCAGCCGAGGAGCAGCGGCAGGAGAAAGAAGAAAAGGAGGAAGAAGAAAAAGATAAAGCTTTGGAAAGTCAAATTCCTGAGTTTGAAGATGAAATTTCTTTAGATGAAGGTGATGTCTCTTCCACAACAGGCGAGGATAAAAATAAACAAGTTATGCCAACGGAAGAACTAAAGAGTGAAGTTCGGGGAATATCCTTACCTGTTGCTGACGATACTCGTGAGCTCATAATAGAGAAGGATTTTTCGAGTGACGATCCGGAGCTGCTAGCCATTCAGAGGAAATTGTATGGAATTCCTGCCGCAAATCATTTGGAGCAACAAGTGTCTGAATTCAGTGAAATTCTAAGATCCAAAAGGGTATTAATCAAAAGAGTTCCCAATCCAAACGCCATTGGATACTGTAATATTCGTCGCAGAAAGCCGGCATTTCTGTAATTCTTATAATAATTTAATACTGTAATCATGATAAAATCTATATTTTTTGTTAAAGAAACACACTAAACCAAAAAAAGTATTGAGCTCAATAGCTTATCTATAAAACTTTGGCATGCTTAATGTCATGTCTTATTCGGTTGACCAATAGGAGAATTATACAACATAGTATTGCAACTGGCAAAAGAATAAATTTCACAATTGACGCCAATTTGTTCAATTTTGCCTCAAGTTCTGGATTTGGCATTGAGACACGACTAAGATATTCGTGCTGCATACCCTGAACCTTGTTGTCCATAGTTTGACTGAATTGCTCGACGTGACGTTTTATATTTTTTTCCTGACTTCTCGAAATGCTTTCAACATTTTCAAGGATTCTTGAATGTTGTTGCATCAATTGTTGTAATTTATCATAACGGGCTTCAAGTTCATCAAAGCGCTTATTTGATTCTTCCACATGTCGGAAGACATTATTTGTACTGTCAATCATCTTATTAAGAAGAGCTTTAATCTGTCGAGCATCAGATAGCACGGATGCAGATATGTCTGAAGAAGAACTGCCACCTTGTACAATCTGTCTATCAACCAAATAATTCTGAATCTCAGAAAGCTTTGAATAAAGATCTGACACTGATTTATCTGAATCAGAGATTTTTTCATTCTCATCCTGTTTTTCTTCGGATTCCACTTTACGTTCAAGCTTAACAACGTTTCCATTATGTGTTGCCAGTAAGTTTTGTCTACAGTCAGCCTTCAATTCAGCCGTGACTTTGTTGTAAGCCTTGAGTCTCAAAAGCTCAAATTGCTCATAACTTCCCACATCCTTCCGTGATGCAGCGGTAACACCAATATGCAATGCTTGTGATTTAATAAGAGAGTCCAAATTTATTTGATTGCTTTCAAAAAGAAGCTTGTTGTCAGCAGTGATTTTTAACCAATCTTTAAAGTAACCGACTTTGACTGTAACTGGGACATTCGAATTCTGGTATTCGTATTTGTAAGCACCAATATAATCGTTCTGAAGCTGAATATTTTTAGTGCCATCATTCATAAAAACCTTGATAACGGATCCCAGTTTCCTGTCATTTGTATCGAATGTTATCTGGAGTCCAGTGTATCTTGATGGGCCCCCATAACCATTATAATCGTATGCTGAGGATTGCTTCTCATCATCATTTACGACAAAAAAGGATATACCAGCACCTGTATCACCGACCTTACCTAAGGATCTCAATGTCAGTTGGAACTCAATTTCACTGAGGCTTGGAGCATTCTTGTAAGACTTTGACCACAAAGATCCAACAGTAATTTGTCTTTCAATGTTAGAGCTAATGGTGGGTTTTGGAGTAAGAATAACACGACCCTCAAAAAACTTTGCCGATCCTTTCGCCACCCAAGTATCTTTAATTGGTTGTATGTTCTTTAATTTGGGCAAGTCTGGTATTGAAAGATCTGAAATTTCATTTTTCACTGCCGGAGAAGAAATATGCGAACACCATGATCCGATGGAAAAATATGCCGACCATAATAGTATTCCTTTTGACGTGAAAGAAACCATTGTTATAGAAGGAACGCCCTTGCTGTGTTTTAACTTACCCTTTTATTACTGTGAGCTTTAGCAAGTTAATATGAACGATGAACAACCTGTGAGCCAGAAAGTAGAGAAATCAATCGGAAGCGAAAAAGCCAAAAAAAAAAGAGGTAGGTAAGTTCATTTCTTCGTAAAACGTTGTCTAAAAAAGCGTCGCGTCGATCAGTTCATTTCTTGTCCAAGGGAAACCCTTTTTTCCCGTTTCTCCCTCGTTTCTGGAGCTCAATTAAAAGTTTCGTTGTCCCAAGTTCAGAATTCAGTTTGAAGCACAAAACATTATTTGCCTATAAGCGGAGTTTTCAAATTTGTATTAATATAATGTAACAACTTCCTTTTTTTTGACAATTATTAGGATAAGAATTGGCGTCCTTTTTTATTTGAAAAAAGTAGCCTGAAATGGCCGAGAGCTTTCGATTTGACTTTGAGCAGTTTCTTCTTCTTTTCTCGTTCAAAAAAAAATTTAATCTGAAGAGAAAAAGTTTCCGGTGAAGTATCATCGCTAACGCAATGCTTAGGATTATCTTCAATCATTAACCAACTTTCTGTTTCATTCGATCTGTTTATTGATATATTTAGGCATTTTCTTATTTCCACAACTTTCAAGTGGGCTTTCTGATATTGAAGCAAAAATTAACGAGGAAATAATAAGAAATTTCCGTCATTAAACTATATACAAACGCACTATTTTTCCAGTGTTTACACGTTACATTTAACATCTTAGGTGCTTGCTTTCTCTGTCACAAACAGTTTGTCAGTAGAAGGCCGCCATATATTGATAGTTTTGACGTCTGATAATAATATAACTGGGTGGGCTACCCTTGTGGGCCACAAGAATATATCTAAAGAGATCGCCAACGCTACTGTCTCACAGATTTTCTTACTCCTTACGAAGTTAAATAAGGAGAATTCGGAGCACATTACAAAAAGCATTATATATCTCATCTCATCATATCCCGCTTCATTTGAACTTGTCTTAAAGCGTATATTAGTTTCGGTCACAGCTGAATTTGTTTCATCGAAAAGAAATATTGATCAGAAAGGCAACACAACAAAGGAAAACAAGCAATTAACTCCGTTTGCTCAGCTATTCCGGACACTTTGTACTGATTTTTTCAAATATAATCCAAATAAAGCAGTTTTACTTTCGAAGCTTATTGTCACTTCAGATTGCCAGCCACTTCGGCTTTGTCATCTAAAAGAGTTTTTTGACTTCGTGAATTTTGATTCATACGAGAGATTTCTGGTCACAGTTGCTACTGAAAAGGTTATCTCCATTGATTTAAAGGACCCTCTATCAAGCCCATTTATACAAGATTTGGCGGAGAATTATTTGAGTTTATTGCATACAATTGCATCAGCTACAGCTCGTGTCATCAGTGCTCCTTCAGATTCTTTTGAAGAAGAAGAAGGAAAATTTTCTCAAATACTAAGAGCGTTTTTTGTTTCCAGGGTTTACTCACTAGCTCAGAAACTAGTTGTTGTCAACGAATTTTTTGCAAGAGTTGATAAGCAAAGTGTGGAAGAACGTAAAAAATTTAAGAAGACACTTGAAGTTATTGTTCTGTTTATGCAAACAGTTGGAGAAGAAAAAATCCAGAATTCTCTAAGAATGATTGATTCAAAGAAATTGTTACCCGATAGGATTTTGGGTAGTATTCTTGATTGTCAAAAGCCTGAAGCGATGACGGAGGCCATTACGGTACTATTGTCAGAGGTTCTTTATCCGGGATCTCAGGAACTTGCAAAAATTGGGACAGCTGATATGACTGCCTTAACTCCAGAGAGTATCCCAGAAGCCACAGCTAGGGGATCTCAGTTGAGAACAATTATGAAAAAGCTGAAATGCCAACCCAAATGGGATATGGTATTCAATCAAATTACATCTAACTTTGATCCTTCTTTGGAAAAACATCAAGGTGATAGTCCTTTGATTACTGCAGCTTCTCTTTCCGAATTCATTTCATCTTTGTGCAATGATACTGATCTTGATGCTTTTCTTCAGGCTGTGTCTAAAAGCTCTAATATTCCATTGATGAAGTTAGTCCTTACAAACTTACATTCACTAGACCCGAATGTTGGAGCTGTTGATGTTTTGAATATGAAATTGAAGCCTATTTTGGCCACTAGCAGTAATGAAAAGAATACGCCTTTATATTTTGAAAGTGTTGCTGCTTTGGAGGTTAGAACAGTGGCATTAATACAGGAGCAAGATATGAATGATGCCGCAGTTACACAATTGTTCAATAGCGATTATAAAACTGTTCCAGGATACATTGTGTTGGGCTGTCTCGTACTTTTAAAGAATGCTGGTGATACTGCTGAGAGTCGTATTATCCTTAACATGATGCAAAACTTCATCATATCAATGTTAGATGGAGAATCCAAGTATTTGGGTGCGATTTTGTCAACATTTGAGGAGGTAAATTCTCAGGAATTATCTAAACTTTTGGTGAAATATTACAATTCCAGAAGGAGTCAGGATTGCATCAAGAAAATTTCTAGCCTTACAGCGTCGTTTTCAAATGATAATGTGGTGATGGCACTTCTTAGTACTTCAACTGGATTTCCGGAGGCATTTGCTGTTGCAGTGACATTTTCCCAGTTTGGCTGGAATAAATTTGAAAATTTTGTGATGACGCAACTTGATAGAAGTATTGATGTTGTTGCCACAACGATCATTAGCTTTATGGAAAAGCAGGCCACAGTAGAATATGAAAGTGCTCAGCAAGGACGGCAGCTTTCTTCATCACTGAAACTCGAGACAGTGTACTTTTTGATGACGATCCTTGGCAAGCAAAAACTTCCACAAAAGATTAGTGAGAGGTTTCGTGATTTGGAAGCGTTGTGTCTTCAGGCATACCCACGCCTGATAAACTTTGGTCAGGGACATGACAATGCAATTCTTAAAAATAGTAGTACAAATATGTTTTCCGTCGATGTGGAGAAGGAAATGAAACGGTATTACCAGAAAATGTATAACAAAGAGATTGAAATTAAAGATGTTATACAAATGCTTCAAAAGCTGAAAAACAGCGACGACCCTCATGATCAGGATGTTTTTGCATGCATGATTCATTCACTATTAGACGAGTATCGTTTCTTTGCTGAGTATCCAGTGGATGCACTTGCAACAACATCAGTTCTATTTGGAAACACCATATATTTCAGATTAATTGAAGGTTCCACTCTTTCAATAGCCTTACGGTATATTCTTCAGTCTGCCCGGGAGCCTCCTCAAAGCAAGATGTTTAAGTTTGCAATTCAGGCCTTATTTTCATTTATGAAGAGGTTGGGAGAATTCCCCAAGTTTTGTTCTATGCTATGCCAGATCCCATCTCTGCAATCCCAGCCTCAACTTTTTGAGGCCTGTCAGGCTTCAGCTGCTGGAAGGGCTCTTCCTGCTGATTCAATTAAAGGGTCTCCTGTCAGAAAGGCTGAAGCGTCATCTGATATTGTGCAATCCAAGTTTATTTCAATCAATCCAGTTGATATTGGAAATGATTCCCCGGGGCAAAGCATTCCTCCGGCTGAGGTTTCTGATCGTATACTTTTTATGGTTAATAACATTACAGATTCCAATGTTGATTCACGTGTGGATGAATTGAAGACAAAGCTAACTCCTAAAGCGTTTGAATGGTTTGCAAATTATATTGTTATTCAACGTGCGAGTATTGAGCCAAATAATCAGTGTCTCTATGCCGATTTAGTGCTTAAATTTGGTTCGCAATTGCTTTCAAAATTTGTTCTTAAATCTACAATCAAACAGATAATTACGATTATGAATAAACTTCATGGAAATGGTGTGAGTGCTGAAAACAGTGAACTACTATCCGCGAGAGAGCGTTCACAACTAAAGAACTTGGGTTCTTGGCTTGGTAAAATTACGCTTCGCCAAGGTCAGCCAATCCTAAGAAAGTATATGTCATTTAAAGATCTTTTATTGGAAGCTTATGAACAGAATGTTTTTGTGAACGTTCTTCCTCTTGTGACAAAGGTTTTACTTTCTTGCAAAGACTCATCTGTTTTTGCATATCCAAATCCTTGGCTTCTAGGAATATTACGTGATTTGAAAGAATATTATGAGGTTGCTAAGTTACCTTTGAACTCGAAGTTTGAAATTGAAGTTCTTTTCAATACGCTAGAGGTGAAATTGGAGAATGTGGACACTTCAGGAATCCTTTCTGCCTACAAACCTGGGGAGCTTGCACAGAAGTTGAATCGGCGAAAAATGCTGGTAAATATGACTCGTCTTTCCTTGAATGGGGAGAAACAACAGGTACAACAATTACGCGATACTCTTCTTGGGAACGCTTCTCAAAATGCACAAAATCTGGCTCTTAATAGCCAGCAGCTACAACAGACACAAATTGAGCTACTTCAACAACAACAACAGAGAATGCTGCTTATTGCAAGACAGCAGCAACAGCAACGGCAGCAACAACAACAGATGCAGATGCAAATGGCTAGCTCAGCATTTGAAAACTTGAAGGGTACAACCATATTTGTTACACAACCAAATTTGAGACGCTTGTTCCAATTGTCTATGACTAAGTCCATAAGGGAAATTCTCCCTGCGGTTGTCGATAGAACAGTTTCTGTCTCTTTGGTCACAGCAAAATCACTGATTCTTAAAGACTTTGCTCTTGAAATAAATGAGTTCAAGCTACGGAAGGCGTACATTAGCACTGTTAGACGATTGGCTGGATCATTGACATTGGCATCATGTTGGGATTTAGTCAAAGAAAGTATTCAAATTAATATTACGCAATACTTACAATCGTTGGGTCAAAAGTTGGAAGTCAATGTAATGGATCAACTTCCTCGTGCTGTCGAAGACAATATTGCAATTCCAATTACGATCATTCAAAATGCTTCTATGGATAAAGCTGTTGCCGAGCTTGATGATGTTATGTTGCCTGCAATTGCCCTTCGTAGACAATTTAGAGCTACTAGGCCTGACCAACCATTCTGTGACACTCAGCATGCTTCAAGATATGCCTTGAGCTTACCTGAACCTTTGGGTATCCGCCCTGGTGGTGTTAGTGAAAAGCAATTCCTTCTCTACGATGACTTTGGAAGAGCCGATGAATCAACTGCTTTGAACCCTAAGAATGTTAAAATGTTTGGTGGGGTTGCCCAGGACCTTTTGTCACAAAGATTGGATCAACAAAAAACTGAAAGGGCGAACGTGGATGTGAATATTCAAAGAGGCTCGCCGACTGTCGGTGACACTCCGTTAGTTTCTGCCGGTGTCTCTAGTCCTCAAGATAACTACAAGAGATACATTTTGGCTTTACAACAGTTATTGGATAACGTTCAACAGAGTGCATTGGTTGTGCAAAAGGAACTTCCAGAAGCAAAGTCTCTTCAAGACATTCCATCAAATTCGATGCCCAAGGTATTGGCACTTCAAGCTCTTGGGCTTCTCACCAGAATTGACAATGTTGACTTATGTCTGAAGTTTGCCCAAATGGTAATGGACATTCTTTTCAATAAGGAGCGTACTTCCACACATTTGGTTACGGAATGTTTTGTATTCCTACTAGATGAAGTCTGCGGCTTATCTTCTATTGTTGCACGGTTTGTCACAGGCTGGTTGGTTAATGCCGAAGATGAGAGGAAGTATAACAAAAATGTTCTAGAAGCACTTATTCGAGCTGGGATGGCGTCGTTGACGGATCTCGATTATATGCTCGCAAAAGGCATAAGAGGGCAATCGGAGGAGAATAGTAAAAATAACAATGTGAAAAAAGAAAAAGAGCCTTCAATGAAATCCGATGAGAATGAATCACCAGATGTTTTGGCAACGGAATTTGCTCTTGATATTATTAAGGAATTGGTGGTAGATAAACCGATTGCGTTGAGATCAGATTTCTTAAAGACTCTTAAGGCATTTGATGACATGAATGACCACAGACTCGTAACAGCTTTGAACTCGTCCAAACCACCGGTCGGAATTTCGTCCCTTCGTGATTATTTTGCTTATCTCTTTGCAGAATGGGTCAAGTTATATAAGTTCTCACATGATAGTACAAAAATGGAGACTCAATTTATCAGTCAGCTGTTTGATATTGGAATTCTCAATAGACCGGACCGGATGGTTCTCTTTTTCAGTACTGCTATTGAAATGGCATCCGCAGCATTTATCAAGGAGTCTGATACCAGCAAGAGGAGTGCTATGGATACATATTCTTCTGTTGATGCGTTGGCAAAATTGATTGTTGACCTACTTCTGATTCAGGAGGATGCATCTGAAAAGAGTAAGTCCAAAACGGAATTCTTACGCTCTATTCTTTCCGTCTTTTTACTCACATTTTCGCACGATCATGAATCATCAGGCCCTGATTTCAATGAAAGACCTTACTTCAGAATACTATCTACATTCTTGTGCGAATGGGCTGAGATTAGGCAGGCACACTTTGCTGAATTCGTGTCCAATGAGGAAGAGGCGAGACGCCTAGATCAATTTTCGTACCAGCTATATGATACCCTTGCAGAATTTTTCTTGGTCTTACAGCCAGCGGCATTCCCTGGTTTTACATTTGCTTGGATGTGCCTCGTCTCCCATCGAATGTTCATGCCCATGCTCTTGGAGCAAGGTGCAGAATCGCATTCTAAAAAGGGTTCGTGGGACAAAGCTGCGGCCTTATTGGTAGCTTTGTTAAAATTCCAAAGTGGTTATGTTGTTGGTAAGGAGATTCCGGAGGCCGTTACTGTCATATATAAAGGCACAATAAGAATTTTTTTGGTTCTTTTACATGACTTCCCCGATTTTCTTGCTGAGTATTCTTTTCAGCTTGTGGGTTCGATGTCTCAGATGTTTATTCAACTAAGAAATGTTGTGCTTTCGGCAACGCCGGAAAATGTTTATGTTCCAGATCCATATCAGCCTGGATTTAAGGCCGATGCAATACGTGAAATAACTATTAATCCCGTTATTGCCGGTCATCCTGAGCAATTGTTAATACAGACTGGAATCAAGAAATCTATTGATATTTATATCAGGGTTCCATCTGATCATCTTCTTGATCAGATCCTACTTGTATTGAAGCTTGGTGCTCCAAGCTCGGAATCTGGAATTGGCTATAAGGGTACCCATTATGACTTGAAGCTTCTTAATAGCTTAGTGCTCTACATTGGATTGACTGCAATTGAAGAAAAGCCTCACAGTAATATTTCTTTTAATTCGAAGTCTTCCCAGGTTGCTCTTTTGATATCTTTGATGCAAGAGGCTGATATCGAACTTCAATTCCAAATTCTCCAATCAATGGCAAATAATCTTAGTTATCCAAATTCTCTCACGCATTGGTTCTCATCTATCTTTTTATATTTCTTTGGCCTGAAATCATTATCGCAGACTAACGAAGATTTACAACAAGTTATCACACGTGTTCTTCTTGAAAGGATCATTTGCAACAAGCCGCATCCATGGGGCGTTGTTGTTACCTTCATAGAACTTTTGGGAAATAAAAATTATGATTTCTTTGACCTTCCGTTCACAAAGACTGACTCCGACTTCAAAAGAATTTTCAGTTCTTTACGTACTCATTTCAGTGGGAAGGTTTGAGAACAAATGCTAGCTAGCTATTTCACTTTTTCACTTTGCTTTTTTATTTTATCATGTATCATAATAAAGATATATATTATTTTATTGCTTTTTGTATGCGGTATTATTTTTGGAGCGGCTTTTTTTAATTTTTTTTTTTACACTCCTTCCGTCATCACCTTTCGTAGACATATTGAAGCTCCGCCTACTCATTTTATAACGTGGAAATGTTCAGCAAAGTTATTATCAGAAATAATATACTTATTTCACCCTGATATAAAACGTTGTATAGGAGAAAATTTTTAAATGCTCTCAGGATTAAGAAATCGTCTGAAAAGACACTCATCTCAGGAGAATGAGGACCCCTTTAGGGAAGATGTGGACAGCCGGAGAAAATCTAGAAGACCAAGAAATACTGCTTTTAGACAACAACGTTTGAAGTCGTGGCAGCCAATTTTAACACCTAGAACTGTTTTGCCTCTTCTTTTCTTGCTCACAGTGGTTTGCGTTCCCATAGGACTTGCCTTTATCATAACGACGTACAATATTCAGAAGGTTGAGGTCAATTATAGTAAATGCGACGAGTTAGCACAATCAAGCTATAAGGATATTCCTAAAAAGTATTACGGTGTTCATTTCAAGTCAAAAAAAGAATCATCTATGCAATGGAAATATGATGACAATGTGTGTACGATTAAATTTAATATCACAAATGATATTAAGTCATCAATTTACTTATATTACAAGTTGACTAACTTTTATCAGAATCATAGAAAATATGTTGAATCATATGATTGGGACCAGCTTCGTGGCGAAGCCGTTTCAAAAGGAGCATTATCTAGTGACTGTGGAAAAATGAGAATACGTGATAACAAGATCGTTTATCCTTGTGGCCTCGTGGCTAATTCTTTATTCAATGATACATTTTCAAATCTGACTGGTGTAAGTGGTACAGATGATTATAAATTTAGTGCATCGGGCATAGCTTGGAAGACCGATTTAGGCTTGTATAAGAGGACGAAGTATAATATCTCTGATATTGTGCCGCCTCAGAATTGGTATAAAGCTTATCCAGATGGGTACACCGAAGGCGATCTTAATGCTCTAGCGAAAAATGAGAGGTTTATGAATTGGATGAGGACTGCCGCACTACCATCCTTTCTCAAACTTTATGGAATCAACAGTAAGGATGTTTTGAAGAAAGGAACTTATGAAGTTCAAATACAAATGAATTATCCCGTGACGATATTTGGAGGTACGAAAGCATTTGTTTTATCTACGTCCAGCATTATAGGAGGTAGAAATATGGGTTTGGGAATATGCTATATTATTGTCGGGGCAATTGCAATCTTTTTCATGCTCGCATTTCTTGTTAAGCATGTATTTACGAAGAAGAGGTTGAATAGGGCCTTTTTAGATGATCTAGGCGGTGAAGGATTGGCCAATGCCAGTAATGGAGAGCAAACTGCAAGAGCTATTTTGTGATTCCTAATATTAAGTGATTTATCACTTGTTTATAAATCCTGCTGGGGAAAAATTTTGTGTGTCTGCGTTATCACATATATAAATTGTGTAAGGATGCGTGAAGCTGCTTTTTTTTTGTCCTGAGATATGTACAAGCAAACAATCTTAGCAGGCGGCACACAAGGGGGAAAAATTACATTTGGTATGTGCAGGTAAAATTTCAATGTATCATTTCATTTTCATACCTGTTGGGGCGGCCTCTCCTTGATGTTACTTTTTTCTTCCAATCTTCACTCCGACTTTAATACAGAAAATACAGAAGTAAAAATAATCAAACACAAATAATAATGTCGAGGGTGAAGAGAATTTCGAAAGAATTGGAAGATGTTAAGAGGGACAAACTGTCACACGTCACACTTGTGCCCGTTGACGAAGATAATCTTGAGCACTTGAAAGGTACGTTTGAAGGCCCACCAGGAACACCATATGAAGGTGGGCTTTTTGAGGTTGATATTAAGATACCAGATGAATATCCATTTAAACCACCAAACATGAAATTTGATACAAAGATATATCATCCTAATATATCATCTCAGACTGGTGCTATCTGTTTAGATATTCTTAAGAATGCCTGGACACCTATTCTCACATTGAAATCAACTTTGATATCTTTACAGTCTCTGCTACAGGATCCCGTGCCTACTGATCCTCAAGATGCACAAGTTGCGAAGGTGTACCTGGAAACACCTGAAAAATTTGCAGAAACTGCTGCGAAATGGACAAAAATCTACGCTCCAAATGAAAGCTATAAGGTCCCATCTGGCACGAAACCATATGATTACAAGGATTTTACAAAGCATGCCTTGGCACAGGGACATCCAAAGGATGAATGTGCCAAATATGGAATTGATAGAAATAGTGTTAAGATTTTTGAAGATATGGGCTTTCCACAGGACAAAATCATTTCCGCATTTAGGAAGCTGAATTTGAAGAAGGTCAGGGAAGATGATGTTCAAACACAGCAAAATGTTTTGGATGAAATTCTCCAATGAATGCACCTAAATAGGGGCCATTATTGGATGTGAATCTTTTGTATGTACTCGTGTTGAGATTGTATTGGAATCCTATTTGCTAGCAGATTATATATTCAGTTTTGCTGAAAATCGTTCTAACATCAGTTTGATTTTTCCGCTTACATACATATATAAAAGTGTTTAGGCATACCTATAATTCGTATTCCTAAGTTATTTCAGTCTATGTATTATTCTCTCATCAGCAGCTATCTAAACATAATCAAACTTTTTTAAATCCGTCCTCCGTATATCCGGATGATCCATTTTGGGAACCATTTCCGTGTCTTTTTCCATTTCTTCCCTTTCTCTTTTTGATAGTTCCACTGTCCTTCCTTAACTTGGCTTCTATTTTCACTTCATTTCCATTCATTTTGATGGTACTTCTTGCGAGTGCTCTCCTTTGAGAATCTTTCTGCACAAAGTTCACGTAAGCACCGGCCTTATCAATTTTAAGAGAGTCTACAGGACCAAAGTGGCTTTCAAGAACTTTTGCTATGGCATCTTCAGATGAATCTTTATCGATGTACTTAAGAAAAATTGGATAAACGAGTTGTCCCTTTTTATTCACTGAAGTAGTCTGAATAATGGATTTCCTGGAGTCACCCCCCCTAACCTTTTCAAATCCATCATCCGAGTCTGCTCCCTGGTGATGGTGTTTTTTACCATCCTTTCTCTTAGTGGTTCCTCTCTTAGATACAGGAGAAAGTTCCTTCTTTGATTTAGTTGGTCCAGAGTGCGGTGGATGGATGTCAGCAGTTGGCTTACCTTTAGTAGCAGATGCGATCTGATTTGCCCAGCTAAGACCTTTTTCAGGAACTGAAGGCACAGGCACAGGTTTTTTTGGAGTGGCCTCGGCTGTCTTCTTGGCATTCTGTTCGGTTGATTGTTGCCTTTTAAGATCGGGCGAGATTGCAGTAACCGATGCATGTGAATCCTCACTATTTATCTGACTAGTCTTAAAAGTCTCATTTTCAGAGTTAGATTCTTCATTTTCACCGTCTTTATTGTTCATAATAATGGATGGTTCGGTCCTAGATGTCTTGACAACAGCATCGGAAACGATGCTCGTTTCTTTTAATTCACCATTTGATTCAAATACTTTGACCTCTTTATTTAAGTTCTTCACAATATCAGAGTCTGCTTTACCGTCCCCCTTAATTTTATTGTCCTCTGCTCCATTTCCGTCATCGTTAACATATTCATAATCAATGTCAGGAACAAATGTCATAACATCATTATAAACGTCATAAACGTCTTTACCCTTTATTGGGACCAAAACAAATGTCTGAACGAACTTATAAGCTGGCTGCTCATCGCATATATTCTGCTCGTTTTGCAAAGCAAGCTCTCCAATGGTAACAATTAAAATGGTATCTTCAAAAGATCTAGAACTTTCAATTGATTGAATCATTACCTTGGCACCGCAAAGCTTGGAATGATCCCAATACTGTTTAATGCTTTCTATACCAACAATATTCTCTGCTTTCTCTGCAAAGGGATTTTTATAATCATTATGCTTTAGTACAGCATCCTTATAGTAGAGTTGGTACAATTTCTCATGGTGAGAATTCAACAGATTGTAATAGTATGTTACAAAAGCAACGGAAATTCTGTTTGGGTTCCTCTCATATTCATTGAGTGTCATCTTTGTAAATATACAAAATGATTGAATCGTTGAAAGAGGCGCAAAGAATATAATAAATGAATTAGTCCTTATGGAACAGATAAAAGCCAGTTTAAATCGTATGTGAGTAAGAGCAATTGGGTGCAAATCTTCTTCCTTTTAATATGAGAAAAAATATATATATATATAAATTAAATGAAAAAAGCAGGGTGAAAATTTTGATGTCAAACGCACAGAATAAAGCCTTCCCCTATTTTCCCCCGAAGAATCAACGTACTAATAAAAATGTTGACGTACATTTATATATGCGATTAATCGAATCGCTTGAATTGCGAAAACATATATTCGATTCTACCGCATCACAGTAAATTGATATAAACATCAAAAAGGTTTCAATTTTTATGTATATAAGGAAAATAAGTAATACACCATACCATGCTCGATCGACGGCAGTAAAATCCACCGTTAATGAAATTTTATTAATATGTATCTAAGCATGGACCCTACCATACTAAACTGCATTATAATATGTCATAGCCGGTGATAATATACCTTTCTGATCAACTAAAATTCCAGGTGGTGGAACGTTTGGGGGTGACAGCATGTCTTGCTGTGCAGATGGTATTGAATTCGATAGATTAGGATCATTGGCATTGTTTCCATGATTAAGAAGCAGTCCTTGCGATTGAAGCAGTTTTCTCATTTGTTGACTCCCATCTATTGGAATATGTTCTTGCTGCTTTTGTTGAAGAAGCGTTTGCAAAGACTGAAGTGGTGTCTGTAGAGATGACCCACCACTTTGCTCCTGCGAATTCAAAGAAGTGTTTATCTTAACATTGCTTTCAGAAATACTTGTGGAGACATCATCAGTCAATCCCCAGATTCGATTCTTACAAGAAACCAAAATATCGTTACCTAGCAGATGGCGCAGTACATTGAAGCATAATTGTATTATAATTGATTGCTCTCCAACTTGCAGGAGATTAAAGTCCGCTTCATGAATTCCAAGCAACTGAGCAAGATCTTCCAAAGAAAAACGATCCTTGTAAATATTTCCATTTCCGATAACTTTTGCAATTGAAATAAGTTTGATATCGTAGAACGTTGGAAAATATGTAGAAGCCCATTGCGAAAATCTTTGTTGGCTAGAAGGCATTTCTTTGTTCATGAGCAAGGAGATCAAAAAGCCAAAATCGTATCCTGCATGAAAGCTTACCCAAGTCACATCTGGTAAAAGGCAAAGCCCGCTATCAATAATGCATTGTGCAAAGTCATCCGCTATAATTCCATTCATGCTTAATTTTGCAAAGTCAACACCGGATGTCATTAACGTATCCACCGACTCTTTACTGAACATTTCTTTATTGAGATCAAACTTAAAATTAAACTGCCAAGTAGAAGGAGCAGAAACAGGAATATGGCCGTCTTTATCACTTAATGTAATACCAACCTGAATTAAGTTCAATAAGTCGGCATTGGACCTCATAGTTTGATAGTGGTAATCCTTCGTGGAACGAAATGTTCCCATTGGACGTGCAACAATACCAGCAAACTCTGTCGAAACACATATATTGTTGTACACGCCGGCTAGTTCCCTAATCAATGCCATTTCACTCTCCAAGTTGTCGCTCCAAACTTGCCTGACTCTTGTATCAGAGCTTTGTGCTGTAAGAGGTGACACCGATGTATCATGTTGTTTCTGCATTGAATTTTGAATTAAAAATTCTTGCTGTTGTTGGGGCTGCTGTTGCTGTTGTTGCCTAAGCTTAAGCTGTTGTAACTGAAGTTGCCGAAGTTGCAGCTGAGGCTCTGCCTGTGAACGAAGAGGTGTGCGAATTTGCTGTTGCTGTAACGCTATGGGCGAAATCATGTAATTGGGTTTTTGCGCTTGTGCTTGTTGTTGCTGCTGCTGTTGTTGTTGTTGTGCAAGTCTTTGAGCTGAAATAGCGGCTATCTGCTGCTGCTGCACCTGCTGAAACAGCTGTTGTTGTTGCTGCGGTGTCTGTTGCGCTGAGCCTTGCATACCTACGTTTATATTTCCCCTACCTTGAAATTGTGGAGACATCATCATCGAAAGAGGTACACCTTGTAAACCTGATGAAGCTGATGCTTCGCCTAACTGATTTTGCTGTGTGCCAACTCCACTATGTTGAAGTGCTGCTTGTTGAGCCATTTGTTGATTTTGCTGTTGCTGACGGAGTACTTCAGCAGGACTCTGCCCTTGAATTCCCATAATATGAGAGTTATACCTCAGACCGGACATTTGTAACGAATTTCCAAATGATTGCCCCTTCTTTTTATAATGTTGCTAAATATATCGGGAACGTATGTGGGTATCAGAAGTTGTCTCGTCGGCTAATACGTAATCTGTCTTCTTTTCGTATTCTCGATTCCCCCTTTTTTTTTGCTCCCCCCATAGAAAACAAATTTTTTTCCAAATTTTGAACTTCGTCTTCCTTACATTTCTTCCACCCCCAATTTATGATGGTCAGATTTTAATAAAAAGGATCGATACAGTACGATATAGCTTACCCAGGATTAATGATTAATTATGCCATTTACGTTATATTTTAATAGGTTTTGTTGTGTGTACTCTGTGTCTAACTTTGAATTATTTCCAATAGTCTAAAAAAAATACTTTTTGTTTTTTTACTTAAAGAGTATAATAAATGGATTAAAAATAATAATTAAAGAAGAAGAAAAATCATTTTAATATTTCATCCAGATCTTCCAAATTGTCACCTCCCATAGCAACATTTCTACGAGCTGCTGCAGAGACCTGGCTCTGCACAACATGAAGTTCTTCTGGATTACTGTTCTGCCATTCACGTAGTTTGTGTGTCTGGCCAGTGAGATCCCAATACACTCCACGTAATGAAGTGTATATTCCATGCCTTCCCTGTATCAATGGGAAAATGATCACATTGAAGGCAGAAAAGAAGATCCATATCATACCAACCACAACCCAGCCAGTAAAAAACTTCTTAGAAAACACATACTTGCTTCCGTACATTGGCATTGGCCAAACAACTAATAACGCGATAGAAAGGAAAAGACAAAGATAGCCAGCTTTCTTTGATGCCTTTCTAAGTAATTCTTCTTCCTCCTGTGCCTTAAGTAGTTCCTTGCCACTTGTGCTCATTGTTTGAATCAAGCTTTGAACCTTAGATGTTGCTGGCACAATTTTCTCCTCTCCTTGTGGAGTACCAGCATCCTGGTTTTCAATATCACTGCTGCTATCGTCAACAACATCTTCAATTTCCTCGGTCTCGTCAACTCTCTTGATGGTCTTCAAAACCTCCCAGTCAAAGTTTTGAGGCTTGAATACGTACGTAAGAATTGGCGAGATAATGGCAGGAGAGAGTAATGCCACGACATTACCAACTAGCATTGGATCATCTTCAAAAGTATTATCCACTGTAATTTTTCCATACATAGAATGAGTACAGACAAGCCAGGACATTATAGATAATATTGTTCCTAATATTGGAGAAACTGCGGCTGCAATACCGTTCTGCTGCTTCCACAACAAAGTCAGTGATGCTGGAACAACAGCAGCTGATATTATAATTCCCATAAGCTCGTACAAGTAGCCCATAGAAATTCCTGCGTAGTACAATCCAGTTGCAAATCCGGACATAATGACAGAAAAGGCAATGACTGTAGCGTGGGATGTAAAGATAATCGATTTACCTTTTGCATGAGGATTCACATAACCCTTGTAAATATCATAGGAGCAAATAGATGACACTGCAATTAATTCAGCGGACATAGCAGATGTCACGGCCATGAAAACCATGAACAAAGTAGCAACTGCTCCACCTTTGCCCATCATTGCAACAGCTGCAGATGGTAAGACTAAACCTGCAGAAACTTCCTCTGAAGAAAGTAAGTTTGGGTATGTTGGAAAAGAAGGATTAGTTTCCAAAGATAAGCAAACAAATCCCATGGTAGTTGCAGTAAGCCAAGGAATTGCAAACCAGGAAAGTCCACCAAGAACATATCCTGGAAGTGCGGCAACCGGTGAAGAAGCAATTGCCTTATTCCAATAGCCATTATCCAAAAACACAGTACCGAAGTTTCCCACAATATTAATGACAAAGAATATACCAGCTGAACGAGAATGCATGGTGAGGTATGATCCCTCAGCATTACCTTCAACTGGATGACGCTTACCAGCTTCCACAACAAGTTCCCAGACCTTTCCCGGAGAACCCAATTTATCAGAAGTAGCATAGGCCTCGAAAGCAAATGTTAAAATGATAACTATAATTGCAACAGTATGGACATAATCTGTCAAGAATGTTGCCTTGATTCCACCAAATAAGGTATAAACCATCACACCAATAGGAAGCAAAAAAATGCAGGCAACTGTATTCATTCCAGTTAAATCAGAAATGGCGGCAGAGCCTCCAGTGAGCAACATGGCTGTGACTAAGATATTGGTTGCAATGGCAAAAAAGATAAAAACGCCATGAACACAACCTCCGTATCTCGCACGAATGATCTCCAAGTAAGTATGACACTCTGGGGCGAGCTGTTTAGCCTTGATTGCTAAGAAAGCAAATAAAATGATTTGGCAGCATGCACCAGAAGCATATGCATAAGCGCCAAAGACTCCTTTCTCATTAGCTTGAGTAGAAGACGTTAATAAAGTTGCAGCCCAAGTCCAAGAAGACACGACAGCCGCCGCAATCAAACCTGTACCAACAGATCTACCAGCGGTAGAAAATTCCTCAGATGTTATGATTTCCTTTTGGTACCGTCTAAGGATAAAGGTAGTTAGGATCATACCAACAGCAAAGGCAAGTCCAAGACCCACCACAATGGCATAACCTGCACCCTGAGGTAAAGGTGCTTTCATGATAACTATAGATATCTGTGTATTCTTGATTACAGATTTGGATGTGGACTATATAATAGTGTACTTGAGTTTACATCTGAGTTGCAATCAAACAAAAACATAATAATGATATATTCTCCCTTTATATATCACTGTGCATCTTGACGGTTTGGTTCCCTGTATTGTCAAATCAGCAATTATATCTTAAAATTTTTTTCAAGGTCACTATTGTGATCTTAGACAATTCTATCTAACGCTGTCTGATAAGTCTCATCCTCTCTTCAGATCAGAGAAATAGGGTCATTGTTCTGAAAGAAAAAAAAAAATTCAGGAACACATTCGAGAAATTCCCAGATAAAGAAAAGTACAATCAGTGGGCGGTATTAAGTATCCAATCAAAAAGTGTTATCTATAAAGCACCCGTAAGCTCTCTGGTGCACGAGAAAAGCAGCCAGTCATCAAAAATATGTGTAAAAATTTCCCCTCCAATTTTTGAATGCCGCTGACCGATAAGAAAAAACAAAGAACATTCAAAGAAATCAAAAGGCGCGCTATTTCCATAAAAAGTAATTAGTTGTGACATGGTTGTCAAATTAATATTTTTCTTCATTTTTTAATGTGTATTGTTCACATACAATACCTTTTTTCGATATGAAAGGTATTTTTTTGTTCACGAAAGCGAAATTTTTTTTTCTTTTCCTCTCGCCTCATAATTCCATTCTGTTTTGCAAGTTTCGGCGCATCTCGCCGATCAATAAGATTCCAAAGCGTATTATTTAGCATGATTTATGTTAGTGCATGGTAAAGAAATGATCACTATTTGAGACATCGAACGTTAGGTGTCGGATGATAAAGTTTGTATCGTTATTACAGACTTTTTCTGAGATGTGTAATGTCTGCCTCAGTATTTTGCCATTTAACAAGCATTTTCTTTCACTTGAAGAATGATTTTACTGCACAATAGCAATAATTGAATTGAGGAGTATCAACATGTTTATCTATCCCCAGAAAGTAATTTGTTGGTCCAGTGTATTTGGTAGCAGATTTGAGCTATCTACAGAACGGAACTAACTCCGAAACCCTCACTGAATAATTGTTAGCATGTCTACCTGTTCCAACGGGAAGTATTTCCGGAACAGGCACTATAGGTGATTTTTTCCTCTTCATTTTATTATTGCTGGCCAAATATCCTTCTAAATTATTATTTTTAAGGTACGATTTGGAAAAAATACAATAGAAAATTTGAAAAGATTACATTACATATGTCATATTTTTAAGTATGCATCTAAAAAACTCCGAAAACAAATTATTAAAACGTTCCGAATTGTCTTCTTATGGGTGTCCCGCTAGCAAAGGCATTTAAGGGCCGTGAAATCCCACAAAGTGTTAAAAATATTGCGCTCTCAAAGTAATAGTATATTCTGTCTATAGATATGATACATAT
This sequence comes from Brettanomyces bruxellensis, assembly GCF_011074885.1. Classification (NCBI taxonomy): domain Eukaryota; kingdom Fungi; phylum Ascomycota; class Pichiomycetes; order Pichiales; family Pichiaceae; genus Brettanomyces; species Brettanomyces bruxellensis. Next base: position 3,134,527 of record NC_054690.1, on the reverse strand, counting down.
AGCTTAATACGCGATCATGCAAAGTGTTTATTCAGTCCTGCACTTTTTAGAATCTGGCAAAGCATCTTCCTGTTCGCTGTTTTTGTCAATTTTTGTGTCTACGCCAACCGATTTTCCTCCATCATTTGCCCTAACTTCTCTCTCAGCACGTTTCCTTTTATACCCTACCTTTTTATCAACACCTCTGTACTCTTCTTTGTCTTCTGGTGGCGGCACAAACCATGGAATCTTGCCTCTATTGAAGTCTTTGATTACTTGCCTCGATACACCCTCCATATCAGGTTCAGCACCCTTTAGTAACCGTCCAGACTTTCTTGCCAACTTTTCTATGAATTCTTCTGCTGTATTCCATCCAGACAGTTCATATGTTCTTTCTAAGTGCTTTTTCTCAACTCTTTTTAGAAGTTCAGGCATATACTGTGCAGGATGAGAGACATGCTCAACCCTGACAACTCCGCGAAAAAGGATATCACTTTCAGAATCCTTAGATGAAGGAGGAACAATACCAGGACTATCAATAAGATAAACACGTTTCATGAGTGTAATATATTGCCAGACTTTTGTTTCTCCTGGAATTGGAGCAACATTGCACACCTTCTTCCTTCGAAGGGTATTAATTATGCTAGACTTTCCTGTATTAGGATATCCTATGAAACCCACAGATATCTGTTTTCGATCGGTATGTAAAGATGCAAATTGTCTCAAAAGCTGAATTAAAGATCCTTTACCAAATGAATTAGTAATAGATGCGTGGAACGCTAATGTAGGGAAATCCTTAGATAAGTGTTTAACCCACGCTGCCTTCAACAAAATATATTGGAGTAATGTTAGTATTGTATTTCTCTCACTTCAAAACGAGTTCAGGAAAAGAAAACTAGAAGCATCGAAAATAAAAAGCAGATATAGATATATATCCTGAATATAATTGTTTGGCTCTTAACTACGAACTTAACCATGAGAATGATGCCTTATACTCTACTGAAAGAAGATAAGCATTCGGCAAAGTTCAACTCCAAAGCTCCAAAATCTATCTAGTTGCCCTTTCAAAACGAAAGATTGCGGTAGTCAATGATAATCAAAACGAATATCAGCGACTGGGCGATAGGTATTAATGTTCCAAAGTTATAACAGGCAGGCTATATGAATAATGTGTAACACACCGATAGGATGCCCTGACAAAAAGCCTTGGTAAAGGAAAAATGAGAAAAAAAAAAAAAAGATCAATAAAAATTTTCGAAATTCCATTCAATTTTTTTTGATAACTTACCGCAACCCATGTTGGAACTAAATCACACTTATTAAGAACAAGCACTAAATGTTTATGTGGACATTCTTTTTGCATATATTGTTCAACGGAGCTGCATCTTGTTCCCATGGGATCCCTGGCATCCAAAACTTCAATAACAACGTCTGACGAATCAACCACTTTAAATAATTCGTTCCAAATTCTTTTTGACTGACCTTTGGAAAAAATTCTGTCCCGAGCTTCCTTTGTATATCCATTTTCATCAAATCCTCCCATAAGCCCTAATGTTGGCTTTAAAATCTGCTTCTCCTCGTATTGCTGTTGATCTTTTTCAGTGAGCTGAGCTAGTTCAGAAAATGATGAAGCAGCAACATTTGGTTTTTTTCTCCGTGAGTTGGGGCCAAATGTGTGTTCATAAGATTCCGTGTCCAAGATTTTAGCCGATGGTGACACTTTAGAGTCGCTGTCATCTAATAGTGAGATTGGAAGCTTATTCTGCTTCAACAAAACGGAGTACGTATCATGTCTTTTTTCACCCATGGCTTTTCTAAAATGAGCTAACGCATCTTGAGCTATAACCCTCGTATTACCAAACCATCGTCTATTAGACTCAACTCGAGCTGTGGGAACAGTTCTCTGTTGTAGGTATGCCTCCTTAACGATTTCACCCTTTGCATTTCGGACGGCCTTGCCACCCTTGTACATATTAACTTTTTTCACCTTCTTCGCATCCCTATAAAAATTTTCACCTTTCACCCTTATATTAGCATCTCTTGTATCCCCTTGTCTATCCCGACGGGCTTTTTCTGTTTTCCCAGTGGCCATGTTATTTCAGTTGATTATATTAAATGATATAATAACCATATATCTTTGTAACGAAGAATCTTGGAATGAAAAGAAGTAAAAAATTTTCTTTCGTTCTTTCATAATCGAAAATTTTTTGTTGACTATGATAATGAAGATGTAGAGATGTGCTGCCTTTTTCGCAAACATAAGGAATCACAGTTAAACGGTTCATGTGTATGCACATGTTTTAATAATACTTCATTAATCGTCATATTTTTTTTTGTGAAATTGTATTTCACATAACTCTAATGAGTGGGAGAAGTATTAATAATGATAACTCTGGTAATGATTGCAAAGACAGCGTGTATATGAACTCAGATTCAGAATATGAATCTTCATCGCCAAAAAAAAGTTCGTCATCAGGATTGAAAAATCATTCTATTGCCAATAACAATGAAGAAGTGAATCTTTCCAAGAGTACGCATAGAAATTTGCTTTTGGAACATAAAAATTCTACAAAAGAAGTTCCAACATTACAAACCTTTGCAGATGAGAATCTCTACGATCCGAAAATTATGGCTGAGAAAAGGATCGGTACGAATGAGCATGCTTTTAAAGACAGCGATTCTTCATATAAGGATAATGATATTGAAAGTTCTGATTTAGATGCCGAAAGTACAATACTGAAGGTCACAAATTTTATTAATGGTAAGCGAGAAGAGCTTGGGGAACATGAAGAGCGACTGCAATCCCCTTTGATAGCGGGTAAAAATGATATGTCAGGTATGCAGACTAGTGGTTCTGATAAGAGTGACAATGATCACAAGAAGTCCGGAAAAACAGATGCAAAAAATTGCCGAAATCGTCTAAGGTATACTGAGAAATATGCCAGTGATACTCCTGAAGGTAGATGGTCAAAAAACGATTGGATACGCTTCTATAGTTACCTAAAGGTGTGGAAAAGAACGCGTAAGCTTTCAATAACGGACATCAGTAGGCTCAAGAAAGCATTTAACTGTGATACTTTGGAACTGGAACTAAGGATAAAGGTTCTTAAAAGTATTGTAGCAAAGAAAAAGAGGACAGCGTTCCAAAAACGATTAGATCATATAATTGAAACTAGCTTCACATGATGATGAATAATCTGCTGTTCTCTTTATGTACATTTATTCTGTATTTTACAAAAGCCTAAAAAATACTGATTTGCATGATTATGGATTGAATTCATAAAACAAAAAAATTGAGAAAAGACGTTTAAAAGGTTAAGGAAATGGTGTAGAAGAATGCAATGACTTGTTACTCTTAGAATAATTTCCGACGGTAATCAAACGCGATACAATAAAGGCATGATGTACCTAAACATGAGCCCGTCCTGAGCACCAAACCCAAAAGTTGTTGAAAAAAAAGTATAACAATCCAGCAATATGCCTGTATCATTAATTTATAATCTGTTGGTCTGTTAGATATGGAATATTAATTCTGACACGATGACTATATGGTAACTTTGGAATCACAACTAGGAGACATGCAAGTAAATTGATAACAAATAGTGTTAAGTCATAGTTAGAATAATGGGTGGAAATCAAGAAAAGAAAAATAGGGACGCCAAGAAGAAATTTCTTAACAGGTGTAAACTGTGCCCCATTATCTATTTGTTCCCACATATTCAAATTGTCGAAGGCACCGTTATTATAGTCGAACGGCGTGCCTTTAATCTGATGAAACATAATATAAGAGCCGATTGCATAAGTAACGTTCGTAAGTGTCCAGCTTGTCTCGTTACTAAATATTGGTACCAAATCATAGAATACTTTTAGGAGCATTATAATCACGATATGAATTATCCATGCTCCTTTAAAATGAACCCAATTTGCATTCATATTATCTTGAATATCCTGGTCCTGCTTCGTTTCAAATGTTTCTGGTTCCACCTTCGATATTAGTGAAGAAGATCTTCTTCGTCTGTGCTCCTTTGTGTGGGATGTGGTTGGAGAGAGATTAAGTCTTTCCGGTGAAGAAGGACCAGGGAATGGAATTGGTTCGTTTTTAGACATAGCGTAATTATTTGATTCAATATTTATATACAAAAATGCGATTCAAACGTCTCTCAAATTATTTATTGTAGGAGTGTATCAAGGAAAGGTAAATGTTTTTCTTTTCGAAAGGTTTTAAGACTTAATCGGAGAAGAATGATTCAATTTAATGCAGAACAAAATATGGAGCATCGATAACGAAAAAAAATGGAAATTTTCCTAAGGGGGGCGTTCCGCAAAAAAAGTTGCAAACCGGAATCAAAATATTCAACCCTGCACCATTTATGCCGATTTGATTGTACAAAAGTATATACACTTGATAAATAAAGCAACATACAGAGAAGCATATGGAGCAATATACCAAGTTGTTTAAATGACATAATACTACGGGAAGATTAGAAATCTTTAAATAAATAAATAAATTGAGAACTTAATCTCACACATAAAGTAGGAGATAAAAAAGGCATTAATAAGCAGTGCTACTTATACGAATAACTGAACTTTTTGCTCCTAGAGCAAGTAAAACAAAACACAACTAAAAAGCATTTCACTAGTTTTCACAACACATCACCTTGTGCTCAGCCTTTGGATTTATTCCTGACGTTGTTGATGTTGTTTAACTTTCAATTTAGCCATTTTATCGTACTCGCCAGATAATATGCGTTCAACGATAACGTCATCATTTTTATCAAATCCTGCCAGATCAAATTCATATCCTTCTGGCTTGTCACCAAACTTTTCGAATGTTTTTAGTGCCTCAGTGTCACCTTCTTTTTCGGCCTTGCTTTTCACCCGGTAAAGAAGCTCTCTTTTAGCCCATTCTGTCACGTTCATATCATCCCTCCAGCACAACGCCACGACTAGAAAGCAGAATGCTGGTATAAACAAAAAATGAGCAATGTTTTCCCATCCTTCCTTCTCTTCGTTATCTCTAACAATCTTCCACTTAATTTCACCAGTAGCAGTATCTTCATACGGAATCTTGTCAATAATTAAGCCTGAACTAGCTTTCAACTTCTCGAGATCCTGATCATTTTGCAAATATAAATCTTTATACTGTCTCGGGTACGTAAAAAGTTCAATCCAATTTAATTTACGGGTCTTGGTATAGCTGTTTAAAAAAGCTATAATCTTCAATTCACCTTCTGAAGGGATCCTTTTTGACCCATCCTCATTCTGAAAAATGTATTCTAGATTTGGAAGTTTTCCTAGAAGCTCCTTGCATTTCTGCTCGGCAGGAATGTCGATTTTTGCAGCAAGGGGTGTACTATGAAACGACCTTGCAAATGTTGATGCTGAAGAATTAAAGCAAAGTCTTTTTTGTAACAGGCCCACCGTGCCCTTTCTGACAAAATACGACCTCTTTGCAAACATTATACTTCTGGACCAACTTTTGCCTGCCTATTTGTTTTATTAATTATTAGGTATGGTGCAATTAACTATTTAGAAATAATTCAAGTGGTAGGTACGCTTGGCTTGAACCTTTTTTTATCTATCGGAGAGAAATTTGGAATTCCAAATTCTTATGTATTTTTTCTTCACGCGCATTAAAATTACATAAAACGTCCAATTACAAGGAAGTAATAAGCGGGGTAAAGTGTACCGTACTAAGGAAGTATCCGCAAAACTATTTCATCAAATCAAAATTATATACTGGCAAGCTGATCAAAGTGTTTAATCAATATGTAAAATGAAAGAACTTGGAATATCAGTATATATATATTTATTTTTTGATCGGTGTAGTTAATGAGGTTGGATGTGTTCGCACATCCTTTTTCGCTCAGAAAATGCCATTTTTAAAAATACTTCAATATTTAGGTACATTTTCTTCTTTTTAAAATATTGAACGTGGACAATATCAATATAAGTAACGTAAAACGGATGAAATAATGCAAACTATCTGTCGTATATTTTAGGAAATAAAAGCCACCTTTTGATTCCTTTTAGGTTCTAATTATTTAAAACTCGAGGTGTCACAGACATTGGATGGCCATGTGGCTATCCCACTTCGTTCTTGATAGAACTATGAAAACCCTGTGTTAAAGTTAGTGTTACCAGATTTATATAGTGTTTCGATGTTTAATGTAGTATATAATAAGGTGTATGTATAATGATATACCAAAGGGAATATTGTCGGAACCTATGAGTTATAATAATATGTCGGAGTTAAGAGAGACCTTATGAGTTACTCCCGGACTTTAGCTATCAAACTCCTTCTTTAATAGAACTAATAAGAACCTAGCAGTCGGGGAGATTCAGACAATTGTAAGGTCGGTTACCTAAGTGGGTGGATATAAATGTACCAAGTGGTCTGTGTGATAATGTTAATGCCTTTAACATTCTAACAATTGTGTATGTGTCACCATAGAAGAAAATGAATTTACTTCCTTTACTCTGTTACCATCAAAGTGGAGTCGAACTAGTTGTATTGCAAAATAGGCTATCGGGTCTCGTCCCTTCGTAGAAGAAACAAGTTATATAAAAAGAGGTAAAGTAAAGTAAAAATAAAAAGGAAAATAAAGTGAGGTAATCATACATAATAAAAAAAAGATTTAATTCTCAGAAACAGAATTATGATCGCGCATAATTATTTTTCTGCTGATTCCCTAACGTACACAGTTAGTGCATTTTATCCAGGATTGTCTCTATTAGATATTATTCTAAATCTTCGTTATTTTAGAATAAGTTCTGATCTCAAAACAAATAAATCTAATGACATATAATAATAGATTACCTAATACTAGGTAATATTCTCATATGTCCGACATAATGTTTTATATGTTAATAACGCATGAAGGTTCAACTGGTATTTGATTTATAATATGTGAATCAAATTAATGTTCAGACAGATATGAGAAATAATTCGCGGGGAAATTTTTCCTGTGAAATAAATTTCTCTCTAATCTACTTTCGGCTGGGAATGACCTATTTCACTTCTGCGGAGAAATATCTCTTATATGTACTACTTTTTCTTTATATACAATGTGTCTCTTAAAAGGGACGACGACTTTATTGTGTAATTTGCAATGCATATTGATATAAAGGAATCCATCTCGAAGTGAACCTTCAGCTGAAACCAGGAGTAACCTTCGGGTTCTCGCTGGATTACAAACGTGTTCGTAAGGACTCTATTTTGTTATGGGAGTCATTCTATGCAACAGAAGTCTTTTCTATATCCGAACTATATGGCCGATCTCGTTCATAACCTTGGGCATCTGCGCGCTCGGTAGTGCTACGGCACAGAGATATGTGAGCAATTAAGCAGATACAAATGTCACACGGGATTTATATACTCTGACAATATCTTTAGACGGATTTGGTAATCATCTAAAGAATCCTTATACTTCAGGTTATTGAAAATATTATTTTGTTACCTTCAGTCCGACGATTTACAATTAGTGTAAGGGGTCAAGCCAAGCGCATATTGGTTTAAAGCCAGATAAAATATTAATGAATTCATTTACCTGATTAGGTAACACGGAAAGATATAAATAGTTTCCGAAATAATTTATGAGAAGCGCGAATAAGAAATAAAGCGTACTGAAAGGATAGTGATCCGAAAGACAATAAGAAAGAGCTACATCGGAATAAACTGACTAATATTCGTGTGGCGACTGCATATGCAAAACAACAGGTTTTTGCATGATCGCGGGTTATGCTGAATTCACATAATGTGATGTTCCCAAACAGGATGGATTCCTCTTTGGCATACAATTTGTTATTGTATGAAATTGGAAGAGAAATGGAAGAAGTGTCATTCTCCATTTAATATAAATATGCGCCCTTGCCCTCCTTTGATACAGAGGCAAGGTTAGATTATGATTTAGTTATTTTTCGAGAAAGAGAGATTGGGAGAGAAAAGTGATTAGAGAGAATAATGAATGAATAGAATGATTCATAGAGAGCTATGAGATAAGAGATATGAAAGGATACGAGAAGTATCAGATAACAATCTTAATAATCTATCATATATCTTTAGACGGATTTGGTAATCATCTAAAGAATCCTTATACTTCAGGTTATTGAAAATAATATTTTGTTACCTTCAGTCCGACCATTTACAATTAGCGTAGTTCCCGCCTTAGCTCAGTTGGAAGAGCACAAGACTGTAATTTAACGTTGACATCTTGGGGTCCCTGGTTCGATCCCTGGAGGCGAGATTTTTTTATTTTTTTTTGTAAAATGTATTTTTGAACGTTATATTTACGAGCATAGTAACATGTAACATAGCCTTTCCCAACCAACAACATAACCATCAAAGTCATGAGGTGTGTTATACATGCATGCATTTGCATTTTTTGTATTGAAAAGTTTTAATTATATTGCGTTAGGTCACAATTATGTTTTCTCTATCTCAAAGGTTTCAGGACATCACTGGGCTTTTGAGTTCAACGATCATGTTCATGTCTGTTGTCATTTCAATTTTGTCTGCCTTTCAATTGAATGCTAGTGGTTATCAACGCTTACCGGGTCAGATTGTTGTGAAAGAAACATTCAATAAAATTCGTTACTCTAGGGATTTTGGTGGGAAATATAGTTCTGGAAAGGAAAATGTGAAACTCCGGTTTGATCTCGAAGCGGATCTCACTTCCCTTTTCAATTGGAATACAAAACAAGTTATCATTTATCTTGTCGGAAACTATAACAATTCGCAAATGAATGGTATAAACCATTTGGAATCAAAAGTTGTTTTTTGGGATAGAATCATCAAGGATCGTGATCATGCCAAAATTCACTTGAAGAACAAGAAGAGTAAATATTCAGTTTATGATTATTATCCTATACTATCAAATAAAACGGCTACAATGAAATTAGAATTTAACGTACAGCCGTGGGTGGGCCCATTATTATGGGGAACGATAGATTCAAATGATACGATCATTTTTGCAGATAGTGACATTCACAAATGAATAATTAAATCTTATAATGCATACACATCCCTGAGTGATTGTCAACGTTCTTACGACTGACAATCCTTTCAAATCTAATGGAAGAAAACATTTCAGCCATCACTACTTACTTCATGGAATTGGTTATATATATCTTGTTTTAATTAAATAATAACCAATTTGTACCTATTTTGTTATTAAGGATAAGAGAATTATATCGCAAACAGCAAAGTATATGCTATGAATTTCTCGGTTTAGACCCAACCTCTTCACTTTTTTCGGTTCGATCAATGCTTGTCCGAGTAGCAGAGAATTTATACAAGTTAAAATCGCCCACATTATATTTCTTTAATCCAGAGTTCTCTTCCCTGATACTGTTCAACACAGACCTTTTCTTTCTATTCAATTCCAGAAATTCTTTTCTGACCTTATCCTTTTTCAAACTTAACTGGGATATTGTCTCTGCATCATTCTCGTTAGTTAAGTCTTTGATGATTTCTTTTCTTCTTTCTCTCAAATAATACTCCTTCGATCTGTACCTAATTCGTTTATTCAACATATTTAACACAAATAATTTCGCATCATAACGCTTCCAGTTTATTAACGAATGATGCCTAATATTGTAGAACCGCTCTCTTATTTTTCTTGTGAACTTAGATAATAACACCAACCTATTCCTGCTTGCAATTACCTTTCTCAAACTTTGTAAAATGTTGAAGGAACCAGAGAATGTGACAGAATCAAGCAAATCATCCTTTTGAGCCGGTGTTAAACGTGCACTTAAGGCATTATCAAAATTATCCATAATCTGAAAGAAAACATCTTTCTTTATGTATATTGAGGGTGTTCTTTGGCGGGAAAATTTGCCCAATCGGTATCTCATTTTGGAATAATTATATTGTATTTCCTTCAGATGTTTGGGTAAAAGGTACCGGTTAATAAATAACACTGTATCTCCAATTAATTCATAATGCTTACTCATCAGGAGCGCGGTATCATTTAAATTATTATTGGAAAGCATAAATCCATTTTTGTAGAGTAGTTTAATATTGGAATTCACGTCATCAAGCTGCTCCATATATTCTAGTTGACGTAATCGATATGGCCAGACCGTGAACATGGCTTTTTTTATAGACGAAGGTATTCTCAAAGAGGGACTGTGACTGATTCGGATGGGAAATTCATTAACGGAAGAGGCAAGTGGATATCCAAACTGTTTAACTCTGGTGCTATATGTAGTGGAACTCGAACGAAATCTCGCATATTTCATTTTGCTCTTCAGCAACAATATATATCTATCGTAACATCCAGAGAACTCTTCCCATCGACCTTCCTCGCCCAACAACATCAACTCTATATTCAAAATGTGTATATTGTCCAACAAATAGTTTTTCGAACTTTCAACATAAAGCTCAAAATACTTTCTTGCAGTGACAACGCCCTTAAATTTCAAAATATGCATCATTACAAGTTTAAAGGACATCGGATTGAGATCCCTATTGAGCTTCCCTAATTTGTCTTTCCGCCTGTTGAGCAACACCTCATTTAACAATTGAATCGTTTCTTCGATATGCCCTTCGGAATAACGGTAGGATGAACAATTCGATTGCAATAATAAAGAATATGTTTTAGAAGAAGGGATACAACCTCTGTTGAGTGCCATTTTAAGAATGTACGGTGTGTACTCCGGACGTCCTTTCCGAATTGACGAAAATATCATTTCATTGAAAATTTTTATCGGAAAGTGTTTACATCTCACCACTTCTTGAATTTTATCCAACTCATTATCAATATTGAACAGCCCGAAACGGCGAACATAGCAATTCATGTAGATAATGTATGCATCAATTCCCATAATTTCATGATTTCTTTCAAGTTTTCTCCAAAGACTCCAGAACTTTAACGGATCACTATACTTACTTGCCGATTCTAATGCTAGCACCGTGTCTTTATAGTCGATAGCGGAATGCATCTTCAGCCTTCTGTAATAATTCTGAATCACAGTTCCAAATCGATTACCATAATAATGTGACCAATTAATCCATCTCATATCATTATTTGTTATAACAATATCAAACATCGGATAATATTCTTTAAGAACCTTAATAACCCCCTTGGTGTCACCTAGCAATGCGCACTGCTTGAGTAATGGCTTCATTTGTAGGGAGGTTAACTTCAAATTTCTCGAAGACATTTCATCCAACAAGCGAAAACAAGAAGCAAAATCATTAGTGCTGGCCAAAGCGTTTAGCATCAAGCCATATGACTTTAAACCAAGGGGCACATGATAATATGAATAGGCTGAAAACCATTGTAAGGCCTTTGTATATGATTTTGTTTTTATGAAGCCAAAAATAATAGAGGCTAAAATCGTTTCATTTGGAGTATATCCTCTTTTTGTGAAAGTATCCCACAAGTTCAAGATATATTTTGTGGCTCCTCTGGAAGCCAATGACATAAACATTACTGAGTACTCTCTTAAAGTCGTAATTTGCTCTTTTTTATATAGGGAATCAAATTGGTCCTTAAGTTTGTTCCATTTTCTCAGCTTGGCAAGTGACAAGAATACGACATCATAACTTGCAGAGCTCATAACATTCGCATCTTCTCCAATACAACCATCAAGAAACTCTAGTACTTCAGAATACCTCTTCAAATGGGCAAGACATTTTAATTTTCCAATTCTATCAGAAGTCTCTAACTTCAAAATATGCGACTCCTTATAAGAATAAAACTTTAAAGCTTCCTCTTTCGAACCCCATAACGTGTGACCATAAATTAAAATGCTAACTAAACGTGATATCTCATTTTCACTAACACGGAGATTATCCAACTGGGAAAAGTCAAATTTATGGGAAAATAACCACCTGCTTTTCAAAATAAGTAACTCCGATGGAACTGTTTCATAATTAAGAGACACATCTTTAAAAAGACTGGCCCACAATAGAAAACTGTAAAGTGGTCTCTTGTCACCGTGCTTCAATGCAGAAAAAACAATCCAACCTTTATCAGTATACGTTACTCCAGGACTGTTCACAATCCGTTTCATCCACTTTATCGCCTCTTCTAGACCTTCGTCTTCTAATATAAAATCATACATCACACAAATTAGAGGACCGGAGTAAAATGCTTTTGGCAGATCACTTTGGGTTACTCGTTTAACTAGAGCACGAGCCTGATCTTTAGTGCAAAAATTTTTGATAATGTATGATAATACAAGAGTGATCATAAAGGTTCCAGAATCTGTTCTTGAGTTTGAAAGACGGAGAATATTGGTAAAGGATTTCAAAATATTATCTGCCTTACAGTCTTCTAGCATACCTATAAGAATATTTAGAAACTCATTCTTTCTCAAGTTAGTAACGACCACTAAATCCTTTACCGACTTTGAAGATGGAAATGCCCTGAATAATTCAACAACATCTGTTTGGGTACCAAAATTATCAATTACGTACAATACTTTTTTAGTATCTGTGTGGGTAAACCAACGAAATCTAGGTTTTGGAGTGATGGATAAAACCTTATAACAATGTTCAAAGAGACCATAGGAATAAAACCATTCAAACATATTCATAATTAGATCAGAAAGATCATAATGCTCCTTTGTATTATCATTATTTTTAAGCATTGAAGTGAAGTTCATTAACTTCTGATTTGCAATTTTGACTATTTGATCACGATTTGTATCCCTTTTCACCAGTACGTCGTAGTTACTATTAAAATACTGGCACGATACAACAGAAAACTTCCGCTTCCACAATCCAAAATTTCTCACACCAATATTGGACAATTTGCATGATAACTTAAGATTCATTGGTAGCAACATGGATTTCTTCTGAATTCTGCTGGCTGTGTAGTTCGGTAGAACGTCGTCAAGACACCATCTAAGCATTTCAGCATGTCTTTTTGCAGACTGCAATTCCAGATACCTATCGAAGGCAATCCTGATATTGCTCATCGACTCGCAGTGTTACGATAAAACTTATCTGCCTATCAGGATCAATTTGTTCGGAGTGCATAAAGCCTCTGTTGTGATATATTTTCTATTGATATAATAAGCTTTCTGATGTGAATATTTTGGGTTAAAGAAATACGATCCTCCAATTGCCGAGGTATGTACAAACAAGCGCAGCAGAGAAGTTAGTTACTATGCAATCGTTTCACTGAAAAAAATGAACAGAGGTGATGACATTCGGCGGAAATTTATTATTTACCTCTTTCCGCGGTTTTCGTAGTTTCAATGGTACTTCAGTTATTGAAGCGTGAGTGAGATGCTTGTGAGCTTCGGGGTAAGATCACCATCGAACAAAAATTTTTTCACTCATTTTTTCCCCTCAAATTATTTGATTCATTCCTATAATTTTTATATTCTTAATGTATATATATACTTGTTGTGTTCGTCCTAAATTAGCTCTATCATTTGCCCAGAAACAACATATTGTATTCCATTAAGGAATATAAATAATCATGGGGAAAGAGTATAAAAACTATAAAAAAACATCCCTTCATCGTGTGAAGGATAGGCGGAAATATTATAAGGGTCATGAAGGGAAGACGGAAGAAATTAAAAGAGCGCTCGGCCATAGGGCTAGACTTCGAAAACAATACTTTAAAATACTAAGAAATGAAGGTGAAGACATTCCTAATAAAAGTGTCAACAAGGATATCCCAGAGCTGTCAGAGAAGTCTGAAGATATTGATGCTCAGGAAGTTGCGACTAAAAAGCCTCTTAGTTATCAGGAGCGTATGAACATAACGAGAAGAAGGAAAGAGATTAAAAGAGTGGCACGCCTTCAAAAAACTAAACAAAAGATGCAAAGTATTAACAAAAAAGAGGATGAGAGAGCCCAGAAACGCAAAATGATTATGAAGGGCCGGACTAGGAGGGGACAACCGTTGATGGCACCACGGATCACCATCCTGCTTGAAAAAATAAAAAAAGAAATGGGGACTAGCTAACTGTCAAAACTTTTCACGTACACATACATACCCAAGGTTTAATAAGCCTTTTTTAAGGAAAATAATATTCAAATTATATTATGTCTATGAATAACACTGATTTGTGCTCAAACCAGTGAGGAGTGTAGCAACCAAGCTATATCAGGGTTTTCTGTCAGGTATGTTTTACTTAAACATGTATCAGCATCAACAACATTAATATTACCTGCTTCTGAAAAGGGATTATTACCAAAATCCAGAGGACAGAACGTCTGAAGGGTTAAAAACCTTTGCCGCGAAGAATTTTCATACTGAACTCGTTCCTTTTCGTACAATTTTTCAATAGTATGACCTTGGACCATCGTGAATAAACTTGCTTCACCGGCAAGACCCACGGATAAAAATTTTCCCAAAATTGTACAATTCTTTATTGATCTATCATAATCTTTCATCCAGATTGGTGTAAAGTCGCATGACAGTATGCGGGGGATGTACGGAATGCGTGCTTGTGCTTTGACTGCCGATGAATTCCCTTGCGCATTATAGTCCGTAAGTTTTATTGAAAGAATATTAGGATATTGCTTATCTGCAATTGTAATTAATGGATCTCCCGAAGCAGAAGCATGAACAACATATTTAGCGGCCAAACGTCTCGAAACAAAATCCGATTGCAAGGCTTTAACGGTACCATCAGCTCTCAGAAGAAATCGAGAAAATGAATCCTTTTCCGTGTTAACGATAATTTCTTCAAGGTTAGATCGTTGATTAATAGTGATATATTTGATATTTGAAAGAAGTTTCGCAATATTAACTGTAGCAGCCATATGACAAGCCACAGGGTCATACTTTTTTATTTGAAGGGAGTTACCACAGCCATAAACTATGGTTGAATCATTTAATTGATTTAACGCAAGTATTGGAAAATCTTCCTTCCAGCTATTCAGAATTTTCAGTGAAACAGTTCCGGATGCCTTTCTTACTTCCACTATTTTTATAGAACCGTAATTACTCCTTTTACATCCAATTAGGAGAAGGTGATGCTTTTTTGTGTTTGAAGATCTTGAATCAACTTTCCATTCAAACAATGAAACCGGATACTCATCTTCTTGAAAGAGGTTAATCGCTGCCACATTACTGGACATCATCTTTCGAGACTTATGATCTATAAATATCAATTTATCATCATTCCTTGAATTGGTTGCTGAAGGTATAACGATAAACATACGCAAATGCTTATAATATTCTAATTTGATACCGGTTACTCCAAGAGGAATTTTTTCGGCCTGGACTGATTTGAAATCAGAAAGAAACAATTCATTAAGTCCATTCCTACCTAGTACCAAAAACATTTCAGCTTTTTCTATGAAGTCCTCACACATTCTCTCAGAATTCTGCGGAATCGGAACACAATCTCGGTAACATCTTCTGCTCCATCCATGTTCAACAATCTCTGTGGG
Organism: Brettanomyces bruxellensis; assembly: GCF_011074885.1. Classification (NCBI taxonomy): domain Eukaryota; kingdom Fungi; phylum Ascomycota; class Pichiomycetes; order Pichiales; family Pichiaceae; genus Brettanomyces; species Brettanomyces bruxellensis. The sequence goes on along the minus strand of NC_054690.1, from coordinate 3,119,178 downwards.
ATAACAGCATTGGCCATAATCCACTTTCCACAATGATCCACATGCTAATATAAACTTTTGTTTATTAATTCTAGTGATATTCACAGGGCCGTGACCTAACTTAAGCCTGGATACAATAGCAACATTTTTCAGATGCACATCAACTTCCAGGACCAAACATTGCCCATCAATTGTGGTTATAAGAATCATTTTTTTATTTATTGTGTTTAAGGAATAAGGAATTACTGGAGTAATGCAAATGCCTGGCTTTGTATTTAAATCAAGTCTGTCCAAAATTGAAAAACGCACCATTGACTCGTTCCAACAGAGAGATATCAACTCTCCATTTGTAAGACCAATAAACAGGATAATTTTGGAATTAAAGCAGACAAATTCTAGCATTGAGGGCTGCCCATAAATATTGTTCGGCAATGAAAGTAAAATTGGAC